>NW_026542694.1:0-366424 GCF_028750875.1 Macrosteles quadrilineatus
TACCTTTAAGCATGTTTCATTTTAAAAGGTTACAATTTTACATGTTACATTTTTACATGTTACATTTTAATATGTTACATTTTAACACGTTACATTTAAGCATGTTACATTTTAAAATGTTACATTTTAACACGTTACATTTTAACATGTTACATTTTACATGTTACATTTTAACATGTTTTACGATCAAGTCATTCCCTTGCAACTGACCTGGTAGCCTCGTCTAGTATGAGGATGGATGGGGTTTTCAGTAGAGCGCGGGCGATAGCTATCCTCTGTTTCTGGCCCCCAGACACGGTAACTCCTCTCTCCCCCAAAATGGTACTGTAGCCATCAGGGAACTGTCGGATAAAACTGTCAGCATTGGCCAGCCCAGCAGCCTCGTACACCTGTGACAAAGATTAATTAAATTAGTAATACCATATTAAATTAGTAATACCAAACTAGTGACAGGTAATACAAACAAAGTAACATAGAATCAAACCAGCTACCTTCTGATTACAAGGCGAGTACAGCAGTACTATAATCACTCAACCACCAAGCTGACATAAAAACCGCCGTCGTCGTCGTCGTCGTCGTCGTCGTCGTCGTCGTCGTCGTCGTCGTCGTCGTCGTCGTCTACATTTTTACATTTTACATATTTACATGTTACATTTTAACATTTTTTATGATCAAGTCTTTCCCTTGCAACTGACCTGGTAGCCTCGTCTAGTATGAGGATGGATGGGATTTTCAGTAGAGCGCGGGCGATAGCTATCCTCTGTTTCTGGCCCCCAGACACTGTAACTCCTCTCTCCCCCAGAATGGTACTGTAGCCATCAGGGAACTGTCGGATAAAACTGTCAGTATTGGCCAGCCCAGCAACCTCGTACACCTGTGACAAAGATTAATTAAATTAGTAATACCAAACTAGTGACGGGTAATACAAACAAAGTAACATAGAATCAAACCAGCTACCTTCTGATTACAGCAGTACTATAATCACTCAACCACCAAGCTGACATAAAAACTTTTACTCATACCAGTACTCATAACGTTTTTAATATGTTACATTTTAACAAGTTACCTTTAAGCATGTTACATTTTAAAAGGTTACAATTTTACATGTTACATTTTTACATGTTACATTTTAATATGTTACATTTTAACACGTTACATTTAAGCATGTTACATTTTAAAATGTTACATTTTAACACGTTACATTTTAACATGTTACATTTTAAATTCTTATATTAAAATGTAACATGCTTAAATGTAACGTGTTAAAATGTAACATATTAAAATGTAACATGTAAAAATGTAACATGTAAAATTGTAACCTTTTAAAATGAAACATGCTTAAAGGTAACTTGTTAAAATGTAACACATTAAAAACGTTATGAGTACTGGTATGAGTAAAAGTTTTTATGTCAGCTTGGTGGTTGAGTGATTATAGTACTGCTGTACTCGCCTTGTAATTAGAAGGTAGCTGGTTTGATTCTATGTTACTTTGTTTGTATTACCTTTCACTAGTTTGGTATTACTAATTTAATTAATCTTTGTCACAGGTGTACGAGGCTGATGGGCTGGCCAATGCTGACAGTTTTATCCGACAGTTCCCTGATGGCTACAGTACCATTCTGGGGGAGAGAGGAGTTACCGTGTCTGGGGGCCAGAAACAGAGGATAGCTATCGCCCGCGCTCTACTGAAAACCCCATCCATCCTCATACTAGATGAGGCTACCAGGTCAGTTGCAAGGGAATGACTTGATCGTAAAACATGTTAAAATGTAACATGTAAAAATGTAACATGTGGAAATATAAGAATTTAAAATGTAACATGTTAAAATGTAACGTGTTAAAATGTAACATTTTAAAATGTAACATGCTTAAATGTAACGTGTTAAAATGTAACATATTAAAATGTAACATGTAAAAATGTAACATGTAAAATTGTAACCTTTTAAAATGTAACATGCTTAAAGGTAACTTGTTAAAATGTAACATATTAAAAACGTTATGAGTACTGGTATGAGTAAAAGTTTTTATGTCAGCTTGGTGGTTGAGTGATTATAGTACTGCTGTAATCAGAAGGTAGCTGGTTTGATTCTATGTTACTTTGTTTGTATTACCCGTCACTAGTTTGGTATTACTAATTTAATTAATCTTTGTCACAGGTGTACGAGGTTGCTGGGCTGGCCAATACTGACAGTTTTATCCGACAGTTCCCTGATGGCTACAGTACCATTCTGGGGGAGAGAGGAGTTACAGTGTCTGGGGGCCAGAAACAGAGGATAGCTATCGCCCGCGCTCTACTGAAAATCCCATCCATCCTCATACTAGACGAGGCTACCAGGTCAGTTGCAAGGGAAAGACTTGATCATAAAAAATGTTAAAATGTAACATGTAAATATGTAAAATGTAAAAATGTAGACGACGACGACGACGACGACGACGACGACGACGACGACGACGACGACGACGACGACGACGACGACGACGACGACGACGACGACGACGACGACGACGACGACATCGAGGATAGAGCGCGGGCGATAGCTATCCTCTGTTTCTGGCCCCCAGACACGGTAACTCCTCTCTCCCCCAGAATGGTACTGTAGCCATCAGGGAACTGACTGTCCTGTCGGATAAAACTGTCAGCATTGGCCAGCCCAGCAGCCTCGTACACCTGTGACAAAGATTAATTAAATTAGTAATACCAAACTAGTGAAAGGTAATACAAACAAAGTAACATAGAATCAAACCAGCTACCTTCTAATTACAAGGCGAGTACAGCAGTACTATAATCACTCAACCACCAAGCTGACATAAAAACTTTTACTCATACCAGTACTCATAACGTTTTTAATGTGTTACATTTTAACAAGTTACCTTTAAGCATGTTTCATTTTAAAAGGTTACAATTTTACATGTTACATTTTTACATGTTACATTTTAATATGTTACATTTTAACACGTTACATTTAAGCATGTTACATTTTAAAATGTTACATTTTAACACGTTACATTTTAACATGTTACATTTTACATGTTACATTTTAACATGTTTTACGATCAAGTCATTCCCTTGCAACTGACCTGGTAGCCTCGTCTAGTATGAGGATGGATGGGGTTTTCAGTAGAGCGCGGGCGATAGCTATCCTCTGTTTCTGGCCCCCAGACACGGTAACTCCTCTCTCCCCCAAAATGGTACTGTAGCCATCAGGGAACTGTCGGATAAAACTGTCAGCATTGGCCAGCCCAGCAGCCTCGTACACCTGTGACAAAGATTAATTAAATTAGTAATACCAAACTAGTGACAGGTAATACAAACAAAGTAACATAGAATCAAACCAGCTACCTTCTGATTACAAGGCGAGTACAGCAGTACTATAATCACTCAACCACCAAGCTGACATAAAAACCGCCGTCGTCGTCGTCGTCGTCGTCGTCGTCGTCGTCGTCGTCGTCGTCGTCGTCGTCGTCGTCGTCGTCGTCGTCGTCGTCGTCGTCGTCGTCGTCGTCGTCGTCGTCGTCGTCGTCGTCGTCGTCGTCGTCGTCGTCGTCGTCGTCGTCGTCGTCGTCGTCGTCGTCGTCGTCGTCGTCGTCGTCGTCGTCGTCGTCGTCGTCGTCGTCGTCGTCGTCGTCGTCGTCGTCGTCGTCGTCGTCGTCGTCGTCGTCGTCGTCGTCGTCGTCGTCGTCGTCGTCGTCGTCGTCGTCGTCGTCGTCGTCGTCGTCGTCGTCGTCGTCGTCGTCGTCGTCGTCGTCGTCGTCGTCGTCGTCGTCGTCGTCGTCGTCGTCGTCGTCGTCGTCGTCGTCGTCGTCGTCGTCGTCGTCGTCGTCGTCGTCGTCGTCGTCGTCGTCGTCGTCGTCGTCGTCGTCGTCGTCGTCGTCGTCGTCGTCGTCGTCGTCGTCGTCGTCGTCGTCGTCGTCGTCGTCGTCGTCGTCGTCGTCGTCGTCGTCGTCGTCGTCGTCGTCGTCGTCGTCGTCGTCGTCGTCGTCGTCGTCGTCGTCGTCGTCGTCGTCGTCGTCGTCGTCGTCGTCGTCGTCGTCGTCGTCGTCGTCGTCGTCGTCGTCGTCGTCGTCGTCGTCGCCGCCGCCGCCGCCGCCGCCGCCGCCGCCGCCGCCGCCGCCGCCGCCGTCGTCGTCGTCGTCGTCGTCGTCGTCGTCGTCGTCGTCGTCGTCGTCGTCGTCGTCGTCGTCGTCGTCGTCGTCTACATTTTTACATTTTACATATTTACATGTTACATTTTAACATTTTTATGATCAAGTCTTTCCCTTGCAACTGACCTGGTAGCCTCGTCTAGTATGAGGATGGATGGGATTTTCAGTAGAGCGCGGGCGATAGCTATCCTCTGTTTCTGGCCCCCAGACACTGTAACTCCTCTCTCCCCCAGAATGGTACTGTAGCCATCAGGGAACTGTCGGATAAAACTGTCAGTATTGGCCAGCCCAGCAACCTCGTACACCTGTGACAAAGATTAATTAAATTAGTAATACCAAACTAGTGACGGGTAATACAAACAAAGTAACATAGAATCAAACCAGCTACCTTCTGATTACAGCAGTACTATAATCACTCAACCACCAAGCTGACATAAAAACTTTTACTCATACCAGTACTCATAACGTTTTTAATATGTTACATTTTAACAAGTTACCTTTAAGCATGTTACATTTTAAAAGGTTACAATTTTACATGTTACATTTTTACATGTTACATTTTAATATGTTACATTTTAACACGTTACATTTAAGCATGTTACATTTTAAAATGTTACATTTTAACACGTTACATTTTAACATGTTACATTTTAAATTCTTATATTTCCACATGTTACATTTTTACATGTTACATTTTAACATGTTTTACGATCAAGTCATTCCCTTGCAACTGACCTGGTAGCCTCATCTAGTATGAGGATGGATGGGGTTTTCAGTAGAGCGCAGGCGATAGCTATCCTCTGTTTCTGGCCCCCAGACACGGTAACTCCTCTCTCCCCCAGAATGGTACTGTAGCCATCAGGGAACTGTCGGATAAAACTGTCAGCATTGGCCAGCCCAGCAGCCTCGTACACCTGTGACAAAGATTAATTAAATTAGTAATACCAAACTAGTGAAAGGTAATACAAACAAAGTAACATAGAATCAAACCAGCTACCTTCTAATTACAAGGCGAGTACAGCAGTACTATAATCACTCAACCACCAAGCTGACATAAAAACTTTTACTCATACCAGTACTCATAACGTTTTTAATGTGTTACATTTTAACAAGTTACCTTTAAGCATGTTTCATTTTAAAAGGTTACAATTTTACATGTTACATTTTTACATGTTACATTTTAATATGTTACATTTTAACACGTTACATTTAAGCATGTTACATTTTAAAATGTTACATTTTAACACGTTACATTTTAACATGTTACATTTTACATGTTACATTTTAACATGTTTTACGATCAAGTCATTCCCTTGCAACTGACCTGGTAGCCTCGTCTAGTATGAGGATGGATGGGGTTTTCAGTAGAGCGCGGGCGATAGCTATCCTCTGTTTCTGGCCCCCAGACACGGTAACTCCTCTCTCCCCCAAAATGGTACTGTAGCCATCAGGGAACTGTCGGATAAAACTGTCAGCATTGGCCAGCCCAGCAGCCTCGTACACCTGTGACAAAGATTAATTAAATTAGTAATACCAAACTAGTGACAGGTAATACAAACAAAGTAACATAGAATCAAACCAGCTACCTTCTGATTACAAGGCGAGTACAGCAGTACTATAATCACTCAACCACCAAGCTGACATAAAAACCGCCGCCGCCGCCGCCGCCGCCGTCGTCGTCGTCGTCGTCGTCGTCGTCGTCGTCGTCGTCGTCGTCGTCGTCGTCGTCGTCGTCGTCGTCGTCGTCGTCGTCGTCGTCGTCGTCGTCGTCGTCGTCGTCGTCGTCGTCGTCGTCGTCGTCGTCGTCGTCGTCGTCGTCGTCGTCGTCGTCGTCGTCGTCGTCGTCGTCGTCGTCGTCGTCGTCGTCGTCGTCGTCGTCGTCGTCGTCGTCGTCGTCGTCGTCGTCGTCGTCGTCGTCGTCGTCGTCGTCGTCGTCGTCGTCGTCGTCGTCGTCGTCGTCGTCGTCGTCGTCGTCGTCGTCGTCGTCGTCGTCGTCGTCGTCGTCGTCGTCGTCGTCGTCGTCGTCGTCGTCGTCGTCGTCGTCGTCGTCGTCGTCGTCGTCGTCGTCGTCGTCGTCGTCGTCGTCGTCGTCGTCGTCGTCGTCGTCGTCGTCGTCGTCGTCGTCGTCGTCGTCGTCGTCGTCGTCGTCGTCGTCGTCGTCGTCTACATTTTTACATTTTACATATTTACATGTTACATTTTAACATTTTTTATGATCAAGTCTTTCCCTTGCAACTGACCTGGTAGCCTCGTCTAGTATGAGGATGGATGGGATTTTCAGTAGAGCGCGGGCGATAGCTATCCTCTGTTTCTGGCCCCCAGACACTGTAACTCCTCTCTCCCCCAGAATGGTACTGTAGCCATCAGGGAACTGTCGGATAAAACTGTCAGTATTGGCCAGCCCAGCAACCTCGTACACCTGTGACAAAGATTAATTAAATTAGTAATACCAAACTAGTGACGGGTAATACAAACAAAGTAACATAGAATCAAACCAGCTACCTTCTGATTACAGCAGTACTATAATCACTCAACCACCAAGCTGACATAAAAACTTTTACTCATACCAGTACTCATAACGTTTTTAATATGTTACATTTTAACAAGTTACCTTTAAGCATGTTACATTTTAAAAGGTTACAATTTTACATGTTACATTTTTACATGTTACATTTTAATATGTTACATTTTAACACGTTACATTTAAGCATGTTACATTTTAAAATGTTACATTTTAACACGTTACATTTTAACATGTTACATTTTAAATTCTTATATTTCCACATGTTACATTTTTACATGTTACATTTTAACATGTTTTACGATCAAGTCATTCCCTTGCAACTGACCTGGTAGCCTCATCTAGTATGAGGATGGATGGGGTTTTCAGTAGAGCGCGGGCGATAGCTATCCTCTGTTTCTGGCCCCCAGACACGGTAACTCCTCTCTCCCCCAGAATGGTACTGTAGCCATCAGGGAACTGTCGGATAAAACTGTCAGCATTGGCCAGCCCAGCAGCCTCGTACACCTGTGACAAAGATTAATTAAATTAGTAATACCAAACTAGTGAAAGGTAATACAAACAAAGTAACATAGAATCAAACCAGCTACCTTCTAATTACAAGGCGAGTACCATTTTGGGGGAGAGAGGAGTTACCGTGTCTGGACAGAGGATAGCTATCGCCCGCGCTCTACTGAAAACCCCATCCATCCTCATACTAGACGAGGCTACCAGGTCAGTTGCAAGGGAATGACTTGATCGTAAAACATGTTAAAATGTAACATCTAAAATGTAACATGTTAAAATGTAACGTGTTAAAATGTAACATTTTAAAATGTAACATGCTTAAATGTAACGTGTTAAAATGTAACATATTAAAATGTAACATGTAAAAATGTAACATGTAAAATTGTAACCTTTTAAAATGAAACATGCTTAAAGGTAACTTGTTAAAATGTAACACATTAAAAACGTTATGAGTACTGGTATGAGTAAAAGTTTTTATGTCAGCTTGGTGGTTGAGTGATTATAGTACTGCTGTACTCGCCTTGTAATTAGAAGGTAGCTGGTTTGATTCTATGTTACTTTGTTTGTATTACCTTTCACTAGTTTGGTATTACTAATTTAATTAATCTTTGTCACAGGTGTACGAGGCTGCTGGGCTGGCCAATGCTGACAGTTTTATCCGACAGTTCCCTGATGGCTACAGTACCATTCTGGGGGAGAGAGGAGTTACCGTGTCTGGGGGCCAGAAACAGAGGATAGCTATCGCCCGCGCTCTATCCTCGATGTCGTCGTCGTCGTCGTCGTCGTCGTCGTCGTCGTCGTCGTCGTCGTCGTCGTCGTCGTCGTCGTCGTCGTCGTCGTCGTCGTCGTCGTCGTCGTCGTCGTCTACATTTTTACATTTTACATATTTACATATTTACATGTTACATTTTAACATTTTTTATGATCAAGTCTTTCCCTTGCAACTGACCTGGTAGCCTCGTCTAGTATGAGGATGGATGGGATGGTACTGTAGCCATCAGGGAACTGTCGGATAAAACTGTCAGGGATAAAACTGTCAGCATTGGCCAGCCCAGCAGCCTCGTACACCTGTGACAAAGATTAATTAAATTAGTAATACCAAACTAGTGACAGGTAATACAAACAAAGTAACATAGAATCAAACCAGCTACCTTCTGATTACAAGGCGAGTACAGCAGTACTATAATCACTCAACCACCAAGCTGACATAAAAACCGCCGTCGTCGTCGTCGTCGTCGTCGTCGTCGTCGTCGTCGTCGTCGTCGTCGTCGTCGTCGTCGTCGTCGTCGTCGTCGTCGTCGTCGTCGTCGTCGTCGTCGTCGTCGTCGTCGTCGTCGTCGTCGTCGTCGTCGTCGTCGTCGTCGTCGTCGTCGTCGTCGTCGTCGTCGTCGTCGTCGTCGTCGTCGTCGTCGTCGTCGTCGTCGTCGTCGTCGTCGTCGTCGTCGTCGTCGTCGTCGTCGTCGTCGTCGTCGTCGTCGTCGTCGTCGTCGTCGTCGTCGTCGTCGTCGTCGTCGTCGTCGTCGTCGTCGTCGTCGTCGTCGTCGTCGTCGTCGTCGTCGTCGTCGTCGTCGTCGTCGTCGTCGTCGTCGTCGTCGTCGTCGTCGTCGTCGTCGTCGTCGTCGTCGTCGTCGTCGTCGTCGTCGTCGTCGTCGTCGTCGTCGTCGTCGTCGTCGTCGTCGTCGTCGTCGTCGTCGTCGTCGTCGTCGTCGTCGTCGTCGTCGTCGTCGTCGTCGTCGTCGTCGTCGTCGTCGTCGTCGTCGTCGTCGTCGTCGTCGTCGTCGTCGTCGTCGTCGTCGTCGTCGTCGTCGTCGTCGTCGTCGTCGTCGTCGTCGTCGTCGTCGTCGTCGCCGCCGCCGCCGCCGCCGCCGCCGCCGCCGCCGCCGCCGCCGCCGCCGCCGCCGCCGTCGTCGTCGTCGTCGTCGTCGTCGTCGTCGTCGTCGTCGTCGTCGTCGTCGTCGTCGTCGTCGTCGTCGTCGTCGTCGTCTACATTTTTACATTTTACATATTTACATGTTACATTTTAACATTTTTTATGATCAAGTCTTTCCCTTGCAACTGACCTGGTAGCCTCGTCTAGTATGAGGATGGATGGGATTTTCAGTAGAGCGCGGGCGATAGCTATCCTCTGTTTCTGGCCCCCAGACACTGTAACTCCTCTCTCCCCCAGAATGGTACTGTAGCCATCAGGGAACTGTCGGATAAAACTGTCAGTATTGGCCAGCCCAGCAACCTCGTACACCTGTGACAAAGATTAATTAAATTAGTAATACCAAACTAGTGACGGGTAATACAAACAAAGTAACATAGAATCAAACCAGCTACCTTCTGATTACAGCAGTACTATAATCACTCAACCACCAAGCTGACATAAAAACTTTTACTCATACCAGTACTCATAACGTTTTTAATATGTTACATTTTAACAAGTTACCTTTAAGCATGTTACATTTTAAAAGGTTACAATTTTACATGTTACATTTTTACATGTTACATTTTAATATGTTACATTTTAACACGTTACATTTAAGCATGTTACATTTTAAAATGTTACATTTTAACACGTTACATTTTAACATGTTACATTTTAAATTCTTATATTTCCACATGTTACATTTTTACATGTTACATTTTAACATGTTTTACGATCAAGTCATTCCCTTGCAACTGACCTGGTAGCCTCATCTAGTATGAGGATGGATGGGGTTTTCAGTAGAGCGCAGGCGATAGCTATCCTCTGTTTCTGGCCCCCAGACACGGTAACTCCTCTCTCCCCCAGAATGGTACTGTAGCCATCAGGGAACTGTCGGATAAAACTGTCAGCATTGGCCAGCCCAGCAGCCTCGTACACCTGTGACAAAGATTAATTAAATTAGTAATACCAAACTAGTGAAAGGTAATACAAACAAAGTAACATAGAATCAAACCAGCTACCTTCTAATTACAAGGCGAGTACAGCAGTACTATAATCACTCAACCACCAAGCTGACATAAAAACTTTTACTCATACCAGTACTCATAACGTTTTTAATGTGTTACATTTTAACAAGTTACCTTTAAGCATGTTTCATTTTAAAAGGTTACAATTTTACATGTTACATTTTTACATGTTACATTTTAATATGTTACATTTTAACACGTTACATTTAAGCATGTTACATTTTAAAATGTTACATTTTAACACGTTACATTTTAACATGTTACATTTTACATGTTACATTTTAACATGTTTTACGATCAAGTCATTCCCTTGCAACTGACCTGGTAGCCTCGTCTAGTATGAGGATGGATGGGGTTTTCAGTAGAGCGCGGGCGATAGCTATCCTCTGTTTCTGGCCCCCAGACACGGTAACTCCTCTCTCCCCCAAAATGGTACTGTAGCCATCAGGGAACTGTCGGATAAAACTGTCAGCATTGGCCAGCCCAGCAGCCTCGTACACCTGTGACAAAGATTAATTAAATTAGTAATACCAAACTAGTGACAGGTAATACAAACAAAGTAACATAGAATCAAACCAGCTACCTTCTGATTACAAGGCGAGTACAGCAGTACTATAATCACTCAACCACCAAGCTGACATAAAAACCGCCGCCGCCGCCGCCGCCGCCGCCGTCGTCGTCGTCGTCGTCGTCGTCGTCGTCGTCGTCGTCGTCGTCGTCGTCGTCGTCGTCGTCGTCGTCGTCGTCGTCGTCGTCGTCGTCGTCGTCGTCGTCGTCGTCGTCGTCGTCGTCGTCGTCGTCGTCGTCGTCGTCGTCGTCGTCGTCGTCGTCGTCGTCGTCGTCGTCGTCGTCGTCGTCGTCGTCGTCGTCGTCGTCGTCGTCGTCGTCGTCGTCGTCGTCGTCGTCGTCGTCGTCGTCGTCGTCGTCGTCGTCGTCGTCGTCGTCGTCGTCGTCGTCGTCGTCGTCGTCGTCGTCGTCGTCGTCGTCGTCGTCGTCGTCGTCGTCGTCGTCGTCGTCGTCGTCGTCGTCGTCGTCGTCGTCGTCGTCGTCGTCGTCGTCGTCGTCGTCGTCGTCTACATTTTTACATTTTACATATTTACATGTTACATTTTAACATTTTTTATGATCAAGTCTTTCCCTTGCAACTGACCTGGTAGCCTCGTCTAGTATGAGGATGGATGGGATTTTCAGTAGAGCGCGGGCGATAGCTATCCTCTGTTTCTGGCCCCCAGACACTGTAACTCCTCTCTCCCCCAGAATGGTACTGTAGCCATCAGGGAACTGTCGGATAAAACTGTCAGTATTGGCCAGCCCAGCAACCTCGTACACCTGTGACAAAGATTAATTAAATTAGTAATACCAAACTAGTGACGGGTAATACAAACAAAGTAACATAGAATCAAACCAGCTACCTTCTGATTACAGCAGTACTATAATCACTCAACCACCAAGCTGACATAAAAACTTTTACTCATACCAGTACTCATAACGTTTTTAATATGTTACATTTTAACAAGTTACCTTTAAGCATGTTACATTTTAAAAGGTTACAATTTTACATGTTACATTTTTACATGTTACATTTTAATATGTTACATTTTAACACGTTACATTTAAGCATGTTACATTTTAAAATGTTACATTTTAACACGTTACATTTTAACATGTTACATTTTAAATTCTTATATTTCCACATGTTACATTTTTACATGTTACATTTTAACATGTTTTACGATCAAGTCATTCCCTTGCAACTGACCTGGTAGCCTCATCTAGTATGAGGATGGATGGGGTTTTCAGTAGAGCGCGGGCGATAGCTATCCTCTGTTTCTGGCCCCCAGACACGGTAACTCCTCTCTCCCCCAGAATGGTACTGTAGCCATCAGGGAACTGTCGGATAAAACTGTCAGCATTGGCCAGCCCAGCAGCCTCGTACACCTGTGACAAAGATTAATTAAATTAGTAATACCAAACTAGTGAAAGGTAATACAAACAAAGTAACATAGAATCAAACCAGCTACCTTCTAATTACAAGGCGAGTACAGCAGTACTATAATCACTCAACCACCAAGCTGACATAAAAACTTTTACTCATACCAGTACTCATAACGTTTTTAATGTGTTACATTTTAACAAGTTACCTTTAAGCATGTTTCATTTTAAAAGGTTACAATTTTACATGTTACATTTTTACATGTTACATTTTAATATGTTACATTTTAACACGTTACATTTAAGCATGTTACATTTTAAAATGTTACATTTTAACACGTTACATTTTAACATGTTACATTTTACATGTTACATTTTAACATGTTTTACGATCAAGTCATTCCCTTGCAACTGACCTGGTAGCCTCGTCTAGTATGAGGATGGATGGGGTTTTCAGTAGAGCGCGGGCGATAGCTATCCTCTGTTTCTGGCCCCCAGACACGGTAACTCCTCTCTCCCCCAAAATGGTACTGTAGCCATCAGGGAACTGTCGGATAAAACTGTCAGCATTGGCCAGCCCAGCAGCCTCGTACACCTGTGACAAAGATTAATTAAATTAGTAATACCAAACTAGTGACAGGTAATACAAACAAAGTAACATAGAATCAAACCAGCTACGTTCTGATTACAAGGCGAGTACAGCAGTACTATAATCACTCAACCATCAAGCTGACATAAAAACCGCCGTCGTCGTCGTCGTCGCCGCCGCCGCCGCCGCCGCCGCCGCCGCCGCCGCCACCGCCGCCGCCGCCGCCGCCGCCGCCGCCGCCGCCGCCGCCGCCGCCGCCGCCGCCGCCGCCGCCGCCGCCGCCGCCGCCGCCGCCGTCGTCGTCGTCGTCGTCGTCGTCGTCGTCGTCGTCGTCGTCGTCGTCGTCGTCGTCGTCGTCGTCGTCGTCGTCGTCGTCGTCGTCGTCGTCGTCGTCGTCGTCGTCGTCGTCGTCGTCGTCGTCGTCGTCGTCGTCGTCGTCGTCGTCGTCGTCGTCGTCGTCGTCGTCGTCGTCGTCGTCGTCGTCGTCGTCGTCGTCGTCGTCGTCGTCGTCGTCGTCGTCGTCGTCGTCGTCGTCGTCGTCGTCGTCGTCGTCGTCGTCGTCGTCGTCGTCGTCGTCGTCGTCGTCGTCGTCGTCGTCGTCGTCGTCGTCGTCGTCGTCGTCGTCGTCGTCGTCGTCGTCGTCGTCGTCGTCGTCGTCGTCGTCGTCGTCGTCGTCGTCGTCGTCGTCGTCGTCGTCGTCGTCGTCGTCGTCGTCGTCGTCGTCGTCGTCGTCGTCGTCGTCGTCGTCGTCGTCGTCGTCGTCGTCGTCGTCGTCGTCGTCGTCGTCGTCGTCGTCGTCGTCGTCGTCGTCGTCGTCGTCGTCGTCGTCGTCGTCGTCGTCGTCGTCGTCGTCGTCGTCGTCGTCGTCGTCGTCGTCGTCGTCGTCGTCGTCGTCGTCGTCGTCGTCGTCGTCGTCGTCGTCGTCGTCGTCGTCGTCGTCGTCGTCGTCGTCGTCGTCGTCGTCGTCGTCGTCGTCGTCGTCGTCGTCGTCGTCGTCGTCGTCGTCGTCGTCGTCGTCGTCGTCGTCGTCGTCGTCGTCGTCGTCGTCGTCGTCGTCGTCGTCGTCGTCGTCGTCGTCGTCGTCGTCGTCGTCGTCGTCGTCGTCGTCGTCGTCGTCGTCGTCGTCGTCGTCGTCGTCGTCGTCGTCGTCGTCTACATTTTTACATTTTACATATTTACATGTTACATTTTAACATTTTTTATGATCAAGTCTTTCCCTTGCAACTGACCTGGTAGCCTCGTCTAGTATGAGGATGGATGGGATTTTCAGTAGAGCGCGGGCGATAGCTATCCTCTGTTTCTGGCCCCCAGACACTGTAACTCCTCTCTCCCCCAGAATGGTACTGTAGCCATCAGGGAACTGTCGGATAAAACTGTCAGTATTGGCCAGCCCAGCAACCTCGTACACCTGTGACAAAGATTAATTAAATTAGTAATACCAAACTAGTGACGGGTAATACAAACAAAGTAACATAGAATCAAACCAGCTACCTTCTGATTACAGCAGTACTATAATCACTCAACCACCAAGCTGACATAAAAACTTTTACTCATACCAGTACTCATAACGTTTTTAATATGTTACATTTTAACAAGTTACCTTTAAGCATGTTACATTTTAAAAGGTTACAATTTTACATGTTACATTTTTACATGTTACATTTTAATATGTTACATTTTAACACGTTACATTTAAGCATGTTACATTTTAAAATGTTACATTTTAACACGTTACATTTTAACATGTTACATTTTAATTTTTTATATTTCCACATGTTACATTTTTACATGTTACATTTTAACATGTTTTACGATCAAGTCATTCCCTTGCAACTGACCTGGTAGCCTCATCTAGTATGAGGATGGATGGGGTTTTCAGTAGAGCGCGGGCGATAGCTATCCTCTGTTTCTGGCCCCCAGACACGGTAACTCCTCTCTCCCCCAGAATGGTACTGTAGCCATCAGGGAACTGTCGGATAAAACTGTCAGCATTGGCCAGCCCAGCAGCCTCGTACACCTGTGACAAAGATTAATTAAATTAGTAATACCAAACTAGTGAAAGGTAATACAAACAAAGTAACATAGAATCAAACCAGCTACCTTCTAATTACAAGGCGAGTACAGCAGTACTATAATCACTCAACCACCAAGCTGACATAAAAACTTTTACTCATACCAGTACTCATAACGTTTTTAATGTGTTACAGTTACCTTTAAGCATGTTTCATTTTAAAAGGTTACAATTTTACATGTTACATTTTTACATGTTACATTTTAATATGTTACATTTTAACACGTTACATTTAAGCATGTTACATTTTAAAATGTTACATTTTAACACGTTACATTTTAACATGTTACATTTTACATGTTACATTTTAACATGTTTTACGATCAAGTCATTCCCTTGCAACTGACCTGGTAGCCTCGTCTAGTATGAGGATGGATGGGGTTTTCAGTAGAGCGCGGGCGATAGCTATCCTCTGTTTCTGGCCCCCAGACACGGTAACTCCTCTCTCCCCCAAAATGGTACTGTAGCCATCAGGGAACTGTCGGATAAAACTGTCAGCATTGGCCAGCCCAGCAGCCTCGTACACCTGTGACAAAGATTAATTAAATTAGTAATACCAAACTAGTGACAGGTAATACAAACAAAGTAACATAGAATCAAACCAGCTACGTTCTGATTACAAGGCGAGTACAGCAGTACTATAATCACTCAACCATCAAGCTGACATAAAAACCGCCGTCGTCGTCGTCGTCGCCGCCGCCGCCGCCGCCGCCGCCGCCGCCGCCGCCGCCGCCGCCGCCGCCGCCGCCGCCGCCGCCGCCGCCGCCGCCGCCGCCGCCGCCGCCGCCGCCGTCGTCGTCGTCGTCGTCGTCGTCGTCGTCGTCGTCGTCGTCGTCGTCGTCGTCGTCGTCGTCGTCGTCGTCGTCGTCGTCGTCGTCGTCGTCGTCGTCGTCGTCGTCGTCGTCGTCGTCGTCGTCGTCGTCGTCGTCGTCGTCGTCGTCGTCGTCGTCGTCGTCGTCGTCGTCGTCGTCGTCGTCGTCGTCGTCGTCGTCGTCGTCGTCGTCGTCGTCGTCGTCGTCGTCGTCGTCGTCGTCGTCGTCGTCGTCGTCGTCGTCGTCGTCGTCGTCGTCGTCGTCGTCGTCGTCGTCGTCGTCGTCGTCGTCGTCGTCGTCGTCGTCGTCGTCGTCGTCGTCGTCGTCGTCGTCGTCGTCGTCGTCGTCGTCGTCGTCGTCGTCGTCGTCGTCGTCGTCGTCGTCGTCGTCGTCGTCGTCGTCGTCGTCGTCGTCGTCGTCGTCGTCGTCGTCGTCGTCGTCGTCGTCGTCGTCGTCGTCGTCGTCGTCGTCGTCGTCGTCGTCGTCGTCGTCGTCGTCGTCGTCGTCGTCGTCGTCGTCGTCGTCGTCGTCGTCGTCGTCGTCGTCGTCGTCGTCGTCGTCGTCGTCGTCGTCGTCGTCGTCGTCGTCGTCGTCGTCGTCGTCGTCGTCGTCGTCGTCGTCGTCGTCGTCGTCGTCGTCGTCGTCGTCGTCGTCGTCGTCGTCGTCGTCGTCGTCGTCGTCGTCGTCGTCGTCGTCGTCGTCGTCGTCGTCGTCGTCGTCGTCGTCGTCGTCGTCGTCGTCGTCGTCGTCGTCGTCGTCGTCGTCGTCGTCGTCGTCGTCGTCGTCGTCGTCGTCGTCGTCGTCGTCGTCGTCGTCGTCGTCGTCGTCGTCGTCGTCGTCGTCGTCGTCGTCGTCGTCGTCGTCGTCTACATTTTTACATTTTACATATTTACATGTTACATTTTAACATTTTTTATGATCAAGTCTTTCCCTTGCAACTGACCTGGTAGCCTCGTCTAGTATGAGGATGGATGGGATTTTCAGTAGAGCGCGGGCGATAGCTATCCTCTGTTTCTGGCCCCCAGACACTGTAACTCCTCTCTCCCCCAGAATGGTACTGTAGCCATCAGGGAACTGTCGGATAAAACTGTCAGTATTGGCCAGCCCAGCAACCTCGTACACCTGTGACAAAGATTAATTAAATTAGTAATACCAAACTAGTGACGGGTAATACAAACAAAGTAACATAGAATCAAACCAGCTACCTTCTGATTACAGCAGTACTATAATCACTCAACCACCAAGCTGACATAAAAACTTTTACTCATACCAGTACTCATAACGTTTTTAATATGTTACATTTTAACAAGTTACCTTTAAGCATGTTACATTTTAAAAGGTTACAATTTTACATGTTACATTTTTACATGTTACATTTTAATATGTTACATTTTAACACGTTACATTTAAGCATGTTACATTTTAAAATGTTACATTTTAACACGTTACATTTTAACATGTTACATTTTAATTTTTTATATTTCCACATGTTACATTTTTACATGTTACATTTTAACATGTTTTACGATCAAGTCATTCCCTTGCAACTGACCTGGTAGCCTCATCTAGTATGAGGATGGATGGGGTTTTCAGTAGAGCGCGGGCGATAGCTATCCTCTGTTTCTGGCCCCCAGACACGGTAACTCCTCTCTCCCCCAGAATGGTACTGTAGCCATCAGGGAACTGTCGGATAAAACTGTCAGCATTGGCCAGCCCAGCAGCCTCGTACACCTGTGACAAAGATTAATTAAATTAGTAATACCAAACTAGTGAAAGGTAATACAAACAAAGTAACATAGAATCAAACCAGCTACCTTCAAACCAGCTACCTTCTAATTACAAGGCGAGTACAGCAGTACTATAATCACTCAACCACCAAGCTGACATAAAAACTTTTACTCATACCAGTACTCATAACGTTTTTAATGTGTTACATTTTAACAAGTTACCTTTAAGCATGTTTCATTTTAAAAGGTTACAATTTTACATGTTACATTTTTACATGTTACATTTTAATATGTTACATTTTAACACGTTACATTTAAGCATGTTACATTTTAAAATGTTACATTTTAACACGTTACATTTTAACATGTTACATTTTACATGTTACATTTTAACATGTTTTACGATCAAGTCATTCCCTTGCAACTGACCTGGTAGCCTCGTCTAGTATGAGGATGGATGGGGTTTTCAGTAGAGCGCGGGCGATAGCTATCCTCTGTTTCTGGCCCCCAGACACGGTAACTCCTCTCTCCCCCAAAATGGTACTGTAGCCATCAGGGAACTGTCGGATAAAACTGTCAGCATTGGCCAGCCCAGCAGCCTCGTACACCTGTGACAAAGATTAATTAAATTAGTAATACCAAACTAGTGACAGGTAATACAAACAAAGTAACATAGAATCAAACCAGCTACCTTCTGATTACAAGGCGAGTACAGCAGTACTATAATCACTCAACCACCAAGCTGACATAAAAACCGCCGTCGTCGTCGTCGTCGTCGTCGTCGTCGTCGTCGTCGTCGTCGTCGTCGTCGTCGTCGTCGTCGTCGTCGTCGTCGTCGTCGTCGTCGTCGTCGTCGTCGTCGTCGTCGTCGTCGTCGTCGTCGTCGTCGTCGTCGTCGTCGTCGTCGTCGTCGTCGTCGTCGTCGTCGTCGTCGTCGTCGTCGTCGTCGTCGTCGTCGTCGTCGTCGTCGTCGTCGTCGTCGTCGTCGTCGTCGTCGTCGTCGTCGTCGTCGTCGTCGTCGTCGTCGTCGTCGTCGTCGTCGTCGTCGTCGTCGTCGTCGTCGTCGTCGTCGTCGTCGTCGTCGTCGTCGTCGTCGTCGTCGTCGTCGTCGTCGTCGTCGTCGTCGTCGTCGTCGTCGTCGTCTACATTTTTACATTTTACATATTTACATGTTACATTTTAACATTTTTTATGATCAAGTCTTTCCCTTGCAACTGACCTGGTAGCCTCGTCTAGTATGAGGATGGATGGGATTTTCAGTAGAGCGCGGGCGATAGCTATCCTCTGTTTCTGGCCCCCAGACACTGTAACTCCTCTCTCCCCCAGAATGGTACTGTAGCCATCAGGGAACTGTCGGATAAAACTGTCAGTATTGGCCAGCCCAGCAACCTCGTACACCTGTGACAAAGATTAATTAAATTAGTAATACCAAACTAGTGACGGGTAATACAAACAAAGTAACATAGAATCAAACCAGCTACCTTCTGATTACAGCAGTACTATAATCACTCAACCACCAAGCTGACATAAAAACTTTTACTCATACCAGTACTCATAACGTTTTTAATATGTTACATTTTAACAAGTTACCTTTAAGCATGTTACATTTTAAAAGGTTACAATTTTACATGTTACATTTTTACATGTTACATTTTAATATGTTACATTTTAACACGTTACATTTAAGCATGTTACATTTTAAAATGTTACATTTTAACACGTTACATTTTAACATGTTACATTTTAAATTCTTATATTTCCACATGTTACATTTTTACATGTTACATTTTAACATGTTTTACGATCAAGTCATTCCCTTGCAACTGACCTGGTAGCCTCATCTAGTATGAGGATGGATGGGGTTTTCAGTAGAGCGCGGGCGATAGCTATCCTCTGTTTCTGGCCCCCAGACACGGTAACTCCTCTCTCCCCCAGAATGGTACTGTAGCCATCAGGGAACTGTCGGATAAAACTGTCAGCATTGGCCAGCCCAGCAGCCTCGTACACCTGTGACAAAGATTAATTAAATTAGTAATACCAAACTAGTGAAAGGTAATACAAACAAAGTAACATAGAATCAAACCAGCTACCTTCTAATTACAAGGCGAGTACAGCAGTACTATAATCACTCAACCACCAAGCTGACATAAAAACTTTTACTCATACCAGTACTCATAACGTTTTTAATGTGTTACATTTTAACAAGTTACCTTTAAGCATGTTTCATTTTAAAAGGTTACAATTTTACATGTTACATTTTTACATGTTACATTTTAATATGTTACATTTTAACACGTTACATTTAAGCATGTTACATTTTAAAATGTTACATTTTAACACGTTACATTTTAACATGTTACATTTTACATGTTAATGTTTTACGATCAAGTCATTCCCTTGCAACTGACCTGGTAGCCTCGTCTAGTATGAGGATGGATGGGGTTTTCAGTAGAGCGCGGGCGATAGCTATCCTCTGTTTCTGGCCCCCAGACACGGTAACTCCTCTCTCCCCCAAAATGGTACTGTAGCCATCAGGGAACTGTCGGATAAAACTGTCAGCATTGGCCAGCCCAGCAGCCTCGTACACCTGTGACAAAGATTAATTAAATTAGTAATACCAAACTAGTGACAGGTAATACAAACAAAGTAACATAGAATCAAACCAGCTACCTTCTGATTACAAGGCGAGTACAGCAGTACTATAATCACTCAACCACCAAGCTGACATAAAAACCGCCGTCGTCGTCGTCGTCGTCGTCGTCGTCGTCGTCGTCGTCGTCGTCGTCGTCGTCGTCGTCGTCGTCGTCGTCGTCGTCGTCGTCGTCGTCGTCGTCGTCGTCGTCGTCGTCGTCGTCGTCGTCGTCGTCGTCGTCGTCGTCGTCGTCGTCGTCGTCGTCGTCGTCGTCGTCGTCGTCGTCGTCGTCGTCGTCGTCGTCGTCGTCGTCGTCGTCGTCGTCGTCGTCGTCGTCGTCGTCGTCGTCGTCGTCGTCGTCGTCGTCGTCGTCGTCGTCGTCGTCGTCGTCGTCGTCGTCGTCGTCGTCGTCGTCGTCGTCGTCGTCGTCGTCGTCGTCGTCGTCGTCGTCGTCGTCGTCGTCGTCGTCGTCGTCGTCGTCGTCGTCGTCGTCGTCGTCGTCGTCGTCGTCGTCGTCGTCGTCGTCGTCGTCGTCGTCGTCTACATTTTTACATTTTACATATTTACATGTTACATTTTAACATTTTTTATGATCAAGTCTTTCCCTTGCAACTGACCTGGTAGCCTCGTCTAGTATGAGGATGGATGGGATTTTCAGTAGAGCGCGGGCGATAGCTATCCTCTGTTTCTGGCCCCCAGACACTGTAACTCCTCTCTCCCCCAGAATGGTACTGTAGCCATCAGGGAACTGTCGGATAAAACTGTCAGTATTGGCCAGCCCAGCAACCTCGTACACCTGTGACAAAGATTAATTAAATTAGTAATACCAAACTAGTGACGGGTAATACAAACAAAGTAACATAGAATCAAACCAGCTACCTTCTGATTACAGCAGTACTATAATCACTCAACCACCAAGCTGACATAAAAACTTTTACTCATACCAGTACTCATAACGTTTTTAATATGTTACATTTTAACAAGTTACCTTTAAGCATGTTACATTTTAAAAGGTTACAATTTTACATGTTACATTTTTACATGTTACATTTTAATATGTTACATTTTAACACGTTACATTTAAGCATGTTACATTTTAAAATGTTACATTTTAACACGTTACATTTTAACATGTTACATTTTAAATTCTTATATTTCCACATGTTACATTTTTACATGTTACATTTTAACATGTTTTACGATCAAGTCATTCCCTTGCAACTGACCTGGTAGCCTCATCTAGTATGAGGATGGATGGGGTTTTCAGTAGAGCGCGGGCGATAGCTATCCTCTGTTTCTGGCCCCCAGACACGGTAACTCCTCTCTCCCCCAGAATGGTACTGTAGCCATCAGGGAACTGTCGGATAAAACTGTCAGCATTGGCCAGCCCAGCAGCCTCGTACACCTGTGACAAAGATTAATTAAATTAGTAATACCAAACTAGTGAAAGGTAATACAAACAAAGTAACATAGAATCAAACCAGCTACCTTCTAATTACAAGGCGAGTACAGCAGTACTATAATCACTCAACCACCAAGCTGACATAAAAACTTTTACTCATACCAGTACTCATAACGTTTTTAATGTGTTACATTTTAACAAGTTACCTTTAAGCATGTTTCATTTTAAAAGGTTACAATTTTACATGTTACATTTTTACATGTTACATTTTAATATGTTACATTTTAACACGTTACATTTAAGCATGTTACATTTTAAAATGTTACATTTTAACACGTTACATTTTAACATGTTACATTTTACATGTTACATTTTAACATGTTTTACGATCAAGTCATTCCCTTGCAACTGACCTGGTAGCCTCGTCTAGTATGAGGATGGATGGGGTTTTCAGTAGAGCGCGGGCGATAGCTATCCTCTGTTTCTGGCCCCCAGACACGGTAACTCCTCTCTCCCCCAAAATGGTACTGTAGCCATCAGGGAACTGTCGGATAAAACTGTCAGCATTGGCCAGCCCAGCAGCCTCGTACACCTGTGACAAAGATTAATTAAATTAGTAATACCAAACTAGTGACAGGTAATACAAACAAAGTAACATAGAATCAAACCAGCTACCTTCTGATTACAAGGCGAGTACAGCAGTACTATAATCACTCAACCACCAAGCTGACATAAAAACCGCCGTCGTCGTCGTCGTCGTCGTCGTCGTCGTCGTCGTCGTCGTCGTCGTCGTCGTCGTCGTCGTCGTCGTCGTCGTCGTCGTCGTCGTCGTCGTCGTCGTCGTCGTCGTCGTCGTCGTCGTCGTCGTCGTCGTCGTCGTCGTCGTCGTCGTCGTCGTCGTCGTCGTCGTCGTCGTCGTCGTCGTCGTCGTCGTCGTCGTCGTCGTCGTCGTCGTCGTCGTCGTCGTCGTCGTCGTCGTCGTCGTCGTCGTCGTCGTCGTCGTCGTCGTCGTCGTCGTCGTCGTCGTCGTCGTCGTCGTCGTCGTCGTCGTCGTCGTCGTCGTCGTCGTCGTCGTCGTCGTCGTCGTCGTCGTCGTCGTCGTCGTCGTCGTCGTCGTCGTCGTCGTCGTCGTCGTCGTCGTCGTCTACATTTTTACATTTTACATATTTACATGTTACATTTTAACATTTTTTATGATCAAGTCTTTCCCTTGCAACTGACCTGGTAGCCTCGTCTAGTATGAGGATGGATGGGATTTTCAGTAGAGCGCGGGCGATAGCTATCCTCTGTTTCTGGCCCCCAGACACTGTAACTCCTCTCTCCCCCAGAATGGTACTGTAGCCATCAGGGAACTGTCGGATAAAACTGTCAGTATTGGCCAGCCCAGCAACCTCGTACACCTGTGACAAAGATTAATTAAATTAGTAATACCAAACTAGTGACGGGTAATACAAACAAAGTAACATAGAATCAAACCAGCTACCTTCTGATTACAGCAGTACTATAATCACTCAACCACCAAGCTGACATAAAAACTTTTACTCATACCAGTACTCATAACGTTTTTAATATGTTACATTTTAACAAGTTACCTTTAAGCATGTTACATTTTAAAAGGTTACAATTTTACATGTTACATTTTTACATGTTACATTTTAATATGTTACATTTTAACACGTTACATTTAAGCATGTTACATTTTAAAATGTTACATTTTAACACGTTACATTTTAACATGTTACATTTTAAATTCTTATATTTCCACATGTTACATTTTTACATGTTACATTTTAACATGTTTTACGATCAAGTCATTCCCTTGCAACTGACCTGGTAGCCTCATCTAGTATGAGGATGGATGGGGTTTTCAGTAGAGCGCGGGCGATAGCTATCCTCTGTTTCTGGCCCCCAGACACGGTAACTCCTCTCTCCCCCAGAATGGTACTGTAGCCATCAGGGAACTGTCGGATAAAACTGTCAGCATTGGCCAGCCCAGCAGCCTCGTACACCTGTGACAAAGATTAATTAAATTAGTAATACCAAACTAGTGAAAGGTAATACAAACAAAGTAACATAGAATCAAACCAGCTACCTTCTAATTACAAGGCGAGTACAGCAGTACTATAATCACTCAACCACCAAGCTGACATAAAAACTTTTACTCATACCAGTACTCATAACGTTTTTAATGTGTTACATTTTAACAAGTTACCTTTAAGCATGTTTCATTTTAAAAGGTTACAATTTTACATGTTACATTTTTACATGTTACATTTTAATATGTTACATTTTAACACGTTACATTTAAGCATGTTACATTTTAAAATGTTACATTTTAACACGTTACATTTTAACATGTTACATTTTACATGTTACATTTTAACATGTTTTACGATCAAGTCATTCCCTTGCAACTGACCTGGTAGCCTCGTCTAGTATGAGGATGGATGGGGTTTTCAGTAGAGCGCGGGCGATAGCTATCCTCTGTTTCTGGCCCCCAGACACGGTAACTCCTCTCTCCCCCAAAATGGTACTGTAGCCATCAGGGAACTGTCGGATAAAACTGTCAGCATTGGCCAGCCCAGCAGCCTCGTACACCTGTGACAAAGATTAATTAAATTAGTAATACCAAACTAGTGACAGGTAATACAAACAAAGTAACATAGAATCAAACCAGCTACCTTCTGATTACAAGGCGAGTACAGCAGTACTATAATCACTCAACCACCAAGCTGACATAAAAACCGCCGTCGTCGTCGTCGTCGTCGTCGTCGTCGTCGTCGTCGTCGTCGTCGTCGTCGTCGTCGTCGTCGTCGTCGTCGTCGTCGTCGTCGTCGTCGTCGTCGTCGTCGTCGTCGTCGTCGTCGTCGTCGTCGTCGTCGTCGTCGTCGTCGTCGTCGTCGTCGTCGTCGTCGTCGTCGTCGTCGTCGTCGTCGTCGTCGTCGTCGTCGTCGTCGTCGTCGTCGTCGTCGTCGTCGTCGTCGTCGTCGTCGTCGTCGTCGTCGTCGTCGTCGTCGTCGTCGTCGTCGTCGTCGTCGTCGTCGTCGTCGTCGTCGTCGTCGTCGTCGTCGTCGTCGTCGTCGTCGTCGTCGTCGTCGTCGTCGTCGTCGTCGTCGTCGTCGTCGTCGTCGTCGTCTACATTTTTACATTTTACATATTTACATGTTACATTTTAACATTTTTTATGATCAAGTCTTTCCCTTGCAACTGACCTGGTAGCCTCGTCTAGTATGAGGATGGATGGGATTTTCAGTAGAGCGCGGGCGATAGCTATCCTCTGTTTCTGGCCCCCAGACACTGTAACTCCTCTCTCCCCCAGAATGGTACTGTAGCCATCAGGGAACTGTCGGATAAAACTGTCAGTATTGGCCAGCCCAGCAACCTCGTACACCTGTGACAAAGATTAATTAAATTAGTAATACCAAACTAGTGACGGGTAATACAAACAAAGTAACATAGAATCAAACCAGCTACCTTCTGATTACAGCAGTACTATAATCACTCAACCACCAAGCTGACATAAAAACTTTTACTCATACCAGTACTCATAACGTTTTTAATATGTTACATTTTAACAAGTTACCTTTAAGCATGTTACATTTTAAAAGGTTACAATTTTACATGTTACATTTTTACATGTTACATTTTAATATGTTACATTTTAACACGTTACATTTAAGCATGTTACATTTTAAAATGTTACATTTTAACACGTTACATTTTAACATGTTACATTTTAAATTCTTATATTTCCACATGTTACATTTTTACATGTTACATTTTAACATGTTTTACGATCAAGTCATTCCCTTGCAACTGACCTGGTAGCCTCATCTAGTATGAGGATGGATGGGGTTTTCAGTAGAGCGCGGGCGATAGCTATCCTCTGTTTCTGGCCCCCAGACACGGTAACTCCTCTCTCCCCCAGAATGGTACTGTAGCCATCAGGGAACTGTCGGATAAAACTGTCAGCATTGGCCAGCCCAGCAGCCTCGTACACCTGTGACAAAGATTAATTAAATTAGTAATACCAAACTAGTGAAAGGTAATACAAACAAAGTAACATAGAATCAAACCAGCTACCTTCTAATTACAAGGCGAGTACAGCAGTTCTATAATCACTCAACCACCAAGCTGATACTCATACCAGTACTCATAACGTTTTTAATGTGTTACATTTTAACAAGTTACCTTTAAGCATGTTTCATTTTAAAAGGTTACAATTTTACATGTTACATTTTTACATGTTACATTTTAATATGTTACATTTTAACACGTTACATTTAAGCATGTTACATTTTAAAATGTTACATTTTAACACGTTACATTTTAACATGTTACATTTTACATGTTACATTTTAACATGTTTTACGATCAAGTCATTCCCTTGCAACTGACCTGGTAGCCTCGTCTAGTATGAGGATGGATGGGGTTTTCAGTAGAGCGCGGGCGATAGCTATCCTCTGTTTCTGGCCCCCAGACACGGTAACTCCTCTCTCCCCCAAAATGGTACTGTAGCCATCAGGGAACTGTCGGATAAAACTGTCAGCATTGGCCAGCCCAGCAGCCTCGTACACCTGTGACAAAGATTAATTAAATTAGTAATACCAAACTAGTGACAGGTAATACAAACAAAGTAACATAGAATCAAACCAGCTACCTTCTGATTACAAGGCGAGTACAGCAGTACTATAATCACTCAACCACCAAGCTGACATAAAAACCGCCGTCGTCGTCGTCGTCGTCGTCGTCGTCGTCGTCGTCGTCGTCGTCGTCGTCGTCGTCGTCGTCGTCGTCGTCGTCGTCGTCGTCGTCGTCGTCGTCGTCGTCGTCGTCGTCGTCGTCGTCGTCGTCGTCGTCGTCGTCGTCGTCGTCGTCGTCGTCGTCGTCGTCGTCGTCGTCGTCGTCGTCGTCGTCGTCGTCGTCGTCGTCGTCGTCGTCGTCGTCGTCGTCGTCGTCGTCGTCGTCGTCGTCGTCGTCGTCGTCGTCGTCGTCGTCGTCGTCGTCGTCGTCGTCGTCGTCGTCGTCGTCGTCGTCGTCGTCGTCGTCGTCGTCGTCGTCGTCGTCGTCGTCGTCGTCGTCGTCGTCGTCGTCGTCGTCGTCGTCGTCGTCGTCGTCGTCGTCGTCGTCGTCGTCGTCGTCGTCGTCGTCGTCGTCGTCGTCTACATTTTTACATTTTACATATTTACATGTTACATTTTAACATTTTTTATGATCAAGTCTTTCCCTTGCAACTGACCTGGTAGCCTCGTCTAGTATGAGGATGGATGGGATTTTCAGTAGAGCGCGGGCGATAGCTATCCTCTGTTTCTGGCCCCCAGACACTGTAACTCCTCTCTCCCCCAGAATGGTACTGTAGCCATCAGGGAACTGTCGGATAAAACTGTCAGTATTGGCCAGCCCAGCAACCTCGTACACCTGTGACAAAGATTAATTAAATTAGTAATACCAAACTAGTGACGGGTAATACAAACAAAGTAACATAGAATCAAACCAGCTACCTTCTGATTACAGCAGTACTATAATCACTCAACCACCAAGCTGACATAAAAACTTTTACTCATACCAGTACTCATAACGTTTTTAATATGTTACATTTTAACAAGTTACCTTTAAGCATGTTACATTTTAAAAGGTTACAATTTTACATGTTACATTTTTACATGTTACATTTTAATATGTTACATTTTAAAACGTTACATTTAAGCATGTTACATTTTAAAATGTTACATTTTAACACGTTACATTTTAACATGTTACATTTTAAATTCTTATATTTCCACATGTTACATTTTTACATGTTACATTTTAACATGTTTTACGATCAAGTCATTCCCTTGCAACTGACCTGGTAGCCTCATCTAGTATGAGGATGGATGGGGTTTTCAGTAGAGCGCGGGCGATAGCTATCCTCTGTTTCTGGCCCCCAGACACGGTAACTCCTCTCTCCCCCAGAATGGTACTGTAGCCATCAGGGAACTGTCGGATAAAACTGTCAGCATTGGCCAGCCCAGCAGCCTCGTACACCTGTGACAAAGATTAATTAAATTAGTAATACCAAACTAGTGAAAGGTAATACAAACAAAGTAACATAGAATCAAACCAGCTACCTTCTAATTACAAGGCGAGTACAGCAGTACTATAATCACTCAACCACCAAGCTGACATAAAAACTTTTACTCATACCAGTACTCATAACGTTTTTAATGTGTTACATTTTAACAAGTTACCTTTAAGCATGTTTCATTTTAAAAGGTTACAATTTTACATGTTACATTTTTACATGTTACATTTTAATATGTTACATTTTAACACGTTACATTTAAGCATGTTACATTTTAAAATGTTACATTTTAACACGTTACATTTTAACATGTTACATTTTACATGTTACATTTTAACATGTTTTACGATCAAGTCATTCCCTTGCAACTGACCTGGTAGCCTCGTCTAGTATGAGGATGGATGGGGTTTTCAGTAGAGCGCGGGCGATAGCTATCCTCTGTTTCTGGCCCCCAGACACGGTAACTCCTCTCTCCCCCAAAATGGTACTGTAGCCATCAGGGAACTGTCGGATAAAACTGTCAGCATTGGCCAGCCCAGCAGCCTCGTACACCTGTGACAAAGATTAATTAAATTAGTAATACCAAACTAGTGACAGGTAATACAAACAAAGTAACATAGAATCAAACCAGCTACCTTCTGATTACAAGGCGAGTACAGCAGTACTATAATCACTCAACCACCAAGCTGACATAAAAACCGCCGTCGTCGTCGTCGTCGTCGTCGTCGTCGTCGTCGTCGTCGTCGTCGTCGTCGTCGTCGTCGTCGTCGTCGTCGTCGTCGTCGTCGTCGTCGTCGTCGTCGTCGTCGTCGTCGTCGTCGTCGTCGTCGTCGTCGTCGTCGTCGTCGTCGTCGTCGTCGTCGTCGTCGTCGTCGTCGTCGTCGTCGTCGTCTACATTTTTACATTTTACATATTTACATGTTACATTTTAACATTTTTTATGATCAAGTCTTTCCCTTGCAACTGACCTGGTAGCCTCGTCTAGTATGAGGATGGATGGGATTTTCAGTAGAGCGCGGGCGATAGCTATCCTCTGTTTCTGGCCCCCAGACACTGTAACTCCTCTCTCCCCCAGAATGGTACTGTAGCCATCAGGGAACTGTCGGATAAAACTGTCAGTATTGGCCAGCCCAGCAACCTCGTACACCTCGTACACCTGTGACAAAGATTAATTAAATTAGTAATACCAAACTAGTGACGGGTAATACAAACAAAGTAACATAGAATCAAACCAGCTACCTTCTGATTACAGCAGTACTATAATCACTCAACCACCAAGCTGACATAAAAACTTTTACTCATACCAGTACTCATAACGTTTTTAATATGTTACATTTTAACAAGTTACCTTTAAGCATGTTACATTTTAAAAGGTTACAATTTTACATGTTACATTTTTACATGTTACATTTTAATATGTTACATTTTAACACGTTACATTTAAGCATGTTACATTTTAAAATGTTACATTTTAACACGTTACATTTTAACATGTTACATTTTAAATTCTTATATTTCCACATGTTACATTTTTACATGTTACATTTTAACATGTTTTACGATCAAGTCATTCCCTTGCAACTGACCTGGTAGCCTCATCTAGTATGAGGATGGATGGGGTTTTCAGTAGAGCGCGGGCGATAGCTATCCTCTGTTTCTGGCCCCCAGACACGGTAACTCCTCTCTCCCCCAGAATGGTACTGTAGCCATCAGGGAACTGTCGGATAAAACTGTCAGCATTGGCCAGCCCAGCAGCCTCGTACACCTGTGACAAAGATTAATTAAATTAGTAATACCAAACTAGTGAAAGGTAATACAAACAAAGTAACATAGAATCAAACCAGCTACCTTCTAATTACAAGGCGAGTACAGCAGTACTATAATCACTCAACCACCAAGCTGACATAAAAACTTTTACTCATACCAGTACTCATAACGTTTTTAATGTGTTACATTTTAACAAGTTACCTTTAAGCATGTTTCATTTTAAAAGGTTACAATTTTACATGTTACATTTTTACATGTTACATTTTAATATGTTACATTTTAACACGTTACATTTAAGCATGTTACATTTTAAAATGTTACATTTTAACACGTTACATTTTAACATGTTACATTTTACATGTTACATTTTAACATGTTTTACGATCAAGTCATTCCCTTGCAACTGACCTGGTAGCCTCGTCTAGTATGAGGATGGATGGGGTTTTCAGTAGAGCGCGGGCGATAGCTATCCTCTGTTTCTGGCCCCCAGACACGGTAACTCCTCTCTCCCCCAAAATGGTACTGTAGCCATCAGGGAACTGTCGGATAAAACTGTCAGCATTGGCCAGCCCAGCAGCCTCGTACACCTGTGACAAAGATTAATTAAATTAGTAATACCAAACTAGTGACAGGTAATACAAACAAAGTAACATAGAATCAAACCAGCTACCTTCTGATTACAAGGCGAGTACAGCAGTACTATAATCACTCAACCACCAAGCTGACATAAAAACCGCCGTCGTCGTCGTCGTCGTCGTCGTCGTCGTCGTCGTCGTCGTCGTCGTCGTCGTCGTCGTCTACATTTTTACATTTTACATATTTACATGTTACATTTTAACATTTTTTATGATCAAGTCTTTCCCTTGCAACTGACCTGGTAGCCTCGTCTAGTATGAGGATGGATGGGATTTTCAGTAGAGCGCGGGCGATAGCTATCCTCTGTTTCTGGCCCCCAGACACTGTAACTCCTCTCTCCCCCAGAATGGAGCCATCAGGGAACTGTCGGATAAAACTGTCAGTATTGGCCAGCCCAGCAACCTCGTACACCTGTGACAAAGATTAATTAAATTAGTAATACCAAACTAGTGACGGGTAATACAAACAAAGTAACATAGAATCAAACCAGCTACCTTCTGATTACAGCAGTACTATAATCACTCAACCACCAAGCTGACATAAAAACTTTTACTCATACCAGTACTCATAACGTTTTTAATATGTTACATTTTAACAAGTTACCTTTAAGCATGTTACATTTTAAAAGGTTACAATTTTACATGTTACATTTTTACATGTTACATTTTAATATGTTACATTTTAACACGTTACATTTAAGCATGTTACATTTTAAAATGTTACATTTTAACACGTTACATTTTAACATGTTACATTTTAAATTCTTATATTAAAATGTAACATGCTTAAATGTAACGTGTTAAAATGTAACATATTAAAATGTAACATGTAAAAATGTAACATGTAAAATTGTAACCTTTTAAAATGAAACATGCTTAAAGGTAACTTGTTAAAATGTAACACATTAAAAACGTTATGAGTACTGGTATGAGTAAAAGTTTTTATGTCAGCTTGGTGGTTGAGTGATTATAGTACTGCTGTACTCGCCTTGTAATTAGAAGGTAGCTGGTTTGATTCTATGTTACTTTGTTTGTATTACCTTTCACTAGTTTGGTATTACTAATTTAATTAATCTTTGTCACAGGTGTACGAGGCTGATGGGCTGGCCAATGCTGACAGTTTTATCCGACAGTTCCCTGATGGCTACAGTACCATTCTGGGGGAGAGAGGAGTTACCGTGTCTGGGGGCCAGAAACAGAGGATAGCTATCGCCCGCGCTCTACTGAAAACCCCATCCATCCTCATACTAGATGAGGCTACCAGGTCAGTTGCAAGGGAATGACTTGATCGTAAAACATGTTAAAATGTAACATGTAAAAATGTAACATGTGGAAATATAAGAATTTAAAATGTAACATGTTAAAATGTAACGTGTTAAAATGTAACATTTTAAAATGTAACATGCTTAAATGTAACGTGTTAAAATGTAACATATTAAAATGTAACATGTAAAAATGTAACATGTAAAATTGTAACCTTTTAAAATGTAACATGCTTAAAGGTAACTTGTTAAAATGTAACATATTAAAAACGTTATGAGTACTGGTATGAGTAAAAGTTTTTATGTCAGCTTGGTGGTTGAGTGATTATAGTACTGCTGTAATCAGAAGGTAGCTGGTTTGATTCTATGTTACTTTGTTTGTATTACCCGTCACTAGTTTGGTATTACTAATTTAATTAATCTTTGTCACAGGTGTACGAGGTTGCTGGGCTGGCCAATACTGACAGTTTTATCCGACAGTTCCCTGATGGCTACAGTACCATTCTGGGGGAGAGAGGAGTTACAGTGTCTGGGGGCCAGAAACAGAGGATAGCTATCGCCCGCGCTCTACTGAAAATCCCATCCATCCTCATACTAGACGAGGCTACCAGGTCAGTTGCAAGGGAAAGACTTGATCATAAAAAATGTTAAAATGTAACATGTAAATATGTAAAATGTAAAAATGTAGACGACGACGACGACGACGACGACGACGACGACGACGACGACGACGACGACGACGACGACGACGACGACGACGACGACGACGACGACGACATCGAGGATAGAGCGCGGGCGATAGCTATCCTCTGTTTCTGGCCCCCAGACACGGTAACTCCTCTCTCCCCCAGAATGGTACTGTAGCCATCAGGGAACTGTCGGATAAAACTGTCAGCATTGGCCAGCCCAGCAGCCTCGTACACCTGTGACAAAGATTAATTAAATTAGTAATACCAAACTAGTGAAAGGTAATACAAACAAAGTAACATAGAATCAAACCAGCTACCTTCTAATTACAAGGCGAGTACAGCAGTACTATAATCACTCAACCACCAAGCTGACATAAAAACTTTTACTCATACCAGTACTCATAATGTTTTTAATGTGTTACATTTTAACAAGTTACCTTTAAGCATGTTTCATTTTAAAAGGTTACAATTTTACATGTTACATTTTTACATGTTACATTTTAATATGTTACATTTTAACACGTTACATTTAAGCATGTTACATTTTAAAATGTTACATTTTAACACGTTACATTTTAACATGTTACATTTTACATGTTACATTTTAACATGTTTTACGATCAAGTCATTCCCTTGCAACTGACCTGGTAGCCTCGTCTAGTATGAGGATGGATGGGGTTTTCAGTAGAGCGCGGGCGATAGCTATCCTCTGTTTCTGGCCCCCAGACACGGTAACTCCTCTCTCCCCCAAAATGGTACTGTAGCCATCAGGGAACTGTCGGATAAAACTGTCAGCATTGGCCAGCCCAGCAGCCTCGTACACCTGTGACAAAGATTAATTAAATTAGTAATACCAAACTAGTGACAGGTAATACAAACAAAGTAACATAGAATCAAACCAGCTACCTTCTGATTACAAGGCGAGTACAGCAGTACTATAATCACTCAACCACCAAGCTGACATAAAAACCGTCGTCGTCGTCGTCGTCGTCGTCGTCGTCGTCGTCGTCGTCGTCGTCGTCGTCGTCGTCGTCGTCGTCGTCGTCGTCGTCGTCGTCGTCGTCGTCGTCGTCGTCGTCGTCGTCGTCGTCGTCGTCGTCGTCGTCGTCGTCGTCGTCGTCGTCGTCGTCGTCGTCGTCGTCGTCGTCGTCGTCGTCGTCGTCGTCGTCGTCGTCGTCGTCGTCGTCGTCGTCGTCGTCGTCGTCGTCGTCGTCGTCGTCGTCGTCGTCGTCGTCGTCGTCGTCGTCGTCGTCGTCGTCGTCGTCGTCGTCGTCGTCGTCGTCGTCGTCGTCGTCGTCGTCGTCGTCGTCGTCGTCGTCGTCGTCGTCGTCGTCGTCGTCGTCGTCGTCGTCGTCGTCGTCGTCGTCGTCGTCGTCGTCGTCGTCGTCGTCGTCGTCGTCGTCGTCGTCGTCGTCGTCGTCGTCGTCGTCGTCGTCGTCGTCGTCGTCGTCGTCGTCGTCGTCGTCTACATTTTTACATTTTACATATTTACATGTTACATTTTAACATTTTTTATGATCAAGTCTTTCCCTTGCAACTGACCTGGTAGCCTCGTCTAGTATGAGGATGGATGGGATTTTCAGTAGAGCGCGGGCGATAGCTATCCTCTGTTTCTGGCCCCCAGACACTGTAACTCCTCTCTCCCCCAGAATGGTACTGTAGCCATCAGGGAACTGTCGGATAAAACTGTCAGTATTGGCCAGCCCAGCAACCTCGTACACCTGTGACAAAGATTAATTAAATTAGTAATACCAAACTAGTGACGGGTAATACAAACAAAGTAACATAGAATCAAACCAGCTACCTTCTGATTACAGCAGTACTATAATCACTCAACCACCAAGCTGACATAAAAACTTTTACTCATACCAGTACTCATAACGTTTTTAATATGTTACATTTTAAACCTTTAAGCATGTTACATTTTAAAAGGTTACAATTTTACATGTTACATTTTTACATGTTACATTTTAATATGTTACATTTTAACACGTTACATTTAAGCATGTTACATTTTAAAATGTTACATTTTAACACGTTACATTTTAACATGTTACATTTTAAATTCTTATATTTCCACATGTTACATTTTTACATGTTACATTTTAACATGTTTTACGATCAAGTCATTCCCTTGCAACTGACCTGGTAGCCTCATCTAGTATGAGGATGGATGGGGTTTTCAGTAGAGCGCGGGCGATAGCTATCCTCTGTTTCTGGCCCCCAGACACGGTAACTCCTCTCTCCCCCAGAATGGTACTGTAGCCATCAGGGAACTGTCGGATAAAACTGTCAGCATTGGCCAGCCCAGCAGCCTCGTACACCTGTGACAAAGATTAATTAAATTAGTAATACCAAACTAGTGAAAGGTAATACAAACAAAGTAACATAGAATCAAACCAGCTACCTTCTAATTACAAGGCGAGTACAGCAGTACTATAATCACTCAACCACCAAGCTGACATAAAAACTTTTACTCATACCAGTACTCATAACGTTTTTAATGTGTTACATTTTAACAAGTTACCTTTAAGCATGTTTCATTTTAAAAGGTTACAATTTTACATGTTACATTTTTACATGTTACATTTTAATATGTTACATTTTAACACGTTACATTTAAGCATGTTACATTTTAAAATGTTACATTTTAACACGTTACATTTTAACATGTTACATTTTACATGTTACATTTTAACATGTTTTACGATCAAGTCATTCCCTTGCAACTGACCTGGTAGCCTCGTCTAGTATGAGGATGGATGGGGTTTTCAGTAGAGCGCGGGCGATAGCTATCCTCTGTTTCTGGCCCCCAGACACGGTAACTCCTCTCTCCCCCAAAATGGTACTGTAGCCATCAGGGAACTGTCGGATAAAACTGTCAGCATTGGCCAGCCCAGCAGCCTCGTACACCTGTGACAAAGATTAATTAAATTAGTAATACCAAACTAGTGACAGGTAATACAAACAAAGTAACATAGAATCAAACCAGCTACCTTCTGATTACAAGGCGAGTACAGCAGTACTATAATCACTCAACCACCAAGCTGACATAAAAACCGCCGTCGTCGTCGTCGTCGTCGTCGTCGTCGTCGTCGTCGTCGTCGTCGTCGTCGTCGTCGTCGTCGTCGTCGTCGTCGTCGTCGTCGTCGTCGTCGTCGTCGTCGTCGTCGTCGTCGTCGTCGTCGTCGTCGTCGTCGTCGTCGTCGTCGTCGTCGTCGTCGTCGTCGTCGTCGTCGTCGTCGTCGTCGTCGTCGTCGTCGTCGTCGTCGTCGTCGTCGTCGTCGTCGTCGTCGTCGTCGTCGTCGTCGTCGTCGTCGTCGTCGTCGTCGTCGTCGTCGTCGTCGTCGTCGTCGTCGTCGTCGTCGTCGTCGTCGTCGTCGTCGTCGTCGTCGTCGTCGTCGTCGTCGTCGTCGTCGTCGTCGTCGTCGTCGTCGTCGTCGTCGTCGTCGTCGTCGTCGTCGTCGTCGTCGTCGTCGTCGTCGTCGTCGTCGTCGTCGTCGTCGTCGTCGTCGTCGTCGTCGTCGTCGTCGTCGTCGTCGTCCTCGTCGTCGTCGTCGTCGTCGTCGTCGTCGTCGTCGTCGTCGTCGTCGTCGTCGTCGTCGTCGTCGTCGTCGTCGTCGTCGTCGTCGTCGTCGTCGTCGTCGTCTACATTTTTACATTTTACATATTTACATGATGTTACATTTTAACATTTTTTATGATCAAGTCTTTCCCTTGCAACTGACCTGGTAGCCTCGTCTAGTATGAGGATGGATGGGATTTTCAGTAGAGCGCGGGCGATAGCTATCCTCTGTTTCTGGCCCCCAGACACTGTAACTCCTCTCTCCCCCAGAATGGTACTGTAGCCATCAGGGAACTGTCGGATAAAACTGTCAGTATTGGCCAGCCCAGCAACCTCGTACACCTGTGACAAAGATTAATTAAATTAGTAATACCAAACTAGTGACGGGTAATACAAACAAAGTAACATAGAATCAAACCAGCTACCTTCTGATTACAGCAGTACTATAATCACTCAACCACCAAGCTGACATAAAAACTTTTACTCATACCAGTACTCATAACGTTTTTAATATGTTACATTTTAACAAGTTACCTTTAAGCATGTTACATTTTAAAAGGTTACAATTTTACATGTTACATTTTTACATGTTACATTTTAATATGTTACATTTTAAAACGTTACATTTAAGCATGTTACATTTTAAAATGTTACATTTTAACACGTTACATTTTAACATGTTACATTTTAAATTCTTATATTTCCACATGTTACATTTTTACATGTTACATTTTAACATGTTTTACGATCAAGTCATTCCCTTGCAACTGACCTGGTAGCCTCATCTAGTATGAGGATGGATGGGGTTTTCAGTAGAGCGCGGGCGATAGCTATCCTCTGTTTCTGGCCCCCAGACACGGTAACTCCTCTCTCCCCCAGAATGGTACTGTAGCCATCAGGGAACTGTCGGATAAAACTGTCAGCATTGGCCAGCCCAGCAGCCTCGTACACCTGTGACAAAGATTAATTAAATTAGTAATACCAAACTAGTGAAAGGTAATACAAACAAAGTAACATAGAATCAAACCAGCTACCTTCTAATTACAAGGCGAGTACAGCAGTACTATAATCACTCAACCACCAAGCTGACATAAAAACTTTTACTCATACCAGTACTCATAACGTTTTTAATGTGTTACATTTTAACAAGTTACCTTTAAGCATGTTTCATTTTAAAAGGTTACAATTTTACATGTTACATTTTTACATGTTACATTTTAATATGTTACATTTTAACACGTTACATTTAAGCATGTTACATTTTAAAATGTTACATTTTAACACGTTACATTTTAACATGTTACATTTTACATGTTACATTTTAACATGTTTTACGATCAAGTCATTCCCTTGCAACTGACCTGGTAGCCTCGTCTAGTATGAGGATGGATGGGGTTTTCAGTAGAGCGCGGGCGATAGCTATCCTCTGTTTCTGGCCCCCAGACACGGTAACTCCTCTCTCCCCCAAAATGGTACTGTAGCCATCAGGGAACTGTCGGATAAAACTGTCAGCATTGGCCAGCCCAGCAGCCTCGTACACCTGTGACAAAGATTAATTAAATTAGTAATACCAAACTAGTGACAGGTAATACAAACAAAGTAACATAGAATCAAACCAGCTACCTTCTGATTACAAGGCGAGTACAGCAGTACTATAATCACTCAACCACCAAGCTGACATAAAAACCGCCGTCGTCGTCGTCGTCGTCGTCGTCGTCGTCGTCGTCGTCGTCGTCGTCGTCGTCGTCGTCGTCGTCGTCGTCGTCGTCGTCGTCGTCGTCGTCGTCGTCGTCGTCGTCGTCGTCGTCGTCGTCGTCGTCGTCGTCGTCGTCGTCGTCGTCGTCGTCGTCGTCGTCGTCGTCGTCGTCGTCGTCGTCGTCGTCGTCGTCGTCGTCGTCGTCGTCGTCGTCGTCGTCGTCGTCGTCGTCGTCGTCGTCGTCGTCGTCGTCGTCGTCGTCGTCGTCGTCGTCGTCGTCGTCGTCGTCGTCGTCGTCGTCGTCGTCGTCGTCGTCGTCTACATTTTTACATTTTACATATTTACATGTTACATTTTAACATTTTTTATGATCAAGTCTTTCCCTTGCAACTGACCTGGTAGCCTCGTCTAGTATGAGGATGGATGGGATTTTCAGTAGAGCGCGGGCGATAGCTATCCTCTGTTTCTGGCCCCCAGACACTGTAACTCCTCTCTCCCCCAGAATGGTACTGTAGCCATCAGGGAACTGTCGGATAAAACTGTCAGTATTGGCCAGCCCAGCAACCTCGTACACCTGTGACAAAGATTAATTAAATTAGTAATACCAAACTAGTGACGGGTAATACAAACAAAGTAACATAGAATCAAACCAGCTACCTTCTGATTACAGCAGTACTATAATCACTCAACCACCAAGCTGACATAAAAACTTTTACTCATACCAGTACTCATAACGTTTTTAATATGTTACATTTTAACAAGTTACCTTTAAGCATGTTACATTTTAAAAGGTTACAATTTTACATGTTACATTTTTACATGTTACATTTTAATATGTTACATTTTAAAACGTTACATTTAAGCATGTTACATTTTAAAATGTTACATTTTAACACGTTACATTTTAACATGTTACATTTTAAATTCTTATGTTTCCACATGTTACATTTTTACATGTTACATTTTAACATGTTTTACGATCAAGTCATTCCCTTGCAACTGACCTGGTAGCCTCATCTAGTATGAGGATGGATGGGGTTTTCAGTAGAGCGCGGGCGATAGCTATCCTCTGTTTCTGGCCCCCAGACACGGTAACTCCTCTCTCCCCCAGAATGGTACTGTAGCCATCAGGGAACTGTCGGATAAAACTGTCAGCATTGGCCAGCCCAGCAGCCTCGTACACCTGTGACAAAGATTAATTAAATTAGTAATACCAAACTAGTGAAAGGTAATACAAACAAAGTAACATAGAATCAAACCAGCTACCTTCTAATTACAAGGCGAGTACAGCAGTACTATAATCACTCAACCACCAAGCTGACATAAAAACTTTTACTCATACCAGTACTCATAACGTTTTTAATGTGTTACATTTTAACAAGTTACCTTTAAGCATGTTTCATTTTAAAAGGTTACAATTTTACATGTTACATTTTTACATGTTACATTTTAATATGTTACATTTTAACACGTTACATTTAAGCATGTTACATTTTAAAATGTTACATTTTAACACGTTACATTTTAACATGTTACATTTTACATGTTACATTTTAACATGTTTTACGATCAAGTCATTCCCTTGCAACTGACCTGGTAGCCTCGTCTAGTATGAGGATGGATGGGGTTTTCAGTAGAGCGCGGGCGATAGCTATCCTCTGTTTCTGGCCCCCAGACACGGTAACTCCTCTCTCCCCCAAAATGGTACTGTAGCCATCAGGGAACTGTCGGATAAAACTGTCAGCATTGGCCAGCCCAGCAGCCTCGTACACCTGTGACAAAGATTAATTAAATTAGTAATACCAAACTAGTGACAGGTAATACAAACAAAGTAACATAGAATCAAACCAGCTACCTTCTGATTACAAGGCGAGTACAGCAGTACTATAATCACTCAACCACCAAGCTGACATAAAAACCGCCGTCGTCGTCGTCGTCGTCGTCGTCGTCGTCGTCGTCGTCGTCGTCGTCGTCGTCGTCGTCGTCGTCGTCGTCGTCGTCGTCGTCGTCGTCGTCGTCGTCGTCGTCGTCGTCGTCGTCGTCGTCGTCGTCGTCGTCGTCGTCGTCGTCGTCGTCGTCGTCGTCGTCGTCGTCGTCGTCGTCGTCGTCGTCGTCGTCGTCGTCGTCGTCGTCGTCGTCGTCGTCGTCGTCGTCGTCGTCGTCGTCGTCGTCGTCGTCGTCGTCGTCGTCGTCGTCGTCGTCGTCTACATTTTTACATTTTACATATTTACATGTTACATTTTAACATTTTTTATGATCAAGTCTTTCCCTTGCAACTGACCTGGTAGCCTCGTCTAGTATGAGGATGGATGGGATTTTCAGTAGAGCGCGGGCGATAGCTATCCTCTGTTTCTGGCCCCCAGACACTGTAACTCCTCTCTCCCCCAGAATGGTACTGTAGCCATCAGGGAACTGTCGGATAAAACTGTCAGTATTGGCCAGCCCAGCAACCTCGTACACCTGTGACAAAGATTAATTAAATTAGTAATACCAAACTAGTGACGGGTAATACAAACAAAGTAACATAGAATCAAACCAGCTACCTTCTGATTACAGCAGTACTATAATCACTCAACCACCAAGCTGACATAAAAACTTTTACTCATACCAGTACTCATAACGTTTTTAATATGTTACATTTTAACAAGTTACCTTTAAGCATGTTACATTTTAAAAGGTTACAATTTTACATGTTACATTTTTACATGTTACATTTTAATATGTTACATTTTAACACGTTACATTTAAGCATGTTACATTTTAAAATGTTACATTTTAACACGTTACATTTTCATTTTAACATGTTACATTTTAAATTCTTATATTTCCACATGTTACATTTTTACATGTTACATTTTAACATGTTTTACGATCAAGTCATTCCCTTGCAACTGACCTGGTAGCCTCATCTAGTATGAGGATGGATGGGGTTTTCAGTAGAGCGCGGGCGATAGCTATCCTCTGTTTCTGGCCCCCAGACACGGTAACTCCTCTCTCCCCCAGAATGGTACTGTAGCCATCAGGGAACTGTCGGATAAAACTGTCAGCATTGGCCAGCCCAGCAGCCTCGTACACCTGTGACAAAGATTAATTAAATTAGTAATACCAAACTAGTGAAAGGTAATACAAACAAAGTAACATAGAATCAAACCAGCTACCTTCTAATTACAAGGCGAGTACAGCAGTACTATAATCACTCAACCACCAAGCTGACATAAAAACTTTTACTCATACCAGTACTCATAACGTTTTTAATGTGTTACATTTTAACAAGTTACCTTTAAGCATGTTTCATTTTAAAAGGTTACAATTTTACATGTTACATTTTTACATGTTACATTTTAATATGTTACATTTTAACACGTTACATTTAAGCATGTTACATTTTAAAATGTTACATTTTAACACGTTACATTTTAACATGTAACATTTTACATGTTACATTTTAACATGTTTTACGATCAAGTCATTCCCTTGCAACTGACCTGGTAGCCTCGTCTAGTATGAGGATGGATGGGGTTTTCAGTAGAGCGCGGGCGATAGCTATCCTCTGTTTCTGGCCCCCAGACACGGTAACTCCTCTCTCCCCCAAAATGGTACTGTAGCCATCAGGGAACTGTCGGATAAAACTGTCAGCATTGGCCAGCCCAGCAGCCTCGTACACCTGTGACAAAGATTAATTAAATTAGTAATACCAAACTAGTGACAGGTAATACAAACAAAGTAACATAGAATCAAACCAGCTACCTTCTGATTACAAGGCGAGTACAGCAGTACTATAATCACTCAACCACCAAGCTGACATAAAAACCGCCGTCGTCGTCGTCGTCGTCGTCGTCGTCGTCGTCGTCGTCGTCGTCGTCTACATTTTTACATTTTACATATTTACATGTTACATTTTAACATTTTTTATGATCAAGTCTTTCCCTTGCAACTGACCTGGTAGCCTCGTCTAGTATGAGGATGGATGGGATTTTCAGTAGAGCGCGGGCGATAGCTATCCTCTGTTTCTGGCCCCCAGACACTGTAACTCCTCTCTCCCCCAGAATGGTACTGTAGCCATCAGGGAACTGTCGGATAAAACTGTCAGTATTGGCCAGCCCAGCAACCTCGTACACCTGTGACAAAGATTAATTAAATTAGTAATACCAAACTAGTGACGGGTAATACAAACAAAGTAACATAGAATCAAACCAGCTACCTTCTGATTACAGCAGTACTATAATCACTCAACCACCAAGCTGACATAAAAACTTTTACTCATACCAGTACTCATAACGTTTTTAATATGTTACATTTTAACAAGTTACCTTTAAGCATGTTACATTTTAAAAGGTTACAATTTTACATGTTACATTTTTACATGTTACATTTTAATATGTTACATTTTAACACGTTACATTTAAGCATGTTACATTTTAAAATGTTACATTTTAACACGTTACATTTTAACATGTTACATTTTAAATTCTTATATTAAAATGTAACATGCTTAAATGTAACGTGTTAAAATGTAACATATTAAAATGTAACATGTAAAAATGTAACATGTAAAATTGTAACCTTTTAAAATGAAACATGCTTAAAGGTAACTTGTTAAAATGTAACACATTAAAAACGTTATGAGTACTGGTATGAGTAAAAGTTTTTATGTCAGCTTGGTGGTTGAGTGATTATAGTACTGCTGTACTCGCCTTGTAATTAGAAGGTAGCTGGTTTGATTCTATGTTACTTTGTTTGTATTACCTTTCACTAGTTTGGTATTACTAATTTAATTAATCTTTGTCACAGGTGTACGAGGCTGATGGGCTGGCCAATGCTGACAGTTTTATCCGACAGTTCCCTGATGGCTACAGTACCATTCTGGGGGAGAGAGGAGTTACCGTGTCTGGGGGCCAGAAACAGAGGATAGCTATCGCCCGCGCTCTACTGAAAACCCCATCCATCCTCATACTAGATGAGGCTACCAGGTCAGTTGCAAGGGAATGACTTGATCGTAAAACATGTTAAAATGTAACATGTAAAAATGTAACATGTGGAAATATAAGAATTTAAAATGTAACATGTTAAAATGTAACGTGTTAAAATGTAACATTTTAAAATGTAACATGCTTAAATGTAACGTGTTAAAATGTAACATATTAAAATGTAACATGTAAAAATGTAACATGTAAAATTGTAACCTTTTAAAATGTAACATGCTTAAAGGTAACTTGTTAAAATGTAACATATTAAAAACGTTATGAGTACTGGTATGAGTAAAAGTTTTTATGTCAGCTTGGTGGTTGAGTGATTATAGTACTGCTGTAATCAGAAGGTAGCTGGTTTGATTCTATGTTACTTTGTTTGTATTACCCGTCACTAGTTTGGTATTACTAATTTAATTAATCTTTGTCACAGGTGTACGAGGTTGCTGGGCTGGCCAATACTGACAGTTTTATCCGACAGTTCCCTGATGGCTACAGTACCATTCTGGGGGAGAGAGGAGTTACAGTGTCTGGGGGCCAGAAACAGAGGATAGCTATCGCCCGCGCTCTACTGAAAATCCCATCCATCCTCATACTAGACGAGGCTACCAGGTCAGTTGCAAGGGAAAGACTTGATCATAAAAAATGTTAAAATGTAACATGTAAATATGTAAAATGTAAAAATGTAGACGACGACGACGACGACGACGACGACGACGACGACGACGACGACGACGACGACGACGACGACGACGACGACGACGACGACGACGACGACGACGACGACGACATCGAGGATAGAGCGCGGGCGATAGCTATCCTCTGTTTCTGGCCCCCAGACACGGTAACTCCTCTCTCCCCCAGAATGGTACTGTAGCCATCAGGGAACTGTCGGATAAAACTGTCAGCATTGGCCAGCCCAGCAGCCTCGTACACCTGTGACAAAGATTAATTAAATTAGTAATACCAAACTAGTGAAAGGTAATACAAACAAAGTAACATAGAATCAAACCAGCTACCTTCTAATTACAAGGCGCTATAATCACTCAACCACCAAGCTGACATAAAAACTTTTACTCATACCAGTACTCATAACGTTTTTAATGTGTTACATTTTAACAAGTTACCTTTAAGCATGTTTCATTTTAAAAGGTTACAATTTTACATGTTACATTTTTACATGTTACATTTTAATATGTTACATTTTAACACGTTACATTTAAGCATGTTACATTTTAAAATGTTACATTTTAACACGTTACATTTTAACATGTTACATTTTACATGTTACATTTTAACATGTTTTACGATCAAGTCATTCCCTTGCAACTGACCTGGTAGCCTCGTCTAGTATGAGGATGGATGGGGTTTTCAGTAGAGCGCGGGCGATAGCTATCCTCTGTTTCTGGCCCCCAGACACGGTAACTCCTCTCTCCCCCAAAATGGTACTGTAGCCATCAGGGAACTGTCGGATAAAACTGTCAGCATTGGCCAGCCCAGCAGCCTCGTACACCTGTGACAAAGATTAATTAAATTAGTAATACCAAACTAGTGACAGGTAATACAAACAAAGTAACATAGAATCAAACCAGCTACCTTCTGATTACAAGGCGAGTACAGCAGTACTATAATCACTCAACCACCAAGCTGACATAAAAACCGTCGTCGTCGTCGTCGTCGTCGTCGTCGTCGTCGTCGTCGTCGTCGTCGTCGTCGTCGTCGTCGTCGTCGTCGTCGTCGTCGTCGTCGTCGTCGTCGTCGTCGTCGTCGTCGTCGTCGTCGTCGTCGTCGTCGTCGTCGTCGTCGTCGTCGTCGTCGTCGTCGTCGTCGTCGTCGTCGTCGTCGTCGTCGTCGTCGTCGTCGTCGTCGTCGTCGTCGTCGTCGTCGTCGTCTTCGTCGTCGTCGTCGTCGTCGTCGTCGTCGTCGTCGTCGTCGTCGTCGTCGTCGTCGTCGTCGTCGTCGTCGTCGTCGTCGTCGTCGTCGTCGTCGTCGTCGTCGTCGTCGTCGTCGTCGTCGTCGTCGTCGTCGTCGTCGTCGTCGTCGTCGTCGTCGTCGTCGTCGTCGTCGTCGTCGTCGTCGTCGTCGTCGTCGTCGTCGTCGTCGTCGTCGTCGTCGTCGTCGTCGTCGTCTACATTTTTACATTTTACATATTTACATGTTACATTTTAACATTTTTTATGATCAAGTCTTTCCCTTGCAACTGACCTGGTAGCCTCGTCTAGTATGAGGATGGATGGGATTTTCAGTAGAGCGCGGGCGATAGCTATCCTCTGTTTCTGGCCCCCAGACACTGTAACTCCTCTCTCCCCCAGAATGGTACTGTAGCCATCAGGGAACTGTCGGATAAAACTGTCAGTATTGGCCAGCCCAGCAACCTCGTACACCTGTGACAAAGATTAATTAAATTAGTAATACCAAACTAGTGACGGGTAATACAAACAAAGTAACATAGAATCAAACCAGCTACCTTCTGATTACAGCAGTACTATAATCACTCAACCACCAAGCTGACATAAAAACTTTTACTCATACCAGTACTCATAACGTTTTTAATATGTTACATTTTAACAAGTTACCTTTAAGCATGTTACATTTTAAAAGGTTACAATTTTACATGTTACATTTTTACATGTTACATTTTAATATGTTACATTTTAACACGTTACATTTAAGCATGTTACATTTTAAAATGTTACATTTTAACACGTTACATTTTAACATGTTACATTTTAAATTCTTATATTTCCACATGTTACATTTTTACATGTTACATTTTAACATGTTTTACGATCAAGTCATTCCCTTGCAACTGACCTGGTAGCCTCATCTAGTATGAGGATGGATGGGGTTTTCAGTAGAGCGCGGGCGATAGCTATCCTCTGTTTCTGGCCCCCAGACACGGTAACTCCTCTCTCCCCCAGAATGGTACTGTAGCCATCAGGGAACTGTCGGATAAAACTGTCAGCATTGGCCAGCCCAGCAGCCTCGTACACCTGTGACAAAGATTAATTAAATTAGTAATACCAAACTAGTGAAAGGTAATACAAACAAAGTAACATAGAATCAAACCAGCTACCTTCTAATTACAAGGCGAGTACAGCAGTACTATAATCACTCAACCACCAAGCTGACATAAAAACTTTTACTCATACCAGTACTCATAACGTTTTTAATGTGTTACATTTTAACAAGTTACCTTTAAGCATGTTTCATTTTAAAAGGTTACAATTTTACATGTTACATTTTTACATGTTACATTTTAATATGTTACATTTTAACACGTTACATTTAAGCATGTTACATTTTAAAATGTTACATTTTAACACGTTACATTTTAACATGTTACATTTTACATGTTACATTTTAACATGTTTTACGATCAAGTCATTCCCTTGCAACTGACCTGGTAGCCTCGTCTAGTATGAGGATGGATGGGGTTTTCAGTAGAGCGCGGGCGATAGCTATCCTCTGTTTCTGGCCCCCAGACACGGTAACTCCTCTCTCCCCCAAAATGGTACTGTAGCCATCAGGGAACTGTCGGATAAAACTGTCAGCATTGGCCAGCCCAGCAGCCTCGTACACCTGTGACAAAGATTAATTAAATTAGTAATACCAAACTAGTGACAGGTAATACAAACAAAGTAACATAGAATCAAACCAGCTACCTTCTGATTACAAGGCGAGTACAGCAGTACTATAATCACTCAACCACCAAGCTGACATAAAAACCGCCGCCGTCGTCGTCGTCGTCGTCGTCGTCGTCGTCGTCGTCGTCGTCGTCGTCGTCGTCGTCGTCGTCGTCGTCGTCGTCGTCGTCGTCGTCGTCGTCGTCGTCGTCGTCGTCGTCGTCGTCGTCGTCGTCGTCGTCGTCGTCGTCGTCGTCGTCGTCGTCGTCGTCGTCGTCGTCGTCGTCGTCGTCGTCGTCGTCGTCGTCGTCGTCGTCGTCGTCGTCGTCGTCGTCGTCGTCGTCGTCGTCGTCGTCGTCGTCGTCGTCGTCGTCGTCGTCGTCGTCGTCGTCGTCGTCGTCGTCGTCGTCGTCGTCGTCGTCGTCGTCGTCGTCGTCGTCGTCGTCGTCGTCGTCGTCGTCGTCGTCGTCGTCGTCGTCGTCGTCGTCGTCGTCGTCGTCGTCGTCGTCGTCGTCGTCGTCGTCGTCGTCGTCGTCGTCGTCGTCGTCGTCGTCGTCGTCGTCGTCGTCGTCGTCGTCGTCGTCGTCGTCGTCGTCGTCGTCGTCGTCGTCGTCGTCTACATTTTTACATTTTACATATTTACATGTTACATTTTAACATTTTTTATGATCAAGTCTTTCCCTTGCAACTGACCTGGTAGCCTCGTCTAGTATGAGGATGGATGGGATTTTCAGTAGAGCGCGGGCGATAGCTATCCTCTGTTTCTGGCCCCCAGACACTGTAACTCCTCTCTCCCCCAGAATGGTACTGTAGCCATCAGGGAACTGTCGGATAATACTGTCAGTATTGGCCAGCCCAGCAACCTCGTACACCTGTGACAAAGATTAATTAAATTAGTAATACCAAACTAGTGACGGGTAATACAAACAAAGTAACATAGAATCAAACCAGCTACCTTCTGATTACAGCAGTACTATAATCACTCAACCACCAAGCTGACATAAAAACTTTTACTCATACCAGTACTCATAACGTTTTTAATATGTTACATTTTAACAAGTTACCTTTAAGCATGTTACATTTTAAAAGGTTACAATTTTACATGTTACATTTTTACATGTTACATTTTAATATGTTACATTTTAACACGTTACATTTAAGCATGTTACATTTTAAAATGTTACATTTTAACACGTTACATTTTAACATGTTACATTTTAAATTCTTATATTTCCACATGTTACATTTTTACATGTTACATTTTAACATGTTTTACGATCAAGTCATTCCCTTGCAACTGACCTGGTAGCCTCATCTAGTATGAGGATGGATGGGGTTTTCAGTAGAGCGCGGGCGATAGCTATCCTCTGTTTCTGGCCCCCAGACACGGTAACTCCTCTCTCCCCCAGAATGGTACTGTAGCCATCAGGGAACTGTCGGATAAAACTGTCAGCATTGGCCAGCCCAGCAGCCTCGTACACCTGTGACAAAGATTAATTAAATTAGTAATACCAAACTAGTGAAAGGTAATACAAACAAAGTAACATAGAATCAAACCAGCTACCTTCTAATTACAAGGCGAGTACAGCAGTACTATAATCACTCAACCACCAAGCTGACATAAAAACTTTTACTCATACCAGTACTCATAACGTTTTTAATGTGTTACATTTTAACAAGTTACCTTTAAGCATGTTTCATTTTAAAAGGTTACAATTTTACATGTTACATTTTTACATGTTACATTTTAATATGTTACATTTTAACACGTTACATTTAAGCATGTTACATTTTAAAATGTTACATTTTAACACGTTACATTTTAACATGTTACATTTTACATGTTACATTTTAACATGTTTTACGATCAAGTCATTCCCTTGCAACTGACCTGGTAGCCTCGTCTAGTATGAGGATGGATGGGGTTTTCAGTAGAGCGCGGGCGATAGCTATCCTCTGTTTCTGGCCCCCAGACACGGTAACTCCTCTCTCCCCCAAAATGGTACTGTAGCCATCAGGGAACTGTCGGATAAAACTGTCAGCATTGGCCAGCCCAGCAGCCTCGTACACCTGTGACAAAGATTAATTAAATTAGTAATACCAAACTAGTGACAGGTAATACAAACAAAGTAACATAGAATCAAACCAGCTACCTTCTGATTACAAGGCGAGTACAGCAGTACTATAATCACTCAACCACCAAGCTGACATAAAAACCGCCGTCGTCGTCGTCGTCGTCGTCGTCGTCGTCGTCGTCGTCGTCGTCGTCGTCGTCGTCGTCGTCGTCGTCGTCGTCGTCGTCGTCGTCGTCGTCGTCGTCGTCGTCGTCGTCGTCGTCGTCGTCGTCGTCGTCGTCGTCGTCGTCGTCGTCGTCGTCGTCGTCGTCGTCGTCGTCGTCGTCGTCGTCGTCGTCGTCGTCGTCGTCGTCGTCGTCGTCGTCGTCGTCGTCGTCGTCGTCGTCGTCGTCGTCGTCGTCGTCGTCGTCGTCGTCGTCGTCGTCGTCGTCGTCGTCGTCGTCGTCGTCGTCGTCGTCGTCGTCGTCGTCGTCGTCGTCGTCGTCGTCGTCGTCGTCGTCGTCGTCGTCGTCGTCGTCGTCGTCGTCGTCGTCGTCGTCGTCGTCGTCGTCGTCGTCGTCGTCGTCGTCGTCGTCGTCGTCGTCGTCGTCGTCGTCGTCGTCGTCGTCGTCGTCGTCGTCGTCGTCGTCGTCGTCGTCGTCGTCGTCGTCGTCGTCGTCGTCGTCGTCGTCGTCGTCGTCGTCGTCGTCGTCGTCGTCGTCGTCGTCGTCGTCGTCGTCGTCGTCGTCGTCGTCGTCGTCGTCGTCGTCGTCGTCGTCGTCGTCGTCGTCGTCGTCGTCGTCGTCGTCGTCGTCGTCGTCGTCGTCGTCGTCGTCGTCGTCGTCGTCGTCGTCGTCGTCGTCGTCGTCGTCGTCGTCGTCGTCGTCGTCGTCGTCGTCGTCGTCGTCGTCGTCGTCGTCGTCGTCGTCGTCGTCGTCGTCGTCGTCGTCGTCGTCGTCGTCGTCGTCGTCGTCGTCGTCGTCGTCGTCGTCGTCGTCGTCGTCGTCGTCGTCGTCGTCGTCGTCGTCGTCGTCGTCGTCGTCGTCGTCGTCGTCGTCGTCGTCGTCGTCGTCGTCGTCGTCGTCGTCGTCGTCGTCGTCGTCGTCGTCGTCGTCGTCGTCGTCGTCGTCGTCGTCGTCGTCGTCGTCGTCGTCGTCGTCGTCGTCGTCGTCGTCGTCGTCGTCGTCGTCGTCTACATTTTTACATTTTACATATTTACATGTTACATTTTAACATTTTTTATGATCAAGTCTTTCCCTTGCAACTGACCTGGTAGCCTCGTCTAGTATGAGGATGGATGGGATTTTCAGTAGAGCGCGGGCGATAGCTATCCTCTGTTTCTGGCCCCCAGACACTGTAACTCCTCTCTCCCCCAGAATGGTACTGTAGCCATCAGGGAACTGTCGGATAAAACTGTCAGTATTGGCCAGCCCAGCAACCTCGTACACCTGTGACAAAGATTAATTAAATTAGTAATACCAAACTAGTGACGGGTAATACAAACAAAGTAACATAGAATCAAACCAGCTACCTTCTGATTACAGCAGTACTATAATCACTCAACCACCAAGCTGACATAAAAACTTTTACTCATACCAGTACTCATAACGTTTTTAATATGTTACATTTTAACAAGTTACCTTTAAGCATGTTACATTTTAAAAGGTTACAATTTTACATGTTACATTTTTACATGTTACATTTTAATATGTTACATTTTAACACGTTACATTTAAGCATGTTACATTTTAAAATGTTACATTTTAACACGTTACATTTTAACATGTTACATTTTAAATTCTTATATTTCCACATGTTACATTTTTACATGTTACATTTTAACATGTTTTACGATCAAGTCATTCCCTTGCAACTGACCTGGTAGCCTCATCTAGTATGAGGATGGATGGGGTTTTCAGTAGAGCGCGGGCGATAGCTATCCTCTGTTTCTGGCCCCCAGACACGGTAACTCCTCTCTCCCCCAGAATGGTACTGTAGCCATCAGGGAACTGTCGGATAAAACTGTCAGCATTGGCCAGCCCAGCAGCCTCGTACACCTGTGACAAAGATTAATTAAATTAGTAATACCAAACTAGTGAAAGGTAATACAAACAAAGTAACATAGAATCAAACCAGCTACCTTCTAATTACAAGGCGAGTACAGCAGTACTATAATCACTCAACCACCAAGCTGACATAAAAACTTTTACTCATACCAGTACTCATAACGTTTTTAATGTGTTACATTTTAACAAGTTACCTTTAAGCATGTTTCATTTTAAAAGGTTACAATTTTACATGTTACATTTTTACATGTTACATTTTAATATGTTACATTTTAACACGTTACATTTAAGCATGTTACATTTTAAAATGTTACATTTTAACACGTTACATTTTAACATGTTACATTTTACATGTTACATTTTAACATGTTTTACGATCAAGTCATTCCCTTGCAACTGACCTGGTAGCCTCGTCTAGTATGAGGATGGATGGGGTTTTCAGTAGAGCGCGGGCGATAGCTATCCTCTGTTTCTGGCCCCCAGACACGGTAACTCCTCTCTCCCCCAAAATGGTACTGTAGCCATCAGGGAACTGTCGGATAAAACTGTCAGCATTGGCCAGCCCAGCAGCCTCGTACACCTGTGACAAAGATTAATTAAATTAGTAATACCAAACTAGTGACAGGTAATACAAACAAAGTAACATAGAATCAAACCAGCTACCTTCTGATTACAAGGCGAGTACAGCAGTACTATAATCACTCAACCACCAAGCTGACATAAAAACCGCCGCCGTCGTCGTCATCCCTTTAAATAACAAGACATCTCTCTAAATAACAAGACATCCCACTAAATAACAAGACGTCCCTCTAAATAACAAGACATCCCTTTTAAATAACAAGACATTCCTCTAAATAACAAGACATCCCTCTAAATAACAAGACATCCCTCCAAATAAAAAGACATCCCTCTAAATAACAAGACATCTCTCTAAATAACAAGACATCCCTCTAAATAACAAGACAACCCTCTAAAAAACAAAAAAACCCTCTAAATAACAAGACATCTCTCTAAAAAACAAGACATCCCTCTAAATAACAAGACATCCCTCTAAATATTAAGACATCCCTTTAAATAACAAGACATCTCTCTAAATAACAAGACATCCCTCTAAATAACAAGACATCCCACTAAATAACAAGACATCCCTCTAAATAACAAGACATCCCTTTTAAATAACAAGACATTCCTCTAAATAACAAGACATCCCTCTAAATAACAAGACATCCCTCCAAATAACAAGAAATCCCTCAAAATAGCAAGACATCCCTCTAAATATTAAGACATCCCTTCAAATAACAAGACATCCCTCTAAATAACAAGACATCCCTCTAAATAACAAGACATCCCTCTAAATAAAAAGACATCCCTCTAAATAACTAGACATCCCTCCAAATACCAAGACATCCCTCTAAATAACAAGACATCCCTCTAAATAAAAAGACATCCCTCTAAATAACTAGACATCCCTCCAAATACCAAGACATCCCTCTAAATAACAAGACATCCCTCTAAATAACAAGACATACCTCCAAATAACAAGACATCCCTCTAAATTATAAGACATCCCTCTTAATAACAAGCATCCCTCCAAATAACAAGACATCCCTCTAAATAACAAGACATCCCTCCAAATATGAAGACATCCCTCCAAATATGAAGACATCCCTCTAAATAACAAGACATCCCTCTAAATAACAAGACATCTCTCTAAATATTAAGACATCCCTTCAAATAACAAGACATCCCTCTAAATAACAAGACATCCCTCTAAATAACAAGACATCCCTCTAAATAACAAGACATCCCTCTAAATAACAAGACATCCCTCTAAAAAACAAGACATCCCTCTAAATATTAAGACATCAATCTAAATAACAAGACATCCCTCCAAATAACAAGACAACCCTCTAAAAAACAAAAAAACCCTCTAAATAACAAGACATCCCTCTAAATAACAAGACATCCCACTAAAAAACAAGACATCCCTCTAAATATTAAGACATCCCTCTAAATAACAAGACATCCCTCCAAATATTAAGACATCCCTCTAAATAACAAGACATCCCTCTAAATAACAAGACATCCCTCTAATAAACTAGACATTCCGCTAAATATTAAGACATCCCTCTAAATAACAAGACATCCCTCCAAATACCAAGACATCCCTCTAAATATTAAGACATCCCTCCAAATAACAAGAAAACCCTTTAAAAAACAAGACATCCCTCTAAATAACAAGACATCCCTCTAAATAACAAGACATCCCTCTAAATATTAAGACATCCCTCCAAATAACAAGACATCCCTCTAAATATTAAGACATCCCTCTAAATAACAAGGCATCCCTCTAAATATTAAGACATCCCTTTAAATAACAAGACATCTCTCTAAATAACAAGACATCCCTCTAAATAACAAGACATCCCACTAAATAACAAGACGTCCCTCTAAATAACAAGACATCCCTTTTAAATAACAAGACATTCCTCTAAATAACAAGACATCCCTCTAAATAACAAGACATCCCTCCAAATAAAAAGACATCCCTCTAAATAGCAAGACATCCCTCTAAATAACAAGACATCCCTCCAAATAACAAGATATCCCTTTAAATAACAAGACATTCCTCCAAATAACAAGACTTCCCTCCAAATAAGAAGACATCCCTCTAAATAACAAGACATCCCTCTAAATAACAAGACATCCCTCTAAATACCAAGACATCCCTCTAAATATTAAGACATCCCTCCAAATAACAAGACAACCCTTTAAAAAACAAGACATCCCTCTAAATAACAAGACATCCCTCTAAATAACAAGACATCCCTCTAAATATTAAGACATCCCTTCAAATAACAAGACATCCCTCTAAATAACAAGGATTCCCTCTAAATATTAAGACATCCCTCAAAATAACAAGACATCCCTCTAAATATTAAGACATCCCTCTAAATAACAAGACATCCCTCTAAATATTAAGACATCCCTTTAAATAACAAGACATCTCTCTAAATAACAAGACATCCCTCTAAATAACAAGACATCCCACTAAATAACAAGACATCCCTCTAAATAACAAGACATCCCTTTTAAATAACAAGACATTCCTCTAAATAACAAGACATCCCTCTAAATAACAAGACATCCCTCCAAATAACAAGAAATCCCTCAAAATAGCAAGACATTCCTCTAAATATTAAGACATCCCTTCAAATAACAAGACATCCCTCTAAATAACAAGACATCCCTCTAAATAACAAGACATCCCTCTAAATAAAAAGACATCCCTCTAAATAACTAGACATCCCTCCAAATACCAAGACATCCCTCTAAATAACAAGACATCCCTCTAAATAAAAAGACATCCCTCTAAATAACTAGACATCCCTCCAAATACCAAGACATCCCTCTAAATAACAAGACATCCCTCTAAATAACAAGACATACCTCCAAATAACAAGACATCCCTCTAAATTATAAGACATCCCTCTTAATAACAAGCATCCCTCCAAATAACAAGACATCCCTCTAAATAACAAGACATTCCTCCAAATATGAAGACATCCCTCCAAATATGAAGACATCCCTCTAAATAACAAGACATCCCTCTAAATAACAAGACATCTCTCTAAATAACAAGACATCTCTCTAAATATTAAGACATCCCTTCAAATAACAAGACATCCCTCTAAATAACAAAACATCCCTCTAAATAACAAGACATCCCTCTAAATAACAAGACATCCCTCAAAATAACAAGACATCCCTCTAAATAACAAGACATCCCTTTTAAATAACAAGACATTCCTCTAAATAACAAGACATCCCTGTAAATAACAAGACATATCTCCAAATAAAAAGACATCCCTCTAAATATTAAGACATCAATCTAAATAACAAGACATCCCTCCAAATAACAAGACAACCCTCTAAAAAACAAAAAAACCCTCTAAATAACAAGACATCTCTCTAAAAAACAAGACATCCCTCTAAATATCAAGACATCCCTCTAAATAACAAGACATCCATCTATATAACAAGACATTCCTCTAAATATTAAGACATCCCTCTAAATAACAAGACATACCTGTAAATAACAAGACATCCCTCTAAATAACAAGACATCCCATCTAAATTACAAGACAACCCTCTAAAAAACAAGACATCCCTTAAGACATTCCGCTAAATATTAAGACATCCCTCTAAATAACAAGACATCCCTCTAAATACCAAGACATCCCTCTAAATATTAAGACATCCCTCCAAATAACAAGACAACCCTTTAAAAAACAAGACATCCCTCTAAATAACAAGACATCCCTCTAAATAACAAGACATCCCTCTAAATAACAAGACATCCCTCTAAATATTAAGACATCCCTTCAAATAACAAGACATCCCTCTAAATAACAAGACATCCCTCTAAATAACAAGACATCCCTCTAAATATTAAGACATCCCTTTAAATAACAAGACATCTCTCTAAATAACAAGACATCCCTCTAAATAACAAGACATCCCACTAAATAACAAGACATCCCTCTAAATAACAAGACATCCCTTTTAAATAACAAGACATTCCTCTAAATAACAAGACATCCCTCTAAATAACAAGACATCCCTCCAAATAAAAAGACATCCCTCTAAATAGCAAGACATCCCTCTAATAAACAAAACATTCCGCTAAATATTAAGACATCCCTCTAAATATTAAGACATCCCTTTAAATAACAAGACATCTCTCTAAATAACAAGACATCCCTCTAAATAACAATACATCCCACTAAATAACAAGACATCCCTCTAAATAACAAGACATCCCTTTTAAATAACAAGACATTCCTCTAAATAACAAGACATCCCTCTAAATAACAAGACATCCCTCCAAATAAAAAGACATCACTCTAAATAGCAAGACATCCCTCTAATAAACAAGACATTCCGCTAAATATTAAGACATCCCTCTAAATAACAAGACATCCCATCTAAATTACAAGACAACCCTCTAAAAAACAAGACATCCCTCCAAATAACAAGACAACACTCTAAAAAACAAGACATCCCTCTAAATAAAAAGACATCTCTCCAAATAACAAGACATCCCTCTAAATAACAAGACATCCCATCTAAATTACAAGACAACCCTCTAAAAAACAAGACATCCCTCTAAATAACAAGACATCCCTCTAAATAACAAGACATCCCTCTAAATATTAAGACATCCCTCCAAATAACAAGACATCCCTCTAAATATTAAGACATCCCTCTAAATAACAAGACATCCCTCTAAATATTAAGACATCCCTTTAAATAACAAGACATCTCTCTAAATAACAAGACATCCCTCTAAATAACAAGACATCCCACTAAATAACAAGACGTCCCTCTAAATAACAAGACATGCCTTTTAAATAACAAGACATTCCTCTAAATAACAAGACATCCCTCTAAATAACAAGACATCCCTCCAAATAAAAAGACATCCCTCTAAATAGCAAGACATCCCTCTAAATAACAAGACATCCCTCCAAATAACAAGATATCCCTCTAAATAACAAGACATTCCTCCAAATAACAAGACTTCCCTCCAAATAAGAAGACATCCCTCTAAATAACAAGACATCTCTCTAAATAACAAGACATCCCTCTAATTACCAAGACATCCCTCTAAATATTAAGACATCCCTCCAAATAACAAGACAACCCTTTAAAAAACAAGACATCCCTCTAAATAACAAGACATCCCTCTAAATAGCAAGACATCCCTCTAAATATTAAGACATCCCTTCAAATAACAAGACATCCCTCTAAATATTAAGACATCCCTCTAAATAACAAGACATCCCTCTAAATATTAAGACATCCCTTTAAATAACAAGACATCTCTCTAAATAACAAGACATCCCTCTAAATAACAAGACATCCCTCTAAATATTAAGACATCCCTCCAAATAACAAGACATCCCTCTAAATATTAAGACATCCCTCTAAATAACAAGACATCCCTCTAAATATTAAGACATCCCTTTAAATAACAAGACATCTCTCTAAATAACAAGACATCCCTCTAAATAACAAGACATCTCACTAAAAAACAAGACATCCCTCTAAATAACAAGACATCCCTTTTAAATAACAAGACATTCCTCTAAATAACAAGACATCCCTCCAAATATGAAGACATCCCTCTAAATAACAAGACATCCCTCTAAATAACAAGACATCCCTCTAAATAACAAGACATCTCTCTAAATATTAAGACATCCCTTCAAATAACAAGACATCCCTCTAAATAACAAGACATCCCTCTAAATAACAAGACATCCCTCTAAATAACAAGACATCCCTCTAAAAAACAAGACATCCCTCTAAATATTAAGACATCAATCTAAATAACAAGACATCCCTCCAAATAACAAGACAACCCTCTAAAAAACAAAAAAACCCTTTAAATAACAAGACATCTCTCTAAAAAACAAGACATCCCTCTAAATATCAAGACATCCCTCTAAATAACAAGACATCCATCTATATAACAAGACATTCCTCTAAATATTAAGACATCCCTCTAAATAACAAGACATACCTGTAAATAACAAGACATCCCTCTAAATAACAAGACATCCCATCTAAATTACAAGACAACCCTCTAAAAAACAAGACATCCCTCCAAATAACAAGACAACCCTCTAAAAAACAAGACATCCCTCTAAATAACAAGACATCCCTCTAAATAACAAGACATCACTCTAAATATTAAGACATCCCTCCAAATAACAAGACAACCCTTTAAAAAACAAGACATCCCTCTAAATAACAAGACATCCCTCTAAATAACAAGACATCCCTCTAAATATTAAGACATCCCTTCAAATAACAAGACATCCCTCTAAATATTAAGACATCCCTCTAAATAACAAGACATCCCTCTAAATATTAAGACATCCCTTTAAATAACAAGACATCTCTCTAAATAACAAGACATCCCTCTAAATAACAAGACATCCCACTAAATAACAAGACATCCCTCTAAATAACAAGACATCCCTTTTAAATAACAAGACATTCCTCTAAATAACAAGACATCCCTCTAAATATTAAGACATCCCTCTAAATAACAAGACATCCCTCTAAATAACAAGACATCCCTCTAATTACCAAGACATCCCTCTAAATATTAAGACATCCCTCCAAATAACAAGACAACCCTTTAAAAAACAAGACATCCCTCTAAATAACAAGACATCCCTCTAAATAGCAAGACATCCCTCTAAATATTAAGACATCCCTTCAAATAACAAGACATCCCTCTAAATATTAAGACATCCCTCTAAATAACAAGACATCCCTCTAAATATTAAGACATCCCTTTAAATAACAAGACATCTCTCTAAATAACAAGACATCCCTCTAAATAACAAGACATCCCTCTAAATATTAAGACATCCCTCCAAATAACAAGACATCCCTCTAAATATTAAGACATCCCTCTAAATAACAAGACATCCCTCTAAATATTAAGACATCCCTTTAAATAACAAGACATCTCTCTAAATAACAAGACATCCCTCTAAATAACAAGACATCTCACTAAAAAACAAGACATCCCTCTAAATAACAAGACATCCCTTTTAAATAACAAGACATTCCTCTAAATAACAAGACATCCCTCCAAATATGAAGACATCCCTCTAAATAACAAGACATCCCTCTAAATAACAAGACATCCCTCTAAATAACAAGACATCTCTTTAAATATTAAGACATCCCTTCAAATAACAAGACATCCCTCTAAATAACAAGACATCCCTCTAAATAACAAGACATCCCTCTAAATAACAAGACATCCCTCTAAATAACAAGACATCCCTCTAAAAAACAAGACATCCCTCTAAATATTAAGACATCAATCTAAATAACAAGACATCCCTCCAAATAACAAGACAACCCTCTAAAAAACAAAAAAACCCTTTAAATAACAAGACATCTCTCTAAAAAACAAGACATCCCTCTAAATATCAAGACATCCCTCTAAATAACAAGACATCCATCTATATAACAAGACATTCCTCTAAATATTAAGACATCCCTCTAAATAACAAGACATACCTGTAAATAACAAGACATCCCTCTAAATAACAAGACATCCCATCTAAATTACAAGACAACCCTCTAAAAAACAAGACATCCCTCCAAATAACAAGACAACCCTCTAAAAAACAAGACATCCCTCTAAATAACAAGACATCCCTCTAAATAACAAGACATCACTCTAAATATTAAGACATCCCTCCAAATAACAAGACAACCCTTTAAAAAACAAGACATCCCTCTAAATAACAAGACATCCCTCTAAATAACAAGACATCCCTCTAAATATTAAGACATCCCTTCAAATAACAAGACATCCCTCTAAATATTAAGACATCCCTCTAAATAACAAGACATCCCTCTAAATATTAAGACATCCCTTTAAATAACAAGACATCTCTCTAAATAACAAGACATCCCTCTAAATAACAAGACATCCCACTAAATAACAAGACATCCCTCTAAATAACAAGACATCCCTTTTAAATAACAAGACATTCCTCTAAATAACAAGACATCCCTCTAAATATTAAGACATCCCTCTAAATAACAAGACATCCCTCCAAATAAAAAGACATCCCTCTAAATAGCAAGACATCCCTCTAATAAACAAGACATTCCGCTAAATATTAAGACATCCCTCTAAATAACAAGACATCCCATCTAAATTACAAGAAAACCCTCTAAAAAACAAGACAACCCTCTAAAAAACAAGACATCCCTCTAAATAAAAAGACATCTTAGACACAAGTGTGTACAAGGTTGTACAAGTGTGTACAAGGTTGTACAAGTGTGTACAAGGGTGTACAAGTTTGTACAAGTGTGTACAAGTTTGTACAAGTGTGTACAAGTTTGTACAAGGTTGTACAAATGTATACAAGGGTGTACAAAAGTGTACAAGGGTGCACAAGTTTGTACAAGGGTGTACAAGTGTGTACAAGCTTGAACAAGTGTGTACAAGGTTTTACAAGTGTGTACAAGGGTGTACAGGTTTGTACAAGGTTGTACAAGTGTTTACAAGGGTGTACAAGTATGTACAAGAATGTAAAATTTTGTACAAGTGTGTACAAGGGTGTACAAGTGTGTACAAGGTTGTACAAGTGTGTACAAGGTTGTACAAGTGTACACAAGTTTGTACAAGTGTGTACAAGTTTGTACAAGTGTGTACAAGTTTGTACAAGGTTGTACAAATGTGTACAAGGGTGTACAAAAGTGTACAAGGGTGCACAAGTTTGTACAAGGGTGTACAAGTGTGTACAAGCTTGTACAAGTGTGTACAAGCTTGTACAAGTGTGTACAAGGGTGTACAGGTTTGTACAAGGTTGTACAAGTGTGTACAAGGGTGTACAAGTATGTACAAGAATGTACAATTTTGTACAAGTGTGTACAAGTTTGTAAAAGGTTGTACAAGTGTGTAAAAGGTTGTACAAGTGTGTACAAGGGTGTACAAGTGTGTACAAGGTTGTACAAGTGTGTACAAGCTTGAACAAGTGTGTACAAGGTTTTACAAGTGTGTACAAGGTTGTACAAGTGTGTACAAGGTTGCACAAGTGTGTCCAAGAGTGTACAATCGTGTACAAGCTTGTACAAGTGTGTACAAGGGTGTACAGGTTTGTACAAGGTTGTACAAGTGTGTACAAGGTTGTACAAGTGTGTACAAGGGTGTACAAGTTTGTACAAGTGTGTACAAGTTTGTACAAGTGTGTACAAGTTTGTACAAGTTTGTACAAATGTGTACAAGGGTGTACAAAAGTGTACAAGGGTGCACAAGTTTGTACAAGGGTGTACAAGTGTGTACAAGCTTGTACAAGTGTGTACAAGCTTGTACAAGTGTGTACAAGGGTGTACAGGTTTGTACAAGGTTGTACAAGTGTGTACAAGGGTGTACAAGTATGTACAAGAATGTACAATTTTGTACAAGTGTGTACAAGTTTGTAAAAGGTTGTACAAGTGTGTAAAAGGTTGTACAAGTGTGTACAAGGGTGTACAAGTGTGTACAAGGTTGTACAAGTGTGTACAAGCTTGAACACGTGTGTACAAGGTTTTACAAGTGTGTACAAGGTTGTACAAGTGTGTACAAGGTTGCACAAGTGTGTCCAAGAGTGTACAATCGTGTACAAGCTTGTACAAGTGTGTACAAGGGTGTACAGGTTTGTACAAGGTTGTACAAGTGTGTACAAGGTTGTACAAGTGTGTACAAGGGTGTACAAGTTTGTACAAGTGTGTACAAGTTTGTACAAGTGTGTACAAGTTTGTACAAGTGTGTACAAGTTTGTACAAGTTTGTACAAATGTATACAAGGGTGTACAAAAGTGTACAAGGGTGCACAAGTTTGTACAAGGGTGTACAAGTGTGTACAAGCTTGTACAAGTGTGTACAAGCTTGTACAAGTGTGTACAAGGGTGTACAGGTTTGTACAATTTTGTACAAGTGTTTACAAGGGTGTACAAGTATGTACAAGAATGTACAAGTTTGTACAAGTGTGTACAAGTTTGTAAAAGGTTGTACATGTGTGTACAAGGGTGTACAAGTGTGTACAAGGGTGCACAAGTGTGTACAAGGGTGTACAATCGTGTAAAGCTTGTACAAGTGTGTACAAGGGTGTACAGGTTTGTACAAGGTTGTACAAGTGTGTACAAGGGTGTCCAAATGTATACAAGGATGTAAAAGTTTGTACAAGTGTGTACAAGTTTGTACAAGGTTGTACAAGTAAGTACAAGTTTGTACAAGAATGTACAAGTGTGTACAAGGTTTTACAATTGTGTAAAAGGTTGTACAAGTGTGTACAAGGTTGTACAAGTGTGTACAAGGTTGTACAAGTGTGTACAAGGTTGTACAAGTGTGTACAAGGTTGTACAAGTGTGTACAAGCTTGTACAAGTGTGTACAAGGTTGTACAAGTGTGTACAAGGTTGTTCAAGTGTGTACATGTTTGTACAAGTGTGTTTAAGTTTGTACAAGGTTGTACAAATGTGTACAAGGGTGTACAAAAGTGTTCAAGGGTGCACAAGTTTGTACAAGGGTGTACAAGTGTGTACAAGCTTCTACAAGTGTGTACAAGCTTGTACAAGTGTGTACAAGCTTGTACAAGTGTGTACAAGGGTGTACAGGTTTGTACAAGGTTGTACAAGTGTGTACAAGGGTGTACAAGTATGTACAAGAATGTAAAATTTTGTACAAGTGTGTACAAGGGTGTACAAGTGTGTACAAGGTTGTACAAGTGTGTACAAGGTTTTACAATTGTGTACAAGGTTGTACAAGTGTGTACAAGGTTGTACAAGTGTGTACGAGGTTGTACAAGTGTGTACAAGGTTGTACAAGTGTGTACAAGGTTGTACAAGTGTGTACAAGGTTGTACAAGTGTACACAAGTTTGTACAAGTGTGTACAAGTTTGTACAAGTGTGTACAAGTTTGTACAAGGTTGTACAAATGTGTACAAGGGTGTACAAAAGTGTACAAGGGTGCACAAGTTTGTACAAGGGTGTACAAGTGTGTACAAGCTTGTACAAGTGTGTACAAGCTTGTACAGGTTTGTACAAGCTTGTACAAGTGTGTACAAGGGTGTACAAGTATGTACAAGAATGTACATACTTGTACAAGTGTGTACAAGTTTGTAAAAGGTTGTACAAGTGTGTACAAGGGTGTACAATTGTGTACAAGGTTGTACAAGTGTGTACAAGCTTGAACAAGTGTGTACAAGGTTGTACAAGTGTGTACAAGGTTGTACAAGTGTGTACAAGGTTGCACAAGTGTGTACAAGAGTGTACAATCGTGTACAAGCTTGTACAAGTGTGTACAAGGGTGTACAGGTTTGTACAAGGTTGTACAAGTGTGTACAAGGTTGTACAAGTGTGTACAAGGGTGTACAAGTTTGTACAAGTGTGTACAAGTTTGTACAAGTGTGTACAAGTTTGTACAAGTTTGTACAAATGTATACAAGGGTGTACAAAAGTGTACAAGGGTGCACAAGTTTGTACAAGGGTGTACAAGTGTGTACAAGCTTGTACAAGTGTGTACAAGCTTGTACAAGTGTGTACAAGGGTGTACAGGTTTGTACAATTTTGTACAAGTGTTTACAAGGGTGTACAAGTATGTACAAGAATGTACAAGTTTGTACAAGTGTGTACAAGTTTGTAAAAGGTTGTACATGTGTGTACAAGGGTGTACAAGTGTGTACAAGGGTGCACAAGTGTGTACAAGGGTGTACAATCGTGTACAAGCTTGTACAAGTGTGTACAAGGGTGTACAGGTTTGTACAAGGTTGTACAAGTGTGTACAAGGGTGTACAAATGTATACAAGGATGTAAAAGTTTGTACAAGTGTGTACAAGTTTGTACAAGGTTGTACAAGTAAGAACAAGTTTGTACAAGAATGTACAAGTGTGTACAAGGTTTTACAATTGTGTAAAAGGTTGTACAAGTGTGTACAAGGTTGTACAATTGTGTACAAGGTTGTACAAGTGTGTACAAGCTTGTACAAGTGTGTACAAGGTTGTACAAGGGTGTACAAGCTTGTACAAGTGTGTACAAGGTTGTACAAGTGTGTACAAGGTTGTACAAGTGTGTACAAGCTTGTACAAGTGTGTACAAGCTTGTACAAGTGTGTACAAGGTTTGTACAAGTGTGTACAAGGTTTGTACAAGTGTGTACAAGGTTGTTCAAGTGTGTACATGTTTGTACAAGTGTGTTTAAGTTTGTACAAGGTTGTACAGTTGTGTACAAGGGTGTACAAAAGTGTTCAAGGGTGCACAAGTTTGTACAAGGGTGTACAAGTGTGTACAAGCTTGTACAAGTGTTTACAAGCTTGTACAAGTGTGTACAAGGGTGTACAGGTTTGTACAAGGTTGTACAAGTGTGTACAAGGGTGTACAAGTATGTACAAGAATGTAAAATTTTGTACAAGTGTGTACAAGGGTGTACAAGTGTGTACAAGGTTGTAAAAGTGTGTACAAGGTTTTACAATTGTGTACAAGGTTGTACAAGTGTGTACAAGGTTGTACAAGTGTGTACGAGGTTGTACAAGTGTGTACGAGGTTGTACAAGTGTGTACAAGGTTGTACAAGTGTGTACAAGGTTGTACAAGTGTACACAAGTTTGTACAAGTGTGTACAAGTTTGTACAAGTGTGTACAAGTTTGTACAAGGTTGTACAAATGTGTACAAGGGTGTACAAAAGTGTACAAGGGTGCACAAGTTTGTACAAGGGTGTACAAGTGTGTACAAGCTTGTACAAGTGTGTACAAGCTTGTACAAGTGTGTACAAGGGTGTACAGATTTGTACAAGGTTGTACAAGTGTGTACAAGGGTGTACAAGTATGTACAAGAATGTACAATTTTGTACAAGAGTGTACAAGTTTGTAAAAGGTTGTACAAGTGTGTACAAGGGTGTACAAGTGTGTACAAGGTTGTACAAGTGTGTACAAGGTTGTACAAGTGTGTACAAGGTTGCACAAGTGTGTACAAGAGTGTACAATCGTGTACAAGCTTGTACAAGGGTGTACAAGGGTGTACAGGTTTGTACAAGGTTGTACAAGTGTGTACAAGGTTGTACAAGTGTGTACAAGGGTGTACAAGTTTGTACAAGTGTGTACAAGTTTGTACAAGTGTGTACAAGTTTGTACAAGTGTGTACAAGTTTGTACAAGTTTGTACAAATGTATACAAGGGTGTACAAAAGTGTACAAGGGTGCACAAGTTTGTACAAGGGTGTACAAGTGTGTACAAGCTTGTACAAGTGTGTACAAGCTTGTACAAGTGTGTACAAGGGTGTACAAGGTTTTACAATTGTGTAAAAGGTTGTACAAGTGTGTACAAGGTTGTACAAGTGTGTACAAGTTTGTAAAAGGTTGTACATGTGTGTACAAGGGTGTACAAGTGTGTACAAGGGTGCACAAGTGTGTACAAGGGTGTACAATCGTGTACAAGCTTGTACAAGTGTGTACAAGGGTGTACAGGTTTGTACAAGGTTGTACAAGTGGGTACAAGGGTGTACAAATGTATACAAGGATGTAAAAGTTTGTACAAGTGTGTACAAGTTTGTACAAGGTTGTACAAGTAAGTACAAGTTTGTACAAGAATGTACAAGTGTGTACAAGGTTTTACAATTGTGTAAAAGGTTGTACAAGTGTGTAAAAGGTTGTACAAGTGTGTACAAGCTTGTACAAGTGTGTACAAGGTTGTACAAGTGTGTACAAGGTTGTACAAGTGTACACAAGTTTGTACAAGTGTGTACAAGTTTGTACAAGTGTGTACAAGTTTGTACAAGGTTGTACAAATGTGTACAAGGGTGTACAAAAGTGTACAAGGGTGCACAAGTTTGTACAAGGGTGTACAAGTGTGTACAAGCTTGTACAAGTGTGTACAAGCTTGTACAAGTGTGTACAAGGGTGTACAGGTTTGTACAATTTTGTACAAGTGTTTACAAGGGTGTACAAGTATGTACAAGAATGTACAAGTTTGTACAAGTGTGTACAAGTTTGTAAAAGGTTGTACATGTGTGTACAAGGGTGTACAAGTGTGTACAAGGGTGCACAAGTGTGTACAAGGGTGTACAATCGTGTACAAGCTTGTACAAGTGTGTACAAGGGTGTACAGGTTTGTACAAGGTTGTACAAGTGTGTACAAGGGTGTACAAATGTATACAAGGATGTAAAAGTTTGTACAAGTGTGTACAAGTTTGTACAAGGTTGTACAAGTAAGAACAAGTTTGTACAAGAATGTACAAGTGTGTACAAGGTTTTACAATTGTGTAAAAGGTTGTACAAGTGTGTACAAGGTTGTACAATTGTGTACAAGGTTGTACAAGTGTGTACAAGCTTGTACAAGTGTGTACAAGGTTGTACAAGGGTGTACAAGCTTGTACAAGTGTGTACAAGGTTGTACAAGTGTGTACAAGGTTGTACAAGTGTGTACAAGCTTGTACAAGTGTGTACAAGCTTGTACAAGTGTGTACAAGGTTTGTACAAGTGTGTACAAGGTTTGTACAAGTGTGTACAAGGTTGTTCAAGTGTGTACATGTTTGTACAAGTGTGTTTAAGTTTGTACAAGGTTGTACAGTTGTGTACAAGGGTGTACAAAAGTGTTCAAGGGTGCACAAGTTTGTACAAGGGTGTACAAGTGTGTACAAGCTTGTACAAGTGTTTACAAGCTTGTACAAGTGTGTACAAGGGTGTACAGGTTTGTACAAGGTTGTACAAGTGTGTACAAGGGTGTACAAGTATGTACAAGAATGTAAAATTTTGTACAAGTGTGTACAAGGGTGTACAAGTGTGTACAAGGTTGTAAAAGTGTGTACAAGGTTTTACAATTGTGTACAAGGTTGTACAAGTGTGTACAAGGTTGTACAAGTGTGTACGAGGTTGTACAAGTGTGTACGAGGTTGTACAAGTGTGTACAAGGTTGTACAAGTGTGTACAAGGTTGTACAAGTGTACACAAGTTTGTACAAGTGTGTACAAGTTTGTACAAGTGTGTACAAGTTTGTACAAGGTTGTACAAATGTGTACAAGGGTGTACAAAAGTGTACAAGGGTGCACAAGTTTGTACAAGGGTGTACAAGTGTGTACAAGCTTGTACAAGTGTGTACAAGCTTGTACAAGTGTGTACAAGGGTGTACAGATTTGTACAAGGTTGTACAAGTGTGTACAAGGGTGTACAAGTATGTACAAGAATGTACAATTTTGTACAAGAGTGTACAAGTTTGTAAAAGGTTGTACAAGTGTGTACAAGGGTGTACAAGTGTGTACAAGGTTGTACAAGTGTGTACAAGGTTGTACAAGTGTGTACAAGGTTGCACAAGTGTGTACAAGAGTGTACAATCGTGTACAAGCTTGTACAAGGGTGTACAAGGGTGTACAGGTTTGTACAAGGTTGTACAAGTGTGTACAAGGTTGTACAAGTGTGTACAAGGGTGTACAAGTTTGTACAAGTGTGTACAAGTTTGTACAAGTGTGTACAAGTTTGTACAAGTGTGTACAAGTTTGTACAAGTTTGTACAAATGTATACAAGGGTGTACAAAAGTGTACAAGGGTGCACAAGTTTGTACAAGGGTGTACAAGTGTGTACAAGCTTGTACAAGTGTGTACAAGCTTGTACAAGTGTGTACAAGGGTGTACAAGGTTTTACAATTGTGTAAAAGGTTGTACAAGTGTGTACAAGGTTGTACAAGTGTGTACAAGTTTGTAAAAGGTTGTACATGTGTGTACAAGGGTGTACAAGTGTGTACAAGGGTGCACAAGTGTGTACAAGGGTGTACAATCGTGTACAAGCTTGTACAAGTGTGTACAAGGGTGTACAGGTTTGTACAAGGTTGTACAAGTGGGTACAAGGGTGTACAAATGTATACAAGGATGTAAAAGTTTGTACAAGTGTGTACAAGTTTGTACAAGGTTGTACAAGTAAGTACAAGTTTGTACAAGAATGTACAAGTGTGTACAAGGTTTTACAATTGTGTAAAAGGTTGTACAAGTGTGTAAAAGGTTGTACAAGTGTGTACAAGCTTGTACAAGTGTGTACAAGGTTGTACAAGTGTGTACAAGGTTGTACAAGTGTACACAAGTTTGTACAAGTGTGTACAAGTTTGTACAAGTGTGTACAAGTTTGTACAAGGTTGTACAAATGTGTACAAGGGTGTACAAAAGTGTACAAGGGTGCACAAGTTTGTACAAGGGTGTACAAGTGTGTACAAGCTTGTACAAGTGTGTATAAGCTTGTACAAGTGTGTACAAGGGTGTACAGGTTTGTACAAGGTTGTACAAGTGTGTACAAGGGTGTACAAGTATGTACAAGAATGTACAATTTTGTACAAGTGTGTACAAGTTTGTAAAAGGTTGTACAAGTGTGTACAAGGGTGTACAAGTGTGTACAAGGTTGTACAAGTGTGTACAAGCTTGAACAAGTGTGTACAAGGTTGTACAAGTGTGTACAAGGTTGTACAAGTGTGTACAAGGTTGCACAAGTGTGTACAAGAGTGTACAATCGTGTACAAGCTTGTACAAGTGTGTACAAGGGTGTACAGGTTTGTACAAGGTTGTACAAGTGTGTACAAGGTTGTACAAGTGTGTACAAGGTTGTACAAGTGTGTACAAGGGTGTACAAGTTTGTACAAGTGTGTACAAGTTTGTACAAGTGTGTACAAGTTTTTACAAGTTTGTACAAATGTATACAAGGGTGTACAAAAGTGTACAAGGGTGCACAAGTTTGTACAAGGGTGTACAAGTGTGTACAAGCTTGTACAAATGTGTACAAGGGTGTACAAAAGTGTACAAGCGTGCACAAGTTTGTACAAGGGTGTACAAGTGTGTACAAGCTTGTACAAGTGTGTACAAGCTTGTACAAGTGTGTACAAGGGTGTACAGGTTTGTACAAGGTTGTACAAGTGTGTACAAGGGTGTACAAGTATGTACAAGAATGTACAATTTTGTACAAGTGTGTACAAGTTTGTAAAAGGTTGTACAAGTGTGTACAAGGGTGTACAAGTGTGTACAAGGTTGTACAAGTGTGTACAAGCTTGAACAAGTGTGTACAAGGTTGTACAAGTGTGTACAAGGTTGTACAAGTGTGTACAAGGTTGCACAAGTGTGTACAAGAGTGTACAATCGTGTACAAGCTTGTACAAGTGTGTACAAGGGTGTACAGGTTTGTACAAGGTTGTACAAGTGTGTACAAGGTTGTACAAGTGTGTACAAGGGTGTACAAGTTTGTACAAGTGTGTACAAGTTTGTACAAGTGTGTACAAGTTTGTACAAGTTTGTACAAATGTATACAAGGGTGTACAAAAGTGTACAAGGGTGCACAAGTTTGTACAAGGGTGTACAAGTGTGTACAAGCTTGTACAAGTGTGTACAAGCTTGTACAAGTGTGTACAAGCTTGTACAAGTGTGTACAAGGGTGTACAGGTTTGTACAATTTTGTACAAGTGTTTACAAGGGTGTACAAGTATGTACAAGAATGTACAAGTTTGTACAAGTGTGTACAAGTTTGTAAAAGGTTGTACATGTGTGTACAAGGGTGTACAAGTGTGTACAAGGGTGCACAAGTGTGTACAAGGGTGTACAATCGTGTACAAGCTTGTACAAGTGTGTACAAGGGTGTACAGGTTTGTACAAGGTTGTACAAGTGTGTACAAGGGTGTACAAATGTATACAAGGATGTAAAAGTTTGTACAAGTGTGTACAAGTTTGTACAAGGTTGTACAAGTAAGTACAAGTTTGTACAAGAATGTACAAGTGTGTACAAGGTTTTACAATTGTGTAAAAGGTTGTACAAGTGTGTACAAGGTTGTACAAGTGTGTACAAGCTTGTACAAGTGTGTACAAGGTTGTACAAGTGTGTACAAGGTTGTACAAGTGTGTACAAGCTTGTACAAGTGTGTACAAGGTTGTACAAGTGTGTACAAGGTTGTTCAAGTGTGTACATGTTTGTACAAGTGTGTTTAAGTTTGTACAAGGTTGTACAAATGTGTACAAGGGTGTACAAAAGTGTTCAAGGGTGCACAAGTTTGTACAAGGGTGTACAAGTGTGTACAAGCTTGTACAAGTGTGTACAAGCTTGTACAAGTGTGTACAAGCTTGTACAAGTGTGTACAAGGGTGTACAGGTTTGTACAAGGTTGTACAAGTGTGTACAAGGGTGTACAAGTATGTACAAGAATGTAAAATTTTGTACAAGTGTGACAAGGGTGTACAAGTGTGTACAAGGTTGTACAAGTGTGTACAAGGTTTTACAATTGTGTACAAGGTTGTACAAGTGTGTACAAGGTTGTACAAGTGTGTACGAGGTTGTACAAGTGTGTACAAGGTTGTACAAGTGTGTACAAGATTGTACAAGTGTGTACAAGGTTGTACAAGTGTACACAAGTTTGTACAAGTGTGTACAAGTTTGTACAAGTGTGTACAAGTTTGTACAAGGTTGTACAAATGTGTACAAGGGTGTACAAAAGTGTACAAGGGTGCACAAGTTTGTACAAGGGTGTACAAGTGTGTACAAGCTTGTACAAGTGTGTACAAGCTTGTACAAGTGTGTACAAGCTTGTACAAGTGTGTACAAGGGTGTACAGGTTTGTACAAGGTTGTACAAGTGTGTACAAGGGTGTACAAGTATGTACAAGAATGTACAATTTTGTACAAGTGTGTACAAGTTTGTAAAAGGTTGTACAAGTGTGTACAAGGGTGTACAAGTGTGTACAAGGTTGTACAAGTGTGTACAAGCTTGAACAAGTGTGTACAAGGTTGTACAAGTGTGTACAAGGTTGTACAAGTGTGTACAAGGTTGCACAAGTGTGTACAAGAGTGTACAATCGTGTACAAGCTTGTACAAGTGTACACAAGTTTGTACAAGTGTGTACAAGTTTGTACAAGTGTGTACAAGTTTGTACAAGGTTGTACAAATGTGTACAAGGGTGTACAAAAGTGTACAAGGGTGCACAAGTTTGTACAAGGGTGTACAAGTGTGTACAAGCTTGTACAAGTGTGTACAAGCTTGTACAGGTTTGTACAAGCTTGTACAAGTGTGTACAAGGGTGTACAAGTATGTACAAGAATGTACATACATGTACAAGTGTGTACAAGTTTGTAAAAGGTTGTACAAGTGTGTACAAGGGTGTACAATTGTGTACAAGGTTGTACAAGTGTGTACAAGCTTGAACAAGTGTGTACAAGGTTGTACAAGTGTGTACAAGGTTGTACAAGTGTGTACAAGGTTGCACAAGTGTGTACAAGAGTGTACAATCGTGTACAAGCTTGTACAAGTGTGTACAAGGGTGTACAGGTTTGTACAAGGTTGTACAAGTGTGTACAAGGTTGTACAAGTGTGTACAAGGGTGTACAAGTTTGTACAAGTGTGTACAAGTTTGTACAAGTGTGTACAAGTTTGTACAAGTTTGTACAAATGTATACAAGGGTGTACAAAAGTGTACAAGGGTGCACAAGTTTGTACAAGGGTGTACAAGTGTGTACAAGCTTGTACAAGTGTGTACAAGCTTGTACAAGTGTGTACAAGGGTGTACAGGTTTGTACAATTTTGTACAAGTGTTTACAAGGGTGTACAAGTATGTACAAGAATGTACAAGTTTGTACAAGTGTGTACAAGTTTGTAAAAGGTTGTACATGTGTGTACAAGGGTGTACAAGTGTGTACAAGGGTGCACAAGTGTGTACAAGGGTGTACAATCGTGTACAAGCTTGTACAAGTGTGTACAAGGGTGTACAGGTTTGTACAAGGTTGTACAAGTGTGTACAAGGGTGTACAAATGTATACAAGGATGTAAAAGTTTGTACAAGTGTGTACAAGTTTGTACAAGGTTGTACAAGTAAGTACAAGTTTGTACAAGAATGTACAAGTGTGTACAAGGTTTTACAATTGTGTAAAAGGTTGTACAAGTGTGTACAAGGTTGTACAATTGTGTACAAGGTTGTACAAGTGTGTACAAGCTTGTACAAGTGTGTACAAGGTTGTACAAGGGTGTACAAGCTTGTACAAGTGTGTACAAGGTTGTACAAGTGTGTACAAGGTTGTACAAGTGTGTACAAGCTTGTACAAGTGTGTACAAGCTTGTACAAGTGTGTACAAGGTTTGTACAAGTGTGTACAAGGTTGTTCAAGTGTGTACATGTTTGTACAAGTGTGTTTAAGTTTGTACAAGGTTGTACAGTTGTGTACAAGGGTGTACAAAAGTGTTCAAGGGTGCACAAGTTTGTACAAGGGTGTACAAGTGTGTACAAGCTTGTACAAGTGTTTACAAGCTTGTACAAGTGTGTACAAGGGTGTACAGGTTTGTACAAGGTTGTACAAGTGTGTACAAGGGTGTACAAGTATGTACAAGAATGTAAAATTTTGTACAAGTGTGTACAAGGGTGTACAAGTGTGTACAAGGTTGTAAAAGTGTGTACAAGGTTTTACAATTGTGTACAAGGTTGTACAAGTGTGTACAAGGTTGTACAAGTGTGTACGAGGTTGTACAAGTGTGTACGAGGTTGTACAAGTGTGTACAAGGTTGTACAAGTGTGTACAAGGTTGTACAAGTGTACACAAGTTTGTACAAGTGTGTACAAGTTTGTACAAGTGTGTACAAGTTTGTACAAGGTTGTACAAATGTGTACAAGGGTGTACAAAAGTGTACAAGGGTGCACAAGTTTGTACAAGGGTGTACAAGTGTGTACAAGCTTGTACAAGTGTGTACAAGCTTGTACAAGTGTGTACAAGGGTGTACAGATTTGTACAAGGTTGTACAAGTGTGTACAAGGGTGTACAAGTATGTACAAGAATGTACAATTTTGTACAAGTGTGTACAAGTTTGTAAAAGGTTGTACAAGTGTGTACAAGGGTGTACAAGTGTGTACAAGGTTGTACAAGTGTGTACAAGCTTGAACAAGTGTGTACAAGGTTGTACAAGTGTGTACAAGGTTGTACAAGTGTGTACAAGGTTGCACAAGTGTGTACAAGAGTGTACAATCGTGTACAAGCTTGTACAAGTGTGTACAAGGGTGTACAGGTTTGTACAAGGTTGTACAAGTGTGTACAAGGTTGTACAAGTGTGTACAAGGGTGTACAAGTTTGTACAAGTGTGTACAAGTTTGTACAAGTGTGTACAAGTTTGTACAAGTGTGTACAAGTTTGTACAAGTTTGTACAAATGTATACAAGGGTGTACAAAAGTGTACAAGGGTGCACAAGTTTGTACAAGGGTGTACAAGTGTGTACAAGCTTGTACAAGTGTGTACAAGCTTGTACAAGTGTGTACAAGGGTGTACAAGGTTTTACAATTGTGTAAAAGGTTGTACAAGTGTGTACAAGGTTGTACAAGTGTGTACAAGTTTGTAAAAGGTTGTACATGTGTGTACAAGGGTGTACAAGTGTGTACAAGGGTGCACAAGTGTGTACAAGGGTGTACAATCGTGTACAAGCTTGTACAAGTGTGTACAAGGGTGTACAGGTTTGAACAAGGTTGTACAAGTGGGTACAAGGGTGTACAAATGTATACAAGGATGTAAAAGTTTGTACAAGTGTGTACAAGTTTGTACAAGGTTGTACAAGTAAGTACAAGTTTGTACAAGAATGTACAAGTGTGTACAAGGTTTTACAATTGTGTAAAAGGTTGTACAAGTGTGTACAAGGTTGTACAAGTGTGTACAAGCTTGTACAAGTGTGTACAAGGTTGTACAAGTGTGTACAAGGTTGTACAAGTGTACACAAGTTTGTACAAGTGTGTACAAGTTTGTACAAGTGTGTACAAGTTTGTACAAGGTTGTACAAATGTGTACAAGGGTGTACAAAAGTGTACAAGGGTGCACAAGTTTGTACAAGGGTGTACAAGTGTGTACAAGCTTGTACAAGTGTGTACAAGCTTGTACAAGTGTGTACAAGGGTGTACAGGTTTGTACAAGGTTGTACAAGTGTGTACAAGGGTGTACAAGTATGTACAAGAATGTACAATTTTGTACAAGTGTGTACAAGTTTGTAAAAGGTTGTACAAGTGTGTACAAGGGTGTACAAGTGTGTACAAGGTTGTACAAGTGTGTACAAGCTTGAACAAGTGTGTACAAGGTTGTACAAGTGTGTACAAGGTTGTACAAGTGTGTACAAGGTTGCAAAAGTGTGTACAAGAGTGTACAATCGTGTACAAGCTTGTACAAGTGTGTACAAGGGTGTACAGGTTTGTACAAGGTTGTACAAGTGTGTACAAGGTTGTACAAGTGTGTACAAGGTTGTACAAGTGTGTACAAGGGTGTACAAGTTTGTACAAGTGTGTACAAGTTTGTACAAGTGTGTACAAGTTTTTACAAGTTTGTACAAATGTATACAAGGGTGTACAAAAGTGTACAAGGGTGCACAAGTTTGTACAAGGGTGTACAAGTGTGTACAAGCTTGTACAAATGTGTACAAGGGTGTACAAAAGTGTACAAGCGTGCACAAGTTTGTACAAGGGTGTACAAGTGTGTACAAGCTTGTACAAGTGTGTACAAGCTTGTACAAGTGTGTACAAGGGTGTACAGGTTTGTACAAGGTTGTACAAGTGTGTACAAGGGTGTACAAGTATGTACAAGAATGTACAATTTTGTACAAGTGTGTACAAGTTTGTAAAAGGTTGTACAAGTGTGTACAAGGGTGTACAAGTGTGTACAAGGTTGTACAAGTGTGTACAAGCTTGAACAAGTGTGTACAAGGTTGTACAAGTGTGTACAAGGTTGTACAAGTGTGTACAAGGTTGCACAAGTGTGTACAAGAGTGTACAATCGTGTACAAGCTTGTACAAGTGTGTACAAGGGTGTACAGGTTTGTACAAGGTTGTACAAGTGTGTACAAGGTTGTACAAGTGTGTACAAGGGTGTACAAGTTTGTACAAGTGTGTACAAGTTTGTACAAGTGTGTACAAGTTTGTACAAGTTTGTACAAATGTATACAAAGGTGTACAAAAGTGTACAAGGGTGCACAAGTTTGTACAAGGGTGTACAAGTGTGTACAAGCTTGTACAAGTGTGTACAAGCTTGTACAAGTGTGTACAAGGGTGTACAGGTTTGTACAATTTTGTACAAGTGTTTACAAGGGTGTACAAGTATGTACAAGAATGTACAAGTTTGTACAAGTGTGTACAAGTTTGTAAAAGGTTGTACATGTGTGTACAAGGGTGTACAAGTGTGTACAAGGGTGCACAAGTGTGTACAAGGGTGTACAATCGTGTACAAGCTTGTACAAGTGTGTACAAGGGTGTACAGGTTTGTACAAGGTTGTACAAGTGTGTACAAGGGTGTACAAATGTATACAAGGATGTAAAAGTTTGTACAAGTGTGTACAAGTTTGTACAAGGTTGTACAAGTAAGTACAAGTTTGTACAAGAATGTACAAGTGTGTACAAGGTTTTACAATTGTGTAAAAGGTTGTACAAGTGTGTACAAGGTTGTACAAGTGTGTACAAGCTTGTACAAGTGTGTACAAGGTTGTACAAGTGTGTACAAGGTTGTACAAGTGTGTACAAGCTTGTACAAGTGTGTACAAGGTTGTACAAGTGTGTACAAGGTTGTTCAAGTGTGTACATGTTTGTACAAGTGTGTTTAAGTTTGTACAAGGTTGTACAAATGTGTACAAGGGTGTACAAAAGTGTTCAAGGGTGCACAAGTTTGTACAAGGGTGTACAAGTGTGTACAAGCTTGTACAAGTGTGTACAAGCTTGTACAAGTGTGTACAAGCTTGTACAAGTGTGTACAAGCTTGTACAAGTGTGTACAAGGGTGTACAGGTTTGTACAAGGTTGTACAAGTGTGTACAAGGGTGTACAAGTATGTACAAGAATGTAAAATTTTGTACAAGTGTGACAAGGGTGTACAAGTGTGTACAAGGTTGTACAAGTGTGTACAAGGTTTTACAATTGTGTACAAGGTTGTACAAGTGTGTACAAGGTTGTACAAGTGTGTACGAGGTTGTACAAGTGTGTACAAGGTTGTACAAGTGTGTACAAGGTTGTACAAGTGTGTACAAGGTTGTACAAGTGTACACAAGTTTGTACAAGTGTGTACAAGTTTGTACAAGTGTGTACAAGTTTGTACAAGGTTGTACAAATGTGTACAAGGGTGTACAAAAGTGTACAAGGGTGCACAAGTTTGTACAAGGGTGTACAAGTGTGTACAAGCTTGTACAAGTGTGTACAAGCTTGTACAAGTGTGTACAAGCTTGTACAAGTGTGTACAAGGGTGTACAGGTTTGTACAAGGTTGTACAAGTGTGTACAAGGGTGTACAAGTATGTACAAGAATGTACAATTTTGTACAAGTGTGTACAAGTTTGTAAAAGGTTGTACAAGTGTGTACAAGGGTGTACAAGTGTGTACAAGGTTGTACAAGTGTGTACAAGCTTGAACAAGTGTGTACAAGGTTGTACAAGTGTGTACAAGGTTGTACAAGTGTGTACAAGGTTGCACAAGCGTGTACAAGAGTGTACAATCGTGTACAAGCTTGTACAAGTGTGTACAAGTGTGTACAAGGGTGTACAGGTTTGTACAAGGTTGTACAAGTGTGTACAAGGTTGTACAAGTGTGTACAAGGGTGTACAAGTTTGTACAAGTGTGTACAAGTTTGTACAAGTGTGTACAAGTTTGTACAAGTTTGTACAAATGTATACAAGGGTGTACAAAAGTGTACAAGGGTGCACAAGTTTGTACAAGGGTGTACAGGTTTGTACAATTTTGTACAAGTGTTTACAAGGGTGTACAAGTATGTACAAGAATGTACAAGTTTGAACAAGTGTGTACAAGTTTGTAAAAGGTTGTACATGTGTGTACAAGGGTGTACAAGTGTGTACAAGGGTGCACAAGTGTGTACAAGGGTGTACAATCGTGTACAAGCTTGTACAAGTGTGTACAAGGGTATACAGGTTTGTACAAGGTTGTACAAGTGTGTACAAGGGTGTACAAATGTATACAAGGATGTAAAAGTTTGTACAAGTGTGTACAAGTTTGTACAAGGTTGTACAAGTAAGTACAAGTTTGTACAAGAATGTACAAGTGTGTACAAGGTTTTACAATTGTGTAAAAGGTTGTACAAGTGTGTACAAGGTTGTACAAGTGTGTACAAGCTTGTACAAGTGTGTACAAGGTTGTACAAGTGTGTACAAGGTTGTACAAGTGTGTACAAGCTTGTACAAGTGTGTACAAGGTTGTACAAGTGTGTACAAGTATGTTCAAGTGTGTACATGTTTGTACAAGTGTGTTTAAGTTTGTACAAGGTTGTACAAATGTGTACAAGGGTGTACAAAAGTGTTCAAGGGTGCACAAGTTTGTACAAGGGTGTACAAGTGTGTACAAGCTTGTACAAGTGTGTACAAGCTTGTACAAGTGTGTACAAGCTTGTACAAGTGTGTACAAGGGTGTACAGGTTTGTACAAGGTTGTACAAGTGTGTACAAGGGTGTACAAGTATGTACAAGAATGTAAAATTTTGTACAAGTGTGTACAAGGGTGTACAAGTGTGTACAAGGTTGTACAAGTGTGTACAAGGTTTTACAATTGTGTACAAGGTTGTACAAGTGTGTACAAGGTTGTACAAGTGTGTACGAGGTTGTACAAGTGTGTAAAAGGTTGTACAAGTGTGTACAAGGTTGTACAAGTGTGTACAAGGTTTTACAATTGTGTACAAGGTTGTACAAGTGTGTACAAGGTTGTACAAGTGTGTACGAGGTTGTACAAGTGTGTACGAGGTTGTACAAGTGTGTACAAGGTTGTACAAGTGTGTACAAGGTTGTACAAGTGTACACAAGTTTGTACAAGTGTGTACAAGTTTGTACAAGTGTGTACAAGTTTGTACAAGGTTGTACAAATGTGTACAAGGGTGTACAAAAGTGTACAAGGTTGCACAAGTTTGTACAAGGGTGTACAAGTGTGTACAAGCTTGTACAAGTGTGTACAAGCTTGTACAAGTGTGTACAAGTTTGTACAAGTGTGTACAAGGGTGTACAGGTTTGTACAAGGTTGTACAAGTGTGTACAAGGGTGTACAAGTATGTACAAGAATGAACAATTTTGTACAAGTGTGTACAAGTTTGTAAAAGGTTGTACAAGTGTGTACAAGGGTGTACAAGTGTGTACAAGGTTGTACAAGTGTGTACAAGCTTGAACAAGTGTGTACAAGGTTGTACAAGTGTGTACAAGGTTGTACAAGTGTGTACAAGGTTGCACAAGTGTGTACAAGAGTGTACAATCGTGTTCAAGCTTGTACAAGTGTGTACAAGGGTGTACAGGTTTGTACAAGGTTGTACAAGTGTGTACAAGGTTGTACAAGTGTGTACAAGGGTGTACAAGTTTGTACAAGTGTGTACAAGTTTGTACAAGTGTGTACAAGTTTGTACAAGTTTGTACAAATGTATACAAGGGTGTACAAAAGTGTACAAGGGTGCACAAGTTTGTACAAGGGTGTACAGGTTTGTACAATTTTGTACAAGTGTTTACAAGGGTGTACAAGTATGTACAAGAATGTACAAGTTTGTACAAGTGTGTACAAGTTTGTAAAAGGTTGTACATGTGTGTACAAGGGTGTACAAGTGTGTACAAGGGTGCACAAGTGTGTACAAGGGTGTACAATCGTGTACAAGCTAGTACAAGTGTGTACAAGGGTGTACAGGTTTGTACAAGGTTGTACAAGTGTGTACAAGGGTGTACAAATGTATACAAGGATGTAAAAGTTTGTACAAGTGTGTACAAGTTTGTACAAGGTTGTACAAGTAAGTACAAGTTTGTACAAGAACGTACAAGTGTGTACAAGGTTTTACAATTGTGTAAAAGGTTGTACAAGTGTGTACAAGGTTGTACAAGTGTGTACAAGCTTGTACAAGTGTGTACAAGGTTGTACAAGTGTGTACAAGGTTGTACAAGTGTGTACAAGCTTGTACAAGTGTGTACAAGGTTGTACAAGTGTGTACAAGGGTGTACAGGTTTGTACAAGGTTGTACAAGTGTGTACAAGGGTGTACAAGTATGTACAAGAATGTAAAATTTTGTACAAGTGTGACAAGGGTGTACAAGTGTGTACAAGGTTGTACAAGTGTGTACAAGGTTTTACAATTGTGTACAAGGTTGTACAAGTGTGTACAAGGTTGTACAAGTGTGTACGAGGTTGTACAAGTGTGTACAAGGTTGTACAAGTGTGTACAAGGTTGTACAAGTGTGTACAAGGTTGTACAAGTGTACACAAGTTTGTACAAGTGTGTACAAGTTTGTACAAGTGTGTACAAGTTTGTACAAGGTTGTACAAATGTGTACAAGGGTGTACAAAAGTGTACAAGGGTGCACAAGTTTGTACAAGGGTGTACAAGTGTGTACAAGCTTGTACAAGTGTGTACAAGCTTGTACAAGTGTGTACAAGCTTGTACAAGTGTGTACAAGGGTGTACAGGTTTGTACAAGGTTGTACAAGTGTGTACAAGGGTGTACAAGTATGTACAAGAATGTACAATTTTGTACAAGTGTGTACAAGTTTGTAAAAGGTTGTACAAGTGTGTACAAGGGTGTACAAGTGTGTACAAGGTTGTACAAGTGTGTACAAGCTTGAACAAGTGTGTACAAGGTTGTACAAGTGTGTACAAGGTTGTACAAGTGTGTACAAGGTTGCACAAGTGTGTACAAGAGTGTACAATCGTGTACAAGCTTGTACAAGTGTGTACAAGGGTGTACAGGTTTGTACAAGGTTGTACAAGTGTGTACAAGGTTGTACAAGTGTGTACAAGGGTGTACAAGTTTGTACAAGTGTGTACAAGTTTGTACAAGTGTGTACAAGTTTGTACAAGTTTCTACAAATGTATACAAGGGTGTACAAATGTGTACAAGGGTGCACAAGTTTGTACAAGGGTGTACAGGTTTGTACAATTTTGTACAAGTGTTTACAAGGGTGTACAAGTATGTACAAGAATGTACAAGTTTGTACAAGTGTGTACAAGTTTGTAAAAGGTTGTACATGTGTGTACAAGGGTGTACAAGTGTGTACAAGGGTGCACAAGTGTGTACAAGGGTGTACAATCGTGTACAAGCTTGTACAAGTGTGTACAAGGGTATACAGGTTTGTACAAGGTTGTACAAGTGTGTACAAGGGTGTACAAATGTATACAAGGATGTAAAAGTTTGTACAAGTGTGTACAAGTTTGTACAAGGTTGTACAAGTAAGTACAAGTTTGTACAAGAATGTACAAGTGTGTACAAGGTTTTACAATTGTGTAAAAGGTTGTACAAGTGTGTACAAGGTTGTACAAGTGTGTACAAGCTTGTACAAGTGTGTACAAGGTTGTACAAGTGTGTACAAGGTTGTACAAGTGTGTACAAGCTTGTACAAGTGAGTACAAGGTTGTACAAGTGTGTACAAGGTTGTTCAAGTGTGTACATGTTTGTACAAGTGTGTTTAAGTTTGTACAAGGTTGTACAAATGTGTACAAGGGTGTACAAAAGTGTTCAAGGGTGCACAAGTTTGTACAAGGGTGTACAAGTGTGTACAAGCTTGTACAAGTGTGTACAAGCTTGTACAAGTGTGTACAAGCTTGTACAAGTGTGTACAAGGGTGTACAGGTTTGTACAAGGTTGTACAAGTGTGTACAAGGGTGTACAAGTATGTACAAGAATGTAAAATTTTGTACAAGTGTGTACAAGGGTGTACAAGTGTGTACAAGGTTGTACAAGTGTGTACAAGGTTGTACAAGTGTGTAAAAGGTTGTACAAGTGTGTACAAGGTTGTAACAGTGTGTACAAGGTTTTACAATTGTGTACAAGGTTGTACAAGTGTGTACAAGGTTGTACAAGTGTGTACGAGGTTGTACAAGTGTTTACGAGGTTGTACAAGTGTGTACAAGGTTGTACAAGTGTGTACAAGGTGGTACAAGTGTACACAAGTTTGTACAAGTGTGTACAAGTTTGTACAAGTGTGTACAAGTTTGTACAAGGTTGTACAAATGTGTACAAGGGTGTACAAAAGTGTACAAGGGTGCACAAGTTTGTACAAGGGTGTACAAGTGTGTACAAGCTTGTACAAGTGTGTACAAGCTTGTACAAGTGTGTACAAGTTTGTACAAGTGTGTACAAGGGTGTACAGGTTTGTACAAGGTTGTACAAGTGTGTACAAGGGTGTACAAGTATGTACAAGAATGTACAATTTTGTACAAGTGTGTACAAGTTTGTAAAAGGTTGTACAAGTGTGTACAAGGGTGTACAAGTGTGTACAAGGTTGTACAAGTGTGTACAAGCTTGAACAAGTGTGTACAAGGTTGTACAAGTGTGTACAAGGTTGTACAAGTGTGTACAAGGTTGCACAAGTGTGTACAAGAGTGTACAATCGTGTACAAGCTTGTACAAGTGTGTACAAGGGTGTACAGGTTTGTACAAGGTTGTACAAGTGTGTACAAGGTTGTACAAGTGTGTACAAGGGTGTACAAGTTTGTACAAGTGTGTACAAGTTTGTACAAGTGTGTACAAGTTTGTACAAGTTTGTACAAATGTATACAAGGGTGTACAAAAGTGTACAAGGGTGCACAAGTTTGTACAAGGGTGTACAGGTTTGTACAATTTTGTACAAGTGTTTACAAGGGTGTACAAGTATGTACAAGAATGTACAAGTTTGTACAAGTGTGTACAAGTTTGTAAAAGGTTGTACATGTGTGTACAAGGGTGTACAAGTGTGTACAAGGGTGCACAAGTGTGTACAAGGGTGTACAATCGTGTACAAGCTTGTACAAGTGTGTACAAGGGTGTACAGGTTTGTACAAGGTTGTACAAGTGTGTACAAGGGTGTACAAATGTATACAAGGATGTAAAAGTTTGTACAAGTGTGTACAAGTTTGTACAAGGTTGTACAAGTAAGTACAAGTTTGTACAAGAATGTACATGTGTGTACAAGGTTTTACAATTGTGTAAAAGGTTGTACAAGTGTGTACAAGGTTGTACAAGTGTGTACAAGCTTGTACAAGTGTGTACAAGCTTGTACAAGTGTGTACAAGGTTGTACAAGTGTGTACAAGGTTGTACAAGTGTGTACAAGCTTGTACAAGTGTGTACAAGGTTGTACAAGTGTGTACAAGGTTGTTCAAGTGTGTACATGTTTGTACAAGTGTGTTTAAGTTTGTACAAGTGTGTTTAAGTTTGTACAAGGTTGTACAAATGTGTACAAGGGTGTACAAAAGTGTTCAAGGGTGCACAAGTTTGTACAATGGTGTACAAGTGTGTACAAGCTTGTACAAGTGTGTACAAGCTTGTACAAGTGTGTACAAGCTTGTACAAGTGTGTACAAGGGTGTACAGGTTTGTACAAGGTTGTACAAGTGTGTACAAGGGTGTACAAGTATGTACAAGAATGTAAAATTTTGTACAAGTGTGTACAAGGGTGTACAAGTGTGTACAAGGTTGTACAAGTGTGTACAAGGTTTTACAATTGTGTACAAGGTTGTACAAGTGTGTACAAGGTTGTACAAGTGTGTACGAGGTTGTACAAGTGTGTACAAGGTTGTACAAGTGTGTACAAGGTTGTACAAGTGTGTACAAGGTTGTACAAGTGTACACAAGTTTGTACAAGTGTGTACAAGTTTGTACAAGTGTGTACAAGTTTGTACAAGGTTGTACAAATGTGTACAAGGGTGTACAAAAGTGTACAAGGGTGCACAAGTTTGTACAAGGGTGTACAAGTGTGTACAAGCTTGTACAAGTGTGTACAATCTTGTACAAGTGTGTACAAGGGTGTACAGGTTTGTACAAGGTTGTACAAGTGTGTACAAGGGTGTACAAGTATGTACAAGAATGTACAATTTTGTACAAGTGTGTACAAGTTTGTAAAAGGTTGTACAAGTGTGTACAAGGGTGTACAAGTGTGTACAAGGTTGTACAAGTGTGTACAAGCTTGAACAAGTGTGTACAAGGTTGTACAAGTGTGTACAAGGTTGTACAAGTATGTACAAGGTTGCACAAGTGTGTACAAGAGTGTACAATCGTGTACAAGCTTGTACAAGTGTGTACAAGGGTGTACAGGTTTGTACAAGGTTGTACAAGTGAAGGTTGTACAAGTGTGTACAAGGGTGTACAAGTTTGTACAAGTGTGTACAAGTTTGTACAAGTGTGTTCAAGTTTGTACAAGTTTGTACAAATGTATACAAGGGTGTACAAAAGTGTACAAGGGTGCACAAGTTTGTACAAGGGTGTACAAGTGTGTACAAGCTTGTACAAGTGTGTACAAGCTTGTACAAGTGTGTACAAGGGTGTACAGGTTTGTACAATTTTGTACAAGTGTTTACAAGGGTGTACAAGTATGTACAAGAATGTACAAGTTTGTACAAGTGTGTACAAGTTTGTAAAAGGTTGTACATGTGTGTACAAGGGTGTACAAGTGTGTACAAGGGTGCACAAGTGTGTACAAGGGTGTACAATCGTGTACAAGCTTGTACAAGTGTGTACAAGGGTGTACAGGTTTGTACAAGGTTGTACAAGTGTGTACAAGGGTGTACAAATGTATACAAGGATGTAAAAGTTTGTACAAGTGTGTACAAGTTTGTACAAGGTTGTACAAGTAAGTACAAGTTTGTACAAGAATGTACAAGTGTGTACAAGGTTTTACAATTGTGTAAAAGGTTGTACAAGTGTGTACAAGGTTGTACAAGTGTGTACAAGCTTGTACAAGTGTGTACAAGGTTGTACAAGTGTGTACAAGGTTGTACAAGTGTATACAAGCTTGTACAAGTGTGTACAAGGTTGTACAAGTGTGTACAAGGTTGTTCAAGTGTGTACATGTTTGTACAAGTGTGTTTAAGTTTGTACAAGGTTGTACAAATGTGTACAAGGGTGTACAAAAGTGTTCAAGGGTGCACAAGTTTGTACAAGGGTGTACAAGTGTGTACAAGCTTGTACAAGTGTGTACAAGCTTGTACAAGTGTGTACAAGCTTGTACAAGTGTGTACAAGGGTGTACAGGTTTGTACAAGGTTGTACAAGTGTGTACAAGGGTGTACAAGTATGTACAAGAATGTAAAATTTTGTACAAGTGTGTACAAGGGTGTACAAGTGTGTACAAGGTTGTACGAGTGTGTACAAGGTTTTACAATTGTGTACAAGGTTGTACAAGTGTGTACAAGGTTGTACAAGTGTGTACGAGGTTGTACAAGTGTGTAAAAGGTTGTACAAGTGTGTACAAGGTTGTAACAGTGTGTACAAGGTTTTACAATTGTGTACAAGGTTGTACAAGTGTGTACAAGGTTGTACAAGTGTGTACGAGGTTGTACAAGTGTTTACGAGGTTGTACAAGTGTGTACAAGGTTGTACAAGTGTGTACAAGGTTGTACAAGTGTACACAAGTTTGTACAAGTGTGTACAAGTTTGTACAAGTGTGTACAAGTTTGTACAAGGTTGTACAAATGTGTACAAGGGTGTACAAAAGTGTACAAGGGTGCACAAGTTTGTACAAGGGTGTACAAGTGTGTACAAGCTTGTACAAGTGTGTACAAGCTTGTACAAGTGTGTACAAGTTTGTACAAGTGTGTACAAAGGTGTACAGGTTTGTACAAGGTTGTACAAGTGTGTACAAGGGTGTACAAGTATGTACAAGAATGTACAATTTTGTACAAGTGTGTACAAGTTTGTAAAAGGTTGTACAAGTGTGTACAAGGGTGTACAAGTGTGTACAAGGTTGTACAAGTGTGTACAAGCTTGAACAAGTGTGTACAAGGTTGTACAAGTGTGTACAAGGTTGTACAAGTGTGTACAAGGTTGCACAAGTGTGTACAAGAGTGTACAATCGTGTACAAGCTTGTACAAGTGTGTACAAGGGTGTACAGGTTTGTACAAGGTTGTACAAGTGTGTACAAGGTTGTACAAGTGTGTACAAGGGTGTACAAGTTTGTACAAGTGTGTACAAGTTTGTACAAGTGTGTACAAGTTTGTACAAGTTTGTACAAATGTATACAAGGGTGTACAAAAGTGTACAAGGGTGCACAAGATTGTACAAGGGTGTACAGGTTTGTACAATTTTGTACAAGTGTTTACAAGGGTGTACAAGTATGTACAAGAATGTACAAGTTTGTACAAGTGTGTACAAGTTTGTAAAAGGTTGTACATGTGTGTACAAGGGTGTACAAGTGTGTACAAGGGTGCACAAGTGTGTACAAGGGTGTACAATCGTGTACAAGCTTGTACAAGTGTGTACAAGGGTGTACAGGTTTGTACAAGGTTGTACAAGTGTGTACAAGGGTGTACAAATGTATACAAGGATGTAAAAGTTTGTACAAGTGTGTACAAGTTTGTACAAGGTTGTACAAGTAAGTACAAGTTTGTACAAGAATGTACATGTGTGTACAAGGTTGTACAAGTGTGTACAAGGTTGTACAAGTGTGTACAAGCTTGTACAAGTGTGTACAAGGTTGTACAAGTGTGTACAAGGTTGTTCAAGTGTGTACATGTTTGTACAAGTGTGTTTAAGTTTGTACAAGGTTGTACAAATGTGTACAAGGGTGTACAAAAGTGTTCAAGGGTGCACAAGTTTGTACAATGGTGTACAAGTGTGTACAAGCTTGTACAAGTGTGTACAAGCTTGTACAAGTGTGTACAAGCTTGTACAAGTGTGTACAAGGGTGTACAGGTTTGTACAAGGTTGTACAAGTGTGTACAAGGGTGTACAAGTATGTACAAGAATGTAAAATTTTGTACAAGTGTGTACAAGGGTGTACAAGTGTGTACAAGGTTGTACAAGTGTGTACAAGGTTTTACAATTGTGTACAAGGTTGTACAAGTGTGTACAAGGTTGTACAAGTGTGTACGAGGTTGTACAAGTGTGTACAAGGTTGTACAAGTGTGTACAAGGTTGTACAAGTGTGTACAAGGTTGTACAAGTGTACACAAGTTTGTACAAGTGTGTACAAGTTTGTACAAGTGTGTACAAGTTTGTACAAGGTTGTACAAATGTGTACAAGGGTGTACAAAAGTGTACAAGGGTGCACAAGTTTGTACAAGGGTGTACAAGTGTGTACAAGCTTGTACAAGTGTGTACAAGCTTGTACAAGTGTGTACAAGGGTGTACAGGTTTGTACAAGGTTGTACAAGTGTGTACAAGGGTGTACAAGTATGTACAAGAATGTACAATTTTGTACAAGTGTGTACAAGTTTGTAAAAGGTTGTACAAGTGTGTACAAGGGTGTACAAGTGTGTACAAGGTTGTACAAGTGTGTACAAGCTTGAACAAGTGTGTACAAGGTTGTACAAGTGTGTACAAGGTTGTACAAGTATGTACAAGGTTGCACAAGTGTGTACAAGAGTGTACAATCGTGTACAAGCTTGTACAAGTGTGTACAAGGGTGTACAGGTTTGTACAAGGTTGTACAAGTGAAGGTTGTACAAGTGTGTACAAGGGTGTACAAGTTTGTACAAGTGTGTACAAGTTTGTACAAGTGTGTTCAAGTTTGTACAAGTTTGTACAAATGTATACAAGGGTGTACAAAAGTGTACAAGGGTGCACAAGTTTGTACAAGGGTGTACAAGTGTGTACAAGCTTGTACAAGTGTGTACAAGCTTGTACAAGTGTGTACAAGGGTGTACAGGTTTGTACAATTTTGTACAAGTGTTTACAAGGGTGTACAAGTATGTACAAGAATGTACAAGTTTGTACAAGTGTGTACAAGTTTGTAAAAGGTTGTACATGTGTGTACAAGGGTGTACAAGTGTGTACAAGGGTGCACAAGTGTGTACAAGGGTGTACAATCGTGTACAAGCTTGTACAAGTGTGTACAAGGGTGTACAGGTTTGTACAAGGTTGTACAAGTGTGTACAAGGGTGTACAAATGTATACAAGGATGTAAAAGTTTGTACAAGTGTGTACAAGTTTGTACAAGGTTGTACAAGTAAGTACAAGTTTGTACAAGAATGTACAAGTGTGTACAAGGTTTTACAATTGTGTAAAAGGTTGTACAAGTGTGTACAAGGTTGTACAAGTGTGTACAAGCTTGTACAAGTGTGTACAAGGTTGTACAAGTGTGTACAAGGTTGTACAAGTGTATACAAGCTTGTACAAGTGTGTACAAGGTTGTACAAGTGTGTACAAGGTTGTTCAAGTGTGTACATGTTTGTACAAGTGTGTTTAAGTTTGTACAAGGTTGTACAAATGTGTACAAGGGTGTACAAAAGTGTTCAAGGGTGCACAAGTTTGTACAAGGGTGTACAAGTGTGTACAAGCTTGTACAAGTGCGTACAAGCTTGTACAAGTGTGTACAAGCTTGTACAAGTGTGTACAAGGGTGTACAGGTTTGTACAAGGTTGTACAAGTGTGTACAAGGGTGTACAAGTATGTACAAGAATGTAAAATTTTGTACAAGTGTGTACAAGGGTGTACAAGTGTGTACAAGGTTGTACAAGTGTGTACAAGGTTTTACAATTGTGTACAAGGTTGTACAAGTGTGTACAAGGTTGTACAAGTGTGTACGAGGTTGTACAAGTGTGTACAAGGTTGTACAAGTGTGTACAAGGTTGTACAAGTGTGTACAAGTTTGTACAAGTGTGTACAAGTTTGTACAAGGTTGTACAAATAAGACATCCCTCTAAATAACAAGACATCCCTCCAAATATTAAGACATCCCTCTAAATAACAAGACATCCCTCTAAATAACAAGACATCCCTCTAATAAACTAGACATTCCGCTAAATATTAAGACATCCCTCTAAATAACAAGACATCCCTCCAAATACCAAGACATCCCTCTAAATATTAAGACATCCCTCCAAATAACAAGACAACCCTTTAAAAAACAAGACATCCCTCTAAATAACAAGACATCTCTCTAAATAACAAGACATCCCTCTAAATATTAAGACATCCCTCCAAATAACAAGACATCCCTCTAAATATTAAGACATCCCTCTAAATAACAAGACATCCCTCTAAATATTAAGACATCCCTTTAAATAACAAGACATCTCTCTAAATAACAAGACATCCCTCTAAATAACAAGACATCCCACTAAATAACAAGACGTCCCTCTAAATAACAAGACATCCCTTTTAAATAACAAGACATTCCTCTAAATAACAAGACATCCCTCTAAATAACAAGACATCCCTCCAAATAAAAAGACATCCCTCTAAATAGCAAGACATCCCTCTAAATAACAAGACATCCCTCCAAATAACAAGATATCCCTCTAAATAACAAGACATTCCTCCAAATAACAAGACTTCCCTCCAAATAAGAAGACATCTCTCTAAATAACAAGACATCCCTCTAAATAACAAGACATCCCTCTAAATACCAAGACAACCCTCTAAAAAACAAGACATCCCTCCAAATAACAAGACAACCCTCTAAAAAACAAGACATCCCTCTAAATAAAAAGACATCTCTCCAAATAACAAGACATCCCTCTAAATAACAAGACATCCCACTAAAAAACAAGACATCCCTCTAAATATTAAGACATCCCTCTAAATAACAAGACATCCCTCTAAATAACAAGACATCCCTCTAAATAACAAGACATCTCTCTAAATATTAAGACATCCCTTCAAATAACAAGACATCCCTCTAAATAACAAGACATCCCTCTAAATAACAAGACATCCCTCTAAATAACAAGACATCCCTCTAAATAACAAGACATCCCTCTAAAAAACAAGACATCCCTCTAAATATTAAGACATCAATCTAAATAACAAGACATCCCTCCAAATAACAAGACAACCCTCTAAAAAACAAAAAAACCCTCTAAATAACAAGACATCTCTCTAAAAAACAAGACATCCCTCTAAATATCAAGACATCCCTCTAAATAACAAGACATCCATCTATATAACAAGACATTCCTCTAAATATTAAGACATCCCTCTAAATAACAAGACATACCTGTAAATAACAAGACATCCCTCTAAATAACAAGACATCCCATCTAAATTACAAGACAACCCTCGAAAAAACAAGACATCCCTCCAAATAACAAGACAACCCTCTAAAAAACAAGACATCCCTCTAAATAACAAGACATCCCTCTAAATAACAAGACATCCCTCTAATAAACTAGACATTCCGCTAAATATTAAGACATCCCTCTAAATAACAAGACATCCCTCTAAATACCAAGACATCCCTCTAAATATTAAGACATCCCTCCAAATAACAAGACAACCCTTTAAAAAACAAGACACCCCTCTAAATAACAAGACATCCCTCTAAATAACAAGACATCCCTCTAAATATTAAGACATCCCTTCAAATAACAAGACATCCCTCTAAATATTAAGACATCCCTCTAAATAACAAGACATCCCTCTAAATATTAAGACATCCCTTTAAATAACAAGACATCTCTCTAAATAACAAGACATCCCTCTAAATAACAAGACATCCCACTAAATAACAAGACATCCCTCTAAATAACAAGACATCCCTTTTAAATAACAAGACATTCCTCTAAATAACAAGACATCCCTCTAAATAACAAGACATCCCTCCAAATAAAAAGACATCCCTCTAAATAGCTAGACATCCCTCTAATAAACAAGACATTCCGCTAAATATTAAGACATCCCTCTAAATAACAAGACATCCCTCTAAATATTAAGACATCCCTTTAAATAACAAGACATCTCTCTAAATAACAAGACATCCCTCTAAATAACAAGACATCCCACTAAATAACAAGACATCCCTCTAAATAACAAGACATCCCTTTTAAATAACAAGACATTCCTCTAAATAACAAGACATCCCTCTAAATAACAAGACATCCCTTCAAATAAAAAGACATCCCTCTAAATAGCAAGACATCCCTCTAATAAACAAGACATTCCGCTAAATATTAAGACATCCCTCTAAATAACAAGACATCCCATCTAAATTACAAGACAACCCTCGAAAAAACAAGACATCCCTCCAAATAACAAGACAACCCTCTAAAAAACAAGACATCCCTCTAAATAAAAAGACATCTCTCCAAATAACAAGACATCCCTCTAAATAACAAGACATCCCACTAAAAAACAAGACATCCCTCTAAATATTAAGACATCCCTCTAAATAACAAGACATCCCTCTAAATAACAAGCCATCCCTCCAAATATTAAGACATCCCTCTAAATAACAAGACATCCCTCTAAATAACAAGACATCCCTCTAAATAACAAGACATCCCTCTAATAAACTAGACATTCCGCTAAATATTAAGACATCCCTCTAAATAACAAGACATCCCTCCAAATACCAAGACATCCCTCTAAATATTAAGACATCCCTCCAAATAACAAGAAAACCCTTTAAAAAACAAGACATCCCTCTAAATAACAAGACATCCCTCTAAATAACAAGACATCCCTCTAAATATTAAAACATCCCTCCAAATAACAAGACATCCCTCTAAATATTAAGACATCCCTCTAAATAACAAGACATCCCTCCAAATAAAAAGACGTCCCTCTAAATAGCAAGACATCCCTCTAAATAACAAGACATCCCTCCAAATAACAAGATATCCCTCTAAATAACAAGACATTCCTCCAAATAACAAGACTTCCCTCCAAATAAGAAGACATCCTTCTATATAACAAGACATCCCTCTAAATAACAAGACATCCCTCTAAATACCAAGACATCCCTCCAAATAACAAGACAACCCTTTAAAAAACAAGACATCCCTCTAAATAACAAGACATCCCTCTAAATAACAAGACATCCCTCTAAATATTAAGACATCCCTTCAAATAACAAGACATCCCTCTAAATATTAAGACATCCCTCTAAATAACAAGACATCCCTCTAAATATTAAGACATCCCTTTAAATAACAAGACATCTCTCTAAATAACAAGACATCCCTCTAAATAACAAGACAACCCTCTAAAAAACAAAAAAACCCTCTAAATAACAAGACATCTCTCTAAAAAACAAGACATCCCTCTAAATAACAAGACATCCCTCTAAATATTAAGACATCCCTTTAAATAACAAGACATCTCTCTAAATAACAAGACATCCCTCTAAATAACAAGACATCCCACTAAATAACAAGACATCCCTCTAAATAACAAGACATCCCTTTTAAATAACAAGACATTCCTCTAAATAACAAGACATCCCTCTAAATAACAAGACATCCCTCCAAATAACAAGAAATCCCTCAAAATAGCAAGACATCCCTCTAAATATTAAGACATCCCTTCAAATAACAAGACATCCCTCTAAATAACAAGACATCCCTCTAAATAACAAGACATCCCTCTAAATAAAAAGACATCCCTCTAAATAACTAGACATCCCTCCAAATACCAAGACATCCCTCTAAATAACAAGACATCCCTCTAAATAAAAAGACATCCCTCTAAATAACTAGACATCCCTCCAAATACCAAGACATCCCTCTAAATAACAAGACATCCCTCTAAATAACAAGATATACCTCCAATTAACAAGACATCCCTCTAAATTATAAGACATCCCTCTTAATAACAAGCATCCCTCCAAATAACAAGACATCCCTCTAAATAACAAGACATCCCTCCAAATATGAAGACATCCCTCCAAATATGAAGACATCCCTCTAAATAACAAGACATCCCTCTAAATAACAAGACATCTCTCTAAATATTAAGACATCCCTTCAAATAACAAGACATCCCTCTAAATAACAAGACATCCCTCTAAATAACAAGACATCCCTCTAAATAACAAGACATCCCTCTAAATAACAAGACATCCCTCTAAAAAACAAGACATCCCTCTAAATATTAAGACATCAATCTAAATAACAAGACATCCCTCCAAATAACAAGACAACCCTCTAAAAAACAAAAAAACCCTCTAAATAACAAGACATCCCTCTAAATAACAAGACATCCCACTAAAAAACAAGACATCCCTCAAAATATTAAGACATCCCTCTAAATAACAAGACATCCCTCCAAATATTAAGACATCCCTCTAAATAACAAGACATCCCTCTAAATAACAAGACATCCCTCTAATAAACTAGACATTCCGCTAAATATTAAGACATCCCTCTAAATAACAAGACATCCCTCCAAATACCAAGACATCCCTCTAAATATTAAGACATCCCTCCAAATAACAAGAAAACCCTTTAAAAAACAAGACATCCCTCTAAATAACAAGACATCCCTCTAAATAACAAGACATCCCTCTAAATATTAAGACATCCCTCCAAATAACAAGACATCCCTCTAAATATTAAGACATCCCTCTAAATAACAAGGCATCCCTCTAAATATTAAGACATCCCTTTAAATAACAAGACATCTCTCTAAATAACAAGACATCCCACTAAATAACAAGACGTCTCTCTAAATAACAAGACATCCCTTTTAAATAACAAGACATTCCTCTAAATAACAAGACATCCCTCTAAATAACAAGACATCCCTCCAAATAAAAAGACATCCCTCTAAATAGCAAGACATCCCTCTAAATAACAAGACATCCCTCCAAATAACAAGATATCCCTTTAAATAACAAGACATTCCTCCAAATAACAAGACTTCCCTCCAAATAAGAAGACATCCCTCTAAATAACAAGACATCCCTCTAAATAACAAGACATCCCTCTAAATACCAAGACATCCCTCTAAATATTAAGACATCCCTCCAAATAACAAGACAACCCTTTAAAAAACAAGACATCCCTCTAAATAACAAGACATCCCTCTAAATAACAAGACATCCCTCTAAATATTAAGACATCCCTTCAAATAACAAGACATCCCTCTAAATAACAAGGATTCCCTCTAAATATTAAGACATCCCTCAAAATAACAAGACATCCCTCTAAATATTAATACATCCCTCTAAATAACAAGACATCCCTCTAAATATTAAGACATCCCTTTAAATAACAAGACATCTCTCTAAATAACAAGACATCCCTCTAAATAACAAGACATCCCACTAAATAACAAGACATCCCTCTAAATAACAAGACATCCCTTTTAAATAACAAGACATTCCTCTAAATAACAAGACATCCCTCTAAATAACAAGACATCCCTCCAAATAACAAGAAATCCCTCAAAATAGCAAGACATCCCTCTAAATATTAAGACATCCCTTCAAATAACAAGACATCCCTCTAAATAACAAGACATCCCTCTAAATAACAAGACATCCCTCTAAATAAAAAGACATCCCTCTAAATAACTAGACATCCCTCCAAATACCAAGACATCCCTCTAAATAACAAGACATCCCTCTAAATAAAAAGACATCCCTCTAAATAACTAGACATCCCTCCAAATACCAAGACATCCCTCTAAATAACAAGACATCCCTCTAAATAACAAGACATACCTCCAAATAACAAGACATCCCTCTAAATTATAAGACATCCCTCTTAATAACAAGCATCCCTCCAAATAACAAGACATCCCTCTAAATAACAAGACATTCCTCCAAATATGAAGACATCCCTCCAAATATGAAGACATCCCTCTAAATAACAAGACATCCCTCTAAATAACAAGACATCTCTCTAAATAACAAGACATCTCTCTAAATATTAAGACATCCCTTCAAATAACAAGACATCCCTCTAAATAACAAAACATCCCTCTAAATAACAAGACATCCCTCTAAATAACAAGACATCCCTCTAAATAACAAGACATCCCTCTAAATAACAAGACATCCCTTTTAAATAACAAGACATTCCTCTAAATAACAAGACATCCCTGTAAATAACAAGACATATCTCCAAATAAAAAGACATCCCTCTAAATATTAAGACATCAATCTAAATAACAAGACATCCCTCCAAATAACAAGACAGCCCTCTAAAAAACAAAAAAACCCTCTAAATAACAAGACATCTCTCTAAAAAACAAGACATCCCTCTAAATATCAAGACATCCCTCTAAATAACAAGACATCCATCTATATAACAAGACATTCCTCTAAATATTAAGACATCCCTCTAAATAACAAGACATACCTGTAAATAACAAGACATCCCTCTAAATAACAAGACATCCCATCTAAATTACAAGACAACCCTCTAAAAAACAAGACATCCCTTAAGACATTCCGCTAAATATTAAGACATCCCTCTAAATAACAAGACATCCCTCTAAATACCAAGACATCCCTCTAAATATTAAGACATCCCTCCAAATAACAAGACAACCCTTTAAAAAACAAGACATCCCTCTAAATAACAAGACATCCCTCTAAATAACAAGACATCCCTCTAAATAACAAGACATCCCTCTAAATATTAAGACATCCCTTCAAATAACAAGACATCCCTCTAAATATTAAGACATCCCTCTAAATAACAAGACATCCCTCTAAATATTAAGACATCCCTTTAAATAACAAGACATCTCTCTAAATAACAAGACATCCCTCTAAATAACAAGACATCCCACTAAATAACAAGACATCCCTCTAAATAACAAGACATCCCTTTTAAATAACAAGACATTCCTCTAAATAACAAGACATCCCTCTAAATAACAAGACATCCCTCCAAATAAAAAGACATCCCTCTAAATAGCAAGACATCCCTCTAATAAACAAAACATTCCGCTAAATATTAAGACATCCCTCTAAATATTAAGACATCCCTTTAAATAACAAGACATCTCTCTAAATAACAAGACATCCCTCTAAATAACAAGACATCCCACTAAATAACAAGACATCCCTCTAAATAACAAGACATCCCTTTTAAATAACAAGACATTCCTCTAAATAACAAGACATCCCTCTAAATAACAAGACATCCCTCCAAATAAAAAGACATCCCTCTAAATAGCAAGACATCCCTCTAATAAACAAGACATTCCGCTAAATATTAAGACATCCCTCTAAATAACAAGACATCCCATCTAAATTACAAGACAACCCTCTAAAAAACAAGACATCCCTCCAAATAACAAGACAACACTCTAAAAAACAAGACATCCCTCTAAATAAAAAGACATCTCTCCAAATAACAAGACATCCCTCTAAATAACAAGACATCCCATCTAAATTACAAGACAACCCTCTAAAAAACAAGACATCCCTCTAAATAACAAGACATCCCACTAAATAACAAGACATCCCTCTAAATATTAAGACATCCCTCCAAATAACAAGACATCCCTCTAAATATTAAGACATCCCTCTAAATAACAAGACATCCCTCTAAATATTAAGACATCCCTTTAAATAACAAGACATCTCTCTAAATAACAAGACATCCCTCTAAATAACAAGACATCCCACTAAATAACAAGACGTCCCTCTAAATAACAAGACATCCCTTTTAAATAACAAGACATTCCTCTAAATAACAAGACATCCCTCTAAATAACAAGACATCCCTCCAAATAAAAAGACATCCCTCTAAATAGCAAGACATCCCTCTAAATAACAAGACATCCCTCCAAATAACAAGATATCCCTCTAAATAACAAGACATTCCTCCAAATAACAAGACTTCCCTCCAAATAAGAAGACATCCCTCTAAATAACAAGACATCCCTCTAAATAACAAGACATCCCTCTAAATAGCAAGACATCCCTCTAAATATTAAGACATCCCTCCAAATAACAAGACAACCCTTTAAAAAACAAGACATCCCTCTAAATAACAAGACATCCCTCTAAATAGCAAGACATCCCTCTAAATATTAAGACATCCCTTCAAATAACAAGACATCCCTCTAAATATTAAGACATCCCTCTAAATAACAAGACATCCCTCTAAATATTAAGACATCCCTTTAAATAACAAGACATCTCTCTAAATAACAAGACATCCCTCTAAATAACAAGACATCCCTCTAAATATTAAGACATCCCTCCAAATAACAAGACATCCCTCTAAATATTAAGACATCCCTCTAAATAACAAGACATCCCTCTAAATATTAAGACATCCCTTTAAATAACAAGACATCTCTCTAAATAACAAGACATCCCTCTAAATAACAAGACATCTCACTAAAAAACAAGACATCCCTCTAAATAACAAGACATCCCTTTTAAATAACAAGACATTCCTCTAAATAACAAGACATCCCTCTAAATAACAAGACATCCCTCCAAAAAACAAGAAATCCCTCAAAAAAGCAAGACATCCCTCTAAATATTAAGACATCCCTTCAAATAACAAGACATCCCTCTAAATAACAAGACATCCCTCTAAATAACAAGACATCCCTCTAAATAAAAAGACATCCCTCTAAATAACTAGACATCCCTCCAAATACCAAGACATCCCTCTAAATAACAAGACATCCCTCTAAATAACAAGACATACCTCCAAATAACGAAACATCTCTCTAAATATTAAGACATCCCTTCAAATAACAAGACATCCCTCTAAATAACAAGACATCCCTCTAAATAACAAGACATCAATCTAAATAACAAGACATCCCTCCAAATAACAAGACAACCCTCTAAAAAACAAAAAAAAACCTTTAAATAACAAGACATCTCTCTAAAAAACAAGACATCCCTCTAAATATCAAGACATCCCTCTAAATAACAAGACATCCATCTATATAACAAGACATTCCTCTAAATATTAAGACATCCCTCTAAATAACAAGACATACCTGTAAATAACAAGACATCCATCTAAATAACAAGACATCCCATCTAAATTACAAGACAACCCTCTAAAAAACAAGACATCCCTCCAAATAACAAGACAACCCTCTAAAAAACAAGACATCCCTCTAAATAACAAGACATCCCTCTAAATAACAAGACATCACTCTAAATATTAAGACATCCCTCCAAATAACAAGACAACCCTTTAAAAAACAAGACATCCCTCTAAATAACAAGACATCCCTCTAAATAACAAGACATCCCTCTAAATATTAAGACATCCCTTCAAATAACAAGACATCCCTCTAAATATTAAGACATCCCTCTAAATAACAAGACATCCCTCTAAATATTAAGACATCCCTTTAAATAACAAGACATCTCTCTAAATAACAAGACATCCCTCTAAATAACAAGACATCCCACTAAATAACAAGACATCCCTCTAAATAACAAGACATCCCTTTTAAATAACAAGACATTCCTCTAAATAACAAGACATCCCTCTAAATATTAAGACATCCCTCTAAATAACAAGACATCCCTCCAAATAAAAAGACATCCCTCTAAATAGCAAGACATCCCTCTAATAAACAAGACATTCCGCTAAATATTAAGACATCCCTCTAAATAACAAGACATCCCATCTAAATTACAAGAAAACCCTCTAAAAAACAAGACAACCCTCTAAAAAACAAGACATCCCTTAAATAAAAAGACATCTTAGACACAAGTGTGTACAAAGTTGTACAAGTGTGTACAAGGTTGTACAAGTGTGTACAAGGGTGTACAAGTTTGTACAAGTGTGTACAAGTTTGTACAAGTGTGTACAAGTTTGTACAAGGTTGTACAAATGTATACAAGGGTGTACAAAAGTGTACAAGGGTGCACAAGTTTGTACAAGGGTGTACAAGTGTGTACAAGCTTGTAGAAGTGTGTACAAGCTTGTACAAGTGTGTACAAGGGTGTACAGGTTTGTACAAGGTTGTACAAGTGTTTACAAGGGAGTACAAGTGTGTAAAAGTGTGTACAAGGTTGTACAAGTGTGTACAAGGTTGTACAAGTGTGTACAAGGTTGTACAAGTGTGTACAAGGTTGAACAAGTGTGTACAAAGGTGTACAAGTGTGTACAAGGTTGTACAAGTGTGTACAAGGTTGTACAAGTGTGTACAAGGTTGTACAAGTGTGTACAAGGTTGTACAAGGTTGTACAATTGTGTACAAGGTTGTACAAGTGTTTACAAGGGTGTACAAGTATGTACAAGAATGTACAAGTTTGTACAAGTGTGTACAAGTTTGTAAAAGGTTGTACAAGTGTGTACAAGGGTGTACAAGTGTGTACAAGGGTGCACAAGTGTGTACAAGGGTGTACAATCGTGTACAAGCTTGTACAAGTGTGTACAAGGGTGTACAGGTTTGTACAAGGTTGTACAAGTGTGTACAAGGTTGTACAAGTGTGTACAAGGGTGTACACGTTTGTACAAGTGTGTACAAGTTTGTACAATTGTGTACAAGTTTGTACAAGGTTGTACAAATGTATACAAGGGTGTACAAGTTTGTACAAGGGTGTACAAGTGTGTACAAGCTTGTACAAGTGTGTACAAGCTTGTACAAGTGTGTACAAGGGTGTACAGGTTTGTACAAGGTTGTACAAGTGTTTACAAGGGTGTACAAGTATGCACAAGAATGTACAAGTTTGTACAAGTGTGTACAAGTTTGTAAAAGGTTGTACAAGTGTATACAAGGGTGTACAAGTGTGTACAAGGGTGCACAAGGGTGTACAAGGGTGTACAATCTTGTACAAGCTTGTACAAGTGTGTACAAGGGTGTACAGGTTTGTACAAGGTTGTACAAGTGTGTACAAGGGTGTACAAATGTGTACAAGGATGTAAAAGTTTGTACAAGTGTGTACAAGTTTGTACAAGGTTGTACAAGTAAGTACAAGTTTGTACAAGAATGTACAAGTGTGTACAAGGTTTTACAATTGTGTAAAAGGTTGTACAAGTGTGTACAAGGTTGTACAAGTGTGTACAAGGTTGTACAAGTGTGTACAAGGTTGTACAAGTATGTACAAGTTTGTACAAGTGTGTACAAGGTTGTACAAGTGTGTACAAGGTTGTACAAGTGTGTACAAGGTTGTACAAGTGTGTACAAGGTTGTACAAGTGTGTACAAGGGTGCACAAGTGTGTACAAGGGTGTACAATCGTGTACATGCTTGTACAAGTTTTTACAAGGTTGTACAAGTGTGTACAAGGTTGTACAAGTGTGTACAAGGTTGTACAAGTGTGTACAAGGTTGTACAAACGTGTACAAGGTTGTACAAGTGTGTACAAGGTTGTACAAGTGTGTACAAGGTTGTATAAGTGTGTACAAAGGTGTACAAGTGTGTACAAGGTTGTACAAGTGTGTACAAGGTTGTACAAGTGTGTACATGGTTGTACAAGGTTGTACAATTGTGTACAAGGTTGTACAAGTGTGTACAAGGTTGTACAAGTGTGTACAAGGGTGTACAAGTTTGTACAAGTGTGTACAAGTTTGTACAAGTGTGTACAAGTTTGTACAAGGTTGTACCAATGTATACAAGGGTGTACAAAAGTGTACAAGGGTGCACAAGTTTGTACAAGGGTGTACAAGTGTGTACAAGCTTGTACAAGTGTGTACAAGCTTGTACAAGTGTGTACAAGGGTGTACAGGTTTGTACAAGGTTGTACAAGTGTTTACAAGGGTGTACAAAAGAATGTACAAGTTTGTACAAGTGTGTACAAGTTTGTAAAAGGTTGTACAAGTGTGTACAAGGTTGTACAAGTGTGTACAAGGTTGTATCATAGTGTACAAGGTTGTACAAGTGTGTACAAAGGTGTAAAGTGTGTACAAGGTTGTACAAGTGTGTACAAAGTTGTACAAGTGTGTACATGGTTGTACAAGGTTGTACAATTGTGTACAAGGTTGTACAAGTGTGTACAAGGGTGCACAAGTTTGTACAAGGGTGTACAAGTGTGTACAAGCTTGTACAAGTGTGTACAAGCTTGTACAAGTGTGTACAAGTGTGTACAAGTTTGTACAAGGTTGTACAAGTGTTTACAAGGGTGTACAAGTATGTACAAGAATGTTCAAGTTTGTACAAGTGTGTACAAGTTTGTAAAAGGTTGTACAAGTGTGTCCAAGGTTGTACAGGTTTGTACAAGGTTGTACAAGTGTGTACAAGGGTGTACAAATGTGTACAAGGATGTAAAAGTTTGTACAAGTGTGTACAAGTTTGTACAAGGTTGTACAAGTAAGTACAAGTTTGTACAAGAATGTACAAGTGTGTACAAGGTTTTACAATTGTGTAAAAGGTTGTACAAGTGTGTACAAGGTTGTACAAGTGTGTACAAGGTTGTACAAGTGTGTTCAAGCTTGTACAAGTGTGTACAAGGTTGTACAAGTGTGTACAAGGTTGTACAAGTGTGTACAAGGTTGTACAAGTGTGTACAAGTTTGTTCAAGTGTGTACAAGTTTGTACAAGGTTGTACAAATGTGTACAAGGGTGTACAAAAGTGTATAAGAGTGCACAAGTTTGTACAAGGGTGTACAAGTGTGTACAAGTTTGTACAAGTGTGTACAAGCTTGTACAAGGGTTTACAGGTTTGTACAAGGTTGTACAAGTGTGTACAAGGGTGTACAAGTATGTACAAGGGTGTACAAGTATGTACAAGAATGTACAAGTTTGTACAAGTGTGTACAAGGGTGTACAAGTATGTACAAGAATGTACAAGTTTGTACAAGTGTGTACAAGGGTGTACAAATGTGTACAAGGATGTAAAAGTTTGTACAAGTGTGTACAAGTTTGTAGTAGGTTGTACAAGGTTGTACAAGTGTGTACAAGGTTGTACAAGTGTGTACAAGGTTGTACAAGTGTGTACAAGGTTGTACAAGTGTGTACAAGGTTGTACAAGTGTGTACAAGGTTGTACAAGTGTGTACAAGGTTGTACAAGTGTGTACAAGGTTGTACAAGTGTGTACAAGGGTTCACAAGTGTGTACAAGGTTGTACAATCCTGTAAAAGCTTGTACAATCGTGTACAAGCTTGTACAAGTGTGTACAAGGGTTTACAGGTTTGTACAAGGTTGTACAAGTGTGTACAAGTGTGTACAAATGTGTACAAGGATGTAAAAGTTTATACAAGTGTGTACAAGTTTGTACAAGGTTGTTTAAGTGTGTACAATGTTTTACAATTGTGTACAAGGTTGTACAAGTGTGTTCAAGGTTGTACAAGTGTGTACAAGGATGTACAAGTGTGTACAAGGTTGTACAAGTGTGTACAAGTTTGTACAAGTGTGTACAAGTTTGTACAAGGTTGTACAAATGTGTACAAGGGTGTACAAAAGTGTACAAGGGTGCACAAGTTTGTACAAGGGTGTACAAGTGTGTACAAGGGTGTACAGGTTTGTACAAGGTTGTACAAGTGTGTACAAGCTTGAACAAGTGTGTACAAGGTTGTACAAGTGTTTACAAGGTTGTACAAGTATGTACAAGGTTGCACAAGTGTGTACAAGGTTGCACAAGTGTGTACAAGAGTGTACAATCGTGTACAAGGGTGTACAGGTTTGTACAAGGTTGTACAAGTGTGTACAAGGTTTTACAATTGTGTACAAGGTTGTACAAGTGTGTACAAGGTTGTACAAGTGTGTACAAGGTTGTACAAGTGTGTACAAGCTTGTACAAGTGTGTACAAGGTTGTACAAGTGTGTACATGGTTGTTCAAGTGTGTACATGTTTGTACAAGTGTGTTTAAGTTTGTACAAGGTTGTACAAATGTGTACAAGGGTGTACAAAAGTGTACAAGGGTGCACAAGTTTGTACAAGGGTGTACAAGTGTGTACAAGCTTGTACAAGTGTGTACAATGGTGTACAGGTTTGTACTAGGTTGTACAAATGTGTACAAGGATGTACAAGTATGTACAAGAATGTACAATTTTGTACAAGTGTGTACAAGTTTGTAAAAGGTTGTACAAGTGTGTACAAGGGTGAACAAGTGTGTACAAGGTTGTACAAGTGTATACAAGCTTGTACAAGTGTGTACAAGGTTGTACAAGTGTGTACAAGGGTGTACAAGTGTGTACAAGGTTGTACAAGTGTGTACAAGGTTGTACAAGTGTGTACAAGGTTGTACAAGTGTGTACAAGGTTGTACAAGGTTGTACAATTGTGTACAAGGTTGTACAAGTGTGTACAAGGTTGTACAAGTGTGTACAAGGTTGTACAAGTGTGTACAAGGGTGTACAAGTTTGTACAAGTGTGTACAAGGTTGTACAAGTGTGTACAAGGGTGTACAAGTTTGTACAAGTGTGTTTAAGTTTGTACAATTGTGTACAAGTTTGTACAAGGTTGTACAAATGTATACAAGGGTGCACAAGTGTGTATAAGGGTGTACAATCGTGTACAAGCTTGTACAAGGGTGTACAGGTTTGTACAAGGTTGTACAAGTGTGTACAAGGGTGTACAAATGTGTACAAGGATGTAAAAGTTTGTACAAGTGTGTACAAGTTTGTACAAGGTTGTACAAGTAAGTACAAGTTTGTAAAAGAATGTACAAGTGTGTACAAGGTTTTACAATTGTGTAAAAGGTTGTACAAGTGTGTACAAGGTTGTACAAGTGTGTACAAGGTTGTACAAGTGTGTACAAGGTTGTACAAGTGTGTACAAGTTTGTACAAGTGTGTACAAGGTTGTACAAGTGTGTACAAGGTTGTACAAGTGTGTACAAGGTTGTACAAGTGTGTACAAGGTTGTACAAGTGTGTACAAGGGTGCACAAGTGTGTACAAGGGTGTACAATCGTGTACATGCTTGTACAAGTTTTTACAAGGTTGTACAAGTGTGTACAAGGTTGTACAAGTGTGTACAAGGTTGTACAAACGTGTACAAGGTTGTACAAGTGTGTACAAGGTTGTACAAGTGTGTACAAGGTTGTATAAGTGTGTACAAAGGTGTACAAGTGTGTACAAGGTTGTACAAGTGTGTACAAGGTTGTACAAGTGTGTACAAGGTTGTACAAGTGTGTACATGGTTGTACAAGGTTGTACAATTGTGTACAAGGTTGTACAAGTGTGTACAAGGTTGTACAAGTGTGTACAAGGGTGTACAAGTTTGTACAAGTGTGTACAAGTTTGTACAAGTGTGTACAAGTTTGTACAAGGTTGTACCAATGTATACAAGGGTGTACAAAAGTGTACAAGGGTGCACAAGTTTGTACAAGGGTGTACAAGTGTGTACAAGGGTGTACAGGTTTGTACAAGGTTGTACAAGTGTTTACAAGGGTGTACAAAAGAATGTACAAGTTTGTACAAGTGTGTACAAGTTTGTAAAAGGTTGTACAAGTGTGTACAAGGTTGTACAAGTGTGTACAAGGTTGTATCATAGTGTACAAGGTTGTACAAGTGTGTACAAAGGTGTACAAGTGTGTACAAGGTTGTACAAGTGTGTATAAAGTTGTACAAGTGTGTACATGGTTGTACAAGGTTGTACAATTGTGTACAAGGTTGTACAAGTGTGTACAAGGGTGCACAAGTTTGTACAAGGGTGTACAAGTGTGTACAAGCTTGTACAAGTGTGTACAAGCTTGTACAAGTGTGTACAAGTGTGTACAAGTTTGTACAAGGTTGTACAAGTGTTTACAAGGGTGTACAAGTATGTACAAGAATGTTCAAGTTTGTACAAGTGTGTACAAGTTTGTAAAAGGTTGTACAAGTGTGTACAAGGTTGTACAAGTGTGTACAAGGGTGCACAAGTGTGTACAAGGGTGTAAAATCGTGTACAAGCTTGTACTAGTGTGTACAAGGTTGTACAGGTTTGTACAAGGTTGTACAAGTGTGTACAAGGGTGTACAAATGTGTACAAGGATGTAAAAGTTTGTACAAGTGTGTACAAGGTTGTACAAGTGTGTACAAGGTTGTACAAGTGTGTACAAGGTTGTACAAGTGTGTACAAGTTTGTTCAAGTGTGTACAAGTTTGTACAAGGTTGTACAAATGTGTACAAGGGTGTACAAAAGTGTACAAGGGTGCACAAGTTTGTACAAGGGTGTACAAGTGTGTACAAGTTTGTACAAGTGTGTACAAGCTTGTACAAGGGTTTACAGGTTTTTACAAGGTTGTACAAGTGTGTACAAGGGTGTACAAGTATGTACAAGGGTGTACAAGTATGTACAAGAATGTACAAGTTTGTACAAGTGTGTACAAGGGTGTACAAGTATGTACAAGAATGTACAAGTTTGTACAAGTGTGTACAAGGGTGTACAAATGTGTACAAGGATGTAAAAGTTTGTACAAGTGTGTACAAGTTTGTAGTAGGTTGTACAAGGTTGTACAAGTGTGTACAAGGTTGTACAAGTGTGTACAAGGTTGTACAAGTGTGTACAAGGTTGTACAAGTGTGTACAAGGTTGTTCAAGTGTGTACAAGGTTGTACAAGTGTGTACAAGGTTGTACAAGTGTGTACAAGGTTGTACAAGTGTGTACAAGGTTGTACAAGTGTGTACAAGGGTTCACAAGTGTGTACAAGGGTGTACAATCCTGTAAAAGCTTGTACAATCGTGTACAAGCTTGTACAAGTGTGTACAAGGGTTTACAGGTTTGTACAAGGTTGTACAAGTGTGTACAAGGGTGTACAAATGTGTACAAGGATGTAAAAGTTTATACAAGTGTGTACAAGTTTGTACAAGGTTGTTTAAGTGTGTACAATGTTTTACAATTGTGTACAAGGTTGTACAAGTGTGTTCAAGGTTGTACAAGTGTGTACAAGGATGTACAAGTGTGTACAAGGTTGTACAAGTGTGTACAAGTTTGTACAAGTGTGTACAAGTTTGTACAAGGTTGTACAAATGTGTACAAGGGTGTACAAAAGTGTACAAGGGTGCACAAGTTTGTACAAGGGTGTACAAGTGTGTACAAGGGTGTACAGGTTTGTACAAGGTTGTACAAGTGTGTACAAGCTTGAACAAGTGTGTACAAGGTTGTACAAGTGTTTACAAGGTTGTACAAGTGTGTACAAGGTTGCACAAGTGTGTACAAGGTTGCACAAGTGTGTACAAGAGTGTACAATCGTGTACAAGGGTGTACAGGTTTGTACAAGGTTGTACAAGTGTGTACAAGGTTTTACAATTGTGTACAAGGTTGTACAAGTGTGTACAAGGTTGTACAAGTGTGTACAAGGTTGTACAAGTGTGTACAAGGTTGTACAAGTGTGTACAAGCTTGTACAAGTGTGTACAAGCTTGTACAAGTGTGTACAAGGTTGTACAAGTGTGTACATGGTTGTTCAAGTTTGTACATGTTTGTACAAGTGTGTTTAAGTTTGTACAAGGTTGTACAAATGTGTACAAGGGTGTACAAAAGTGTACAAGGGTGCACAAGTTTGTACAAGGGTGTACAAGTGTGTACAAGCTTGTACAAGTGTGTACAATGGTGTACAGGTTTGTACTAGGTTGTACAAATGTGTACAAGGATGTACAAGTATGTACAAGAATGTACAATTTTGTACAAGTGTGTACAAGTTTGTAAAAGGTTGTACAAGTGTGTACAAGGGTGAACAAGTGTGTACAAGGTTGTACAAGTGTGTACAAGCTTGTACAAGTGTGTACAAGCTTGTACAAGTGTGTACAAGGGTGTACAAGTGTGTACAAGGTTGTACAAGTGTGTACAAGGTTGTACAAGTGTGTACAAGGTTGTACAAGTGTGTACAAGGTTGTACAAGGTTGTACAATTGTGTACAAGGTTGTACAAGTGTGTACAAGGTTGTACAAGTGTGTACAAGGTTGTACAAGTGTGAACAAGGGTGTACAAGTTTGTACAAGTGTGTACAAGGTTGTACAAGTGTGTACAAGGGTGTACAAGTTTTTACAAGTGTGTACAAGTTTGTACAATTGTGTACAAGTTTGTACAATTGTGTACAAGTTTGTACAAGGTTGTACAAATGTATACAAGGGTGCACAAGTGTGTATAAGGGTGTACAATCGTGTACAAGCTTGTACAAGGGTGTACAGGTTTGTACAAGGTTGTACAAGTGTGTACAAGGGTGTACAAATGTGTACAAGGATGTAAAAGTGTGTACAAGGGTGTACAAATGTGTACAAGGATGTAAAAGTTTGTACAAGTGTGTACAAGTTTGTACAAGGTTGTACAAGTAAGTACAAGTTTGTACAAGAATGTACAAGTGTGTACAAGGTTTTACAATTGTGTAAAAGGTTGTACAAGTGTGTACAAGGTTGTACAAGCGTGTACAAGGTTGTACAAGTGTGTACAAGGTTGTACAAGTGTGTACAAGGTTGTACAAGTGTGTACAAGTTTGTTCAAGTGTGTACAAGTTTGTACAAGGTTGTACAAATGTGTACAAGGGTGTACAAAAATGTACAAGGGTGCACAAGTTTGTACAAGGGTGTACAAGTGTGTACAAGCTTGTACAAGTGTGTACAAGCTTGTACAAGGGTTTACAGGTTTGTACAAGGTTGTACAAGTGTGTACAAGGGTGTACAAGTATGTACAAGAATGTACAAGTTTGTACAAGTGTGTACAAGGGTGTACAAGTATGTACAAGAATGTACAAGTTTGTACAAGTGTGTACAAGGATGTACAAATGTGTACAAGGATGTAAAAGTTTGTACAAGTGTGTACAAGTTTGTACAAGGTTGTACAAGGTTGTACAAGTGTGTACAAGGTTGTACAAGTGTGTACAAGGTTGTACAAGTGTGTACAAGGTTGTACAAGTGTGTACAAGGTTGTACAAGTGTGTACAAGGGTGCACAAGTGTGTACAAGGGTGTACAATCGTGTACAAGCTTGTACAATCGTGTACATGCTTGTTTCAAGTTTGTACAAGGGTTTACAGGTTTGTACAAGGTTGTACAAGTGTGTACAAGGGTGCACAAGTGTGTACAAGGGTGCACAAGTGTGTACAAGGGTGTACAATCGTGTACAAGCTTGTAAAATCGTGTACATGCTTGTTTCAAGTTTGTACAAGGGTTTACAGGTTTGTACAAGGTTGTACAAATGTGTACAATGGTGTACAAGTATGTACAAGAATGTACAAGTTTGTACAAGTGTGTACAAGGGTGTACAAATGTGTACAAGGATGAAAAAGTTTGTACAAGTGTGTACACACTTGTACAACCTTGTACACACTTGTACAACCTTGTACACACTTTTTCAACCTTGTACACACTTATACAACCTTGTACACACTTGTACAACCTTGTACACACTTGTACAACCTTGTACACACTTGTACAACCTTGTACACACTTGTACAACCTTGTAAAAACTTGTACAACCTTGTACACACTTGTACACCCTTGTACACACTTGTACAAGCTTGTACACACTTGTACAACCTTGTACACACTTGTTCACCCTTGTACACACTTGTACAACCTTTTACAAACTTGTACACACTTGTACAAAATTGTACATTCTTGTACATACTTGTACATCCTTGTACACATTTGTACAACCTTGTACAAACCTGTACACCCTTGTACACACTTGTACAAGCTTGTACACACTTGTACACCCTTGTACAAACTTGTGCACCCTTGTACACTTTTGTACACCCTTGTACACATTTGTACAACCTTGTACAAACTTCAACACACTTGTACAAACATGTACACACTTGAACAACCATGTACACACTTGTACAACCTTGTACACACTTGTACAAGCTTGTACACACTTGTACAAACTTGTACACACTTGTACAACCTTGTACACACTTGTACAACCTTGTACACAATTGTAAAACCTTGTACACACTTGTACAACCTTTTACAAACCTGTACACCCTTGTACACACTTGTACAAGCTTGTACACGATTGTACACTCTTGTACACACTTGTGCAACCTTGTACACACTTGTACAACCTTGTAAACACTTGTACAACCTTGTACAAACCTGTACACCCTTGTACACACTTGTACACCCTTGTACAAACTTGTGCACCCTTGTACACTTTTGTACATCCTTGTACACATTTGTACAACCTTGTACAAACTTGTACACACTTGTACAAACTTGTACACACTTGTACAACCTTGTACACACTTGTACAACCTTGTACACACTTGTACAACCTTGTACAACCTTGTACAAACTTGTACACACTTGTACAAACTTTTACATCCTTGTACACATTTGTACACCCTTGTACACACTTGTACAAACTTGTACATTCTAGTACATACTTGTACACCCTTGTACACACTTGTACAACCTTGTACAAACCTGTAAACCCTTGTACAAACTTGAAACAAGCATGTACACGATTGTACAAGCTTGTACACGATTGTACACCCTTGTACACACTTGTGCACCCTTGTACACACTTGTACAACCTTGTACACACTTGTACAACCTTGTACACACTTGTACAACCTTGTACACACTTGTACAACGTTGTACACACTTGTACAACCTTGTACAACCTTGTACAAACTTGTACACACTTGTACAAATTTTACATCCTTGTACACATTTGTACATCCTTGTACACACTTGTACGAACTTTTACATTCTTGTACATACTTGTACACCCTTGTACACACTTGTACAAACTTGTACATTCTTGTACATACTTGTACACCCTTGTACACACTTGTACAACCTTGTACAAACCTGTAAACCCTTGTACAAGCTTGTAAACCCTTGTACAAGCTTGTACACACTTGTACAAGCTTGTACAAGCTTGTACACACTTGTACAAGCTTGTACACACTTGTACACCCTTGTACAAACTTGTGCACCCTTGTACACTTTTGTACACCCTTGTACACATTTGTACAACCTTGTACAAACTTGTACACACATGAACAAATTTGTACAAACTTGTACAACCTTGTACACACTTGTACAACCTTGTACACACTTGTACAACCTTGTACACGCTTGTACAACCTTGTACACACTTGTACAACCTTTTACACAACTGTAAAACCTTGTACACATTTGTACACCCTTGTACACACTTGTACAACCTTGTACAAACCTGTACACCATTGTACACACTTGTACAAGCTTGTACACGATTGTACACCCTTGTACACACTTGTGCACCCTTGTATACATTTGTACAACCTTGTACAAACTTGTACACAATTGTACAAACTTGTACACACTTGTACAAACTTGTACACCCTTGTACACACTTGTACAACCTTGTACACACTTGTACAAACTTGTACACCCTTGTACACACTTGTACAACCTTGTACACACTTGTAAAACCTTGTACACACTTGTACAACCTTGTACACAATTGTACAACCTTGTACAACCTTGTACACACTTGTACAACCTTGAACACACTTGTACAATCTTGTACACACTTGTACAACCTTGTAAAAACTTGTACAACCTTGTACACACTTGTACACCCTTGTACACACTTGTACAAGCTTGTACACACTTGTACAAGCTTGTACACACTTGTACAACCTTGTACACACTTGTTCCCCCTTGTACACACTTGTACAACCTTTTACAAACTTGTACACACTTGTACAAAATTGTACATTCTTGTACATACTTGTACATCCTTGTACACATTTGTACAACCTAGTACAAACCTGTAAACCATTGTACACACTTGTACAAGCTTGTACACACTTGTACACCCTTGTACAAACTTGTGCACCCTTGTACACTTTTGTACACCCTTGTACACATTTGTACAACCTTGTACAAACTTAAACACACTTGTACAAACATGTACACACTTGAACAACCATGTACACACTTGTACAACCTTGTACACACTTGTACAAGCTTGTACACACTTGTACAACCTTGTACACACTTGTACAACCTTGTACACACTTGTACAACCTTGTACACAATTGTAAAACCTTGTACACACTTGTACAACCTTGTACAAACCTGTACACCCTTGTACACACTTGAACAAGCTTGTACACGATTGTACACTCTTGTACACACTTGTGCAACCTTGTACACACTTGTGCAACCTTGTACACACTTGTACAACCTTGTAAACACTTGTACAACCTTGTACACACTTGTTCAAAATTGTACACACTTGTACAACCTTGTACAAACCTGTACACCCTTGTACACACTTGTACACCCTTGTACAAACTTGTGCACCCTTGTACACTTTTGTACACCCTTGTACACATTTGTACAACCTTGTACAAACTTGTACACACTTGTACAAACTTGTACACACTTGTACAACCTTGTACACACTTGTACATCCTTGTACACACTTGTACAACCTTGTACACACTTGTACAACCTTGTACACAATTGTAAAACATTGTACACACTTAAACAACCTTGTACAAACTTGTACACACTTGTATAAACTTTTACATCCTTGTACACACTTGTACAAAATTGTACATTCTTGTACATACTTGTACATCCTTGTACACATTTGTACAACCTTGTACAAACCTGTACACCCTTGTACACACTTGTACAAGCTTGTACACACTTGTACACCCTTGTACAAACTTGTGCACCCTTGTACACTTTTGTACACCCTTGTACACATTTGTACAACCTTGTACAAACTTAAACACACTTGTACAAACATGTACACACTTGAACAACCATGTACACACTTGTACAACCTTGTACACACTTGTACAAGCTTGTTCACACTTGTACAAACTTGTACACACTTGTACAACCTTGTACACACTTGTACAACCTTGTACACAATTGTAAAACCTTGTACACACTTGTACAACCTTGTACAAACCTGTACACCCTTGTACACACTTGCACAAGCTTGTACACGATTGTACACTCTTGTACACACTTGTGCAACCTTGTACACACTTGTACAACCTTTTAAACACTTGTACAACCTTGTACAAACCTGTACACCCTTGTACACACTTGTACACCCTTGTACAAACTTGTGCACCCTTGTACACTTTTGTACATCCTTGTACACATTTGTACAACCTTGTACAAACTTGTACACACTTGTACAAACTTGTACACACTTGTACAACCTTGTACACACTTGTACAACCTTGTACACACTTGTACAACCTTGTACAACCTTGTACAAACTTGTACACACTTGTACAAACTTTTACATCCTTGTACACATTTGTACACCCTTGTACACACTTGTACAAACTTGTACATTCTTGTACATACTTGTACACCCTTGTACACACTTGTACAACCTTGTACAAACCTGTAAACCCTTGTACAAACTTGAAACAAGCATGTACACGATTGTACAAGCTTGTACACGATTGTACACCCTTGTACACACTTGTGCACCCTTGTACACACTTGTACAACCTTGTACACACTTGTACAACCTTGTACACACTTGTACAACCTTGTACACACTTGTACAACGTTGTACACACTTGTACAACCTTGTACAACCTTGTACAAACTTGTACACACTTGTACAAATTTTACATCCTTGTACACATTTGTACATCCTTGTACACACTTGTACGAACTTGTACATTCTTGTACATACTTGTACACCCTTGTACACACTTGTACAAACTTGTAAATTCTTGTACATACTTGTACACCCTTGTACACACTTGTACAACCTTGTACAAACCTGTAAACCCTTGTACAAGCTTGTACACACTTGTACAAGCTTGTATAAGCTTGTACACACTTGTACAAGCTTGTACACACTTGTACACCCTTGTACAAACTTGTGCACCCTTGTACACTTTTGTACACCCTTGTACACATTTGTACAACCTTGTACAAACTTGTACACACTTGAACAAACTTGTACACACTTGTACAACCTTGTACACACTTGTACAACCTTGTACACACTTGTACAACCTTGTACACGCTTGTACAACCTTGTACACGCTTGTACAACCTTGTACACACTTGTACAACCTTTTACACAATTGTAAAACCTTGTACACACTTGTACATTCTTGTACAAACTTGTACTTACTTGTACAACCTTGTACAAACTTGTACACACTTGTACAAACTTTTACATCCTTGTACACATTTGTACACCCTTGTACACACTTGTACAACCTTGTACAAACCTGTACACCATTGTACACACTTGTACAAGCTTGTACACGATTGTACACCCTTGTACACACTTGTGCACCCTTGTATACATTTGTACAACCTTGTACAAACTTGTACACAATTGTACAAACTTGTACACACTTGTACAAACTTGTACACCCTTGTACACACTTGTACAACCTTGTACACACTTGTACAAACTTGTACACCCTTGTACACACTTGTACAACCTTGTACACACTTGTACAACCTTGTACACACTTGTACAACCTTGTACACAATTGTACAACCTTGTACAACCTTGTACACACTTGTACAACCTTGTACACACTTGTACAACCTTGTACACACTTGTACAACCTTGTACACACTTGTACAACCTTGTAAAAACTTGTACAACCTTGTACACACTTGTACACCCTTGTACAAACTTGTACAAGCTTGTACACACTTGTACAAGCTTGTACACACTTGTACAACCTTGTACACACTTGTTCCCCCTTGTACACACTTGTACAACCTTTTACAAACTTGTACACACTTGTACAAAATTGTACATTCTTGTACATACTTGTACATCCTTGTACACATTTGTACAACCTAGTACAAACCTGTACACCATTGTACACACTTGTACAAGCTTGTACACACTTGTACACCCTTGTACAAACTTGTGCACCCTTGTACACTTTTGTACACCCTTGTACACATTTGTACAACCTTGTACAAACTTAAACACACTTGTACAAACATGTACACACTTGAACAACCATGTACACACTTGTACAACCTTGTACACACTTGTACAAGCTTGTACACACTTGTACAACCTTGTACACACTTGTACAACCTTGTACACACTTGTACAACCTTGTACACAATTGTAAAACCTTGTACACACTTGTACAACCTTGTACAAACCTGTACACCCTTGTACACACTTGTACAACCTTGTACACGATTGTACACTCTTGTACACACTTGTGCAACCTTGTACACACTTGTGCAACCTTGTACACACTTGTACAACCTTGTAAACACTTGTACAAACTTGTACACCCTTGTACACACTTGTACAACCTTGTACAAACCTGTACACCATTGTACAAGCTTGTACACACTTGTACAAGCTTGTACAAGCTTGTACACACTTGTACAAGCTTGTACACACTTGTACACCCTTGTACAAACTTGTGCACCCTTGTACACTTTTGTACACCCTTGTACACATTTGTACAACCTTGTACAAACTTGTACACACATGAACAAATTTGTACAAACTTGTACAACCTTGTACACACTTGTACAACCTTGTACACACTTGTACAACCTTGTACACGCTTGTACAACCTTGTACACACTTGTACAACCTTTTACACAACTGTAAAACCTTGTACACATTTGTACACCCTTGTACACACTTGTACAACCTTGTACAAATCTGTACACCATTGTACACACTTGTACAAGCTTGTACACGATTGTACACCCTTGTACACACTTGTGCACCCTTGTATACATTTGTACAACCTTGTACAAACTTGTACACAATTGTACAAACTTGTACACACTTGTACAAACTTGTACACCCTTGTACACACTTGTACAACCTTGTACACACTTGTACAAACTTGTACACCCTTGTACACACTTGTACAACCTTGTACACACTTGTAAAACCTTGTACACACTTGTACAACCTTGTACACAATTGTACAACCTTGTACAACCTTGTACACACTTGTACAACCTTGAACACACTTGTACAATCTTGTACACACTTGTACAACCTTGTAAAAACTTGTACAACCTTGTACACACTTGTACACCCTTGTACACACTTGTACAAGCTTGTACACACTTGTACAAGCTTGTACACACTTGTACAACCTTGTACACACTTGTTCCCCCTTGTACACACTTGTACAACCTTTTACAAACTTGTACACACTTGTACAAAATTGTACATTCTTGTACATACTTGTACATCCTTGTACACATTTGTACAACCTAGTACAAACCTGTAAACCATTGTACACACTTGTACAAGCTTGTACACACTTGTACACCCTTGTACAAACTTGTGCACCCTTGTACACTTTTGTACACCCTTGTACACATTTGTACAACCTTGTACAAACTTAAACACACTTGTACAAACATGTACACACTTGAACAACCATGTACACACTTGTACAACCTTGTACACACTTGTACAAGCTTGTACACACTTGTACAACCTTGTACACACTTGTACAACCTTGTACACACTTGTACAACCTTGTACACAATTGTAAAACCTTGTACACACTTGTACAACCTTGTACAAACCTGTACACCCTTGTACACACTTGAACAAGCTTGTACACGATTGTACACTCTTGTACACACTTGTGCAACCTTGTACACACTTGTGCAACCTTGTACACACTTGTACAACCTTGTAAACACTTGTACAACCTTGTACACACTTGTTCAAAATTGTACACACTTGTACAACCTTGTACAAACCTGTACACCCTTGTACACACTTGTACACCCTTGTACAAACTTGTGCACCCTTGTACACTTTTGTACACCCTTGTACACATTTGTACAACCTTGTACAAACTTGTACACACTTGTACAAACTTGTACACACTTGTACAACCTTGTACACACTTGTACATCCTTGTACACACTTGTACAACCTTGTACACACTTGTACAACCTTGTACACAATTGTAAAACATTGTACACACTTAAACAACCTTGTACAAACTTGTACACACTTGTATAAACTTTTACATCCTTGTACACACTTGTACAAAATTGTACATTCTTGTACATACTTGTACATCCTTGTACACATTTGTACAACCTTGTACAAACCTGTACACCCTTGTACACACTTGTACAAGCTTGTACACACTTGTACACCCTTGTACAAACTTGTGCACCCTTGTACACTTTTGTACACCCTTGTACACATTTGTACAACCTTGTACAAACTTAAACACACTTGTACAAACATGTACACACTTGAACAACCATGTACACACTTGTACAACCTTGTACACACTTGTACAAGCTTGTACACACTTGTACAAACTTGTACACACTTGTACAACCTTGTACACACTTGTACAACCTTGTACACAATTGTAAAACCTTGTACACACTTGTACAACCTTGTACAAACCTGTACACCCTTGTACACACTTGCACAAGCTTGTACACGATTGTACACTCTTGTACACACTTGTGCAACCTTGTACACACTTGTACAACCTTTTAAACACTTGTACAACCTTGTACAAACCTGTACACCCTTGTACACACTTGTACACCCTTGTACAAACTTGTGCACCCTTGTACACTTTTGTACATCCTTGTACACATTTGTACAACCTTGTACAAACTTGTACACACTTGTACAAACTTGTACACACTTGTACAACCTTGTACACACTTGTACAACCTTGTACACACTTGTACAACCTTGTACAACCTTGTACAAACTTGTACACACTTGTACAAACTTTTACATCCTTGTACACATTTGTACACCCTTGTACACACTTGTACAAACTTGTACATTCTTGTACATACTTGTACACCCTTGTACACACTTGTACAACCTTGTACAAACCTGTAAACCCTTGTACAAACTTGAAACAAGCATGTACACGATTGTACAAGCTTGTACACGATTGTACACCCATTACACACTTGTGCACCCTTGTACACACTTGTACAACCTTGTACACACTTGTACAACCTTGTACACACTTGTACAACCTTGTACACACTTGTACAACGTTGTACACACTTGTACAACCTTGTACAACCTTGTACAAACTTGTACACACTTGTACAAATTTTACATCCTTGTACACATTTGTACATCCTTGTACACACTTGTACGAACTTGTACATTCTTGTACATACTTGTACACCCTTGTACACACTTGTACAAACTTGTAAATTCTTGTACATACTTGTACACCCTTGTACACACTTGTACAACCTTGTACAAACCTGTAAACCCTTGTACAAGCTTGTACACACTTGTACAAGCTTGTATAAGCTTGTACACACTTGTACAAGCTTGTACACACTTGTACACCCTTGTACAAACTTGTGCACCCTTGTACACTTTTGTACACCCTTGTACACATTTGTACAACCTTGTACAAACTTGTACACACTTGAACAAACTTGTACACACTTGTACAACCTTGTACACACTTGTACAACCTTGTACACACTTGTACAACCTTGTACACGCTTGTACAACCTTGTACACGCTTGTACAACCTTGTACACACTTGTACAACCTTTTACACAATTGTAAAACCTTGTACACACTTGTACATTCTTGTACAAACTTGTACTTACTTGTACAACCTTGTACAAACTTGTACACACTTGTACAAACTTTTACATCCTTGTACACATTTGTACACCCTTGTACACACTTGTACAACCTTGTACAAACCTGTACACCATTGTACACACTTGTACAAGCTTGTACACGATTGTACACCCTTGTACACACTTGTGCACCCTTGTATACATTTGTACAACCTTGTACAAACTTGTACACAATTGTACAAACTTGTACACACTTGTACAAACTTGTACACCCTTGTACACACTTGTACAACCTTGTACACACTTGTACAAACTTGTACACCCTTGTACACACTTGTACAACCTTGTACACACTTGTACAACCTTGTACACACTTGTACAACCTTGTACACAATTGTACAACCTTGTACAACCTTGTACACACTTGTACAACCTTGTACACACTTGTACAACCTTGTACACACTTGTACAACCTTGTAAAAACTTGTACAACCTTGTACACACTTGTACACCCTTGTACAAACTTGTACAAGCTTGTACACACTTGTACAAGCTTGTACACACTTGTACAACCTTGTACACACTTGTTCCCCCTTGTACACACTTGTACAACCTTTTACAAACTTGTACACACTTGTACAAAATTGTACATTCTTGTACATACTTGTACATCCTTGTACACATTTGTACAACCTAGTACAAACCTGTACACCATTGTACACACTTGTACAAGCTTGTACACACTTGTACACCCTTGTACAAACTTGTGCACCCTTGTACACTTTTGTACACCCTTGTACACATTTGTACAACCTTGTACAAACTTAAACACACTTGTACAAACATGTACACACTTGAACAACCATGTACACACTTGTACAACCTTGTACACACTTGTACAAGCTTGTACACACTTGTACAACCTTGTACACACTTGTACAACCTTGTACACACTTGTACAACCTTGTACACAATTGTAAAACCTTGTACACACTTGTACAACCTTGTACACAATTGTAAAACCTTGTACACACTTGTACAACCTTGTACAAACCTGTACACCCTTGTACACACTTGTACAACCTTGTACACGATTGTACACTCTTGTACACACTTGTGCAATCTTGTACACACTTGTGCAACCTTGTACACACTTGTACAACCTTGTAAACACTTGTACAAACTTGTACACCCTTGTACACACTTGTACAACCTTGTACAAACCTGTACACCATTGTACACACTTGTACAAGCTTGTACACGATTGTACACCCTTGTACACACTTGTGCACCCTTGTATACATTTGTACAACCTTGTACAAACTTGTACACAATTGTACAAACTTGTACACACTTGTACAAACTTGTACACCCTTGTACACACTTGTACAACCTTGTACACACTTGTACAAACTTGTACACCCTTGTACACACTTGTACAACCTTGTACACACTTGTACAACCTTGTACACACTTGTACAACCTTGTACACAATTGTACAACCTTGTACAACCTTGTACACACTTGTACAACCTTGTACACACTTGTACAACCTTGTACACACTTGTACAACCTTGTAAAAACTTGTACAACCTTGTACACACTTGTACACCCTTGTACAAACTTGTACAAGCTTGTACACACTTGTACAAGCTTGTACACACTTGTACAACCTTGTACACACTTGTTCCCCCTTGTACACACTTGTACAACCTTTTACAAACTTGTACACACTTGTACAAAATTGTACATTCTTGTACATACTTGTACATCCTTGTACACATTTGTACAACCTAGTACAAACCTGTACACCATTGTACACACTTGTACAAGCTTGTACACACTTGTACACCCTTGTACAAACTTGTGCACCCTTGTACACTTTTGTACACCCTTGTACACATTTGTACAACCTTGTACAAACTTAAACACACTTGTACAAACATGTACACACTTGAACAACCAGGTACACACTTGTACAACCTTGTACACACTTGTACAAGCTTGTACACACTTGTACAACCTTGTACACACTTGTACAACCTTGTACACACTTGTACAACCTTGTACACAATTGTAAAACCTTGTACACACTTGTACAACCTTGTACAAACCTGTACACCCTTGTACACACTTGTACAACCTTGTACACGATTGTACACTCTTGTACAACCTTGTACAACCTTGTACAAACTTGTACACACTTGTACAAATTTTACATCCTTGTACACATTTGTACATCCTTGTACACACTTGTACGAACTTTTACATTCTTGTACATACTTGTACACCCTTGTACACACTTGTACAAACTTGTACATTCTTGTACATACTTGTACACCCTTGTACACACTTGTACAACCTTGTACAAACCTGTAAACCCTTGTACAAGCTTGTACACACTTGTACAAGCTTGTACAAGCTTGTACACACTTGTACAAGCTTGTACACACTTGTACACCCTTGTACAAACTTGTGCACCCTTGTACACTTTTGTACACCCTTGTACACATTTGTACAACCTTGTACAAACTTGTACACACATGAACAAATTTGTACAAACTTGTACAACCTTGTACACACTTGTACAACCTTGTACACACTTGTACAACCTTGTACACGCTTGTACAACCTTGTACACACTTGTACAACCTTTTACACAACTGTAAAACCTTGTACACATTTGTACACCCTTGTACACACTTGTACAACCTTGTACAAACCTGTACACCATTGTACACACTTGTACAAGCTTGTACACGATTGTACACCCTTGTACACACTTGTGCACCCTTGTATACATTTGTACAACCTTGTACAAACTTGTACACAATTGTACAAACTTGTACACACTTGTACAAACTTGTACACCCTTGTACACACTTGTACAACCTTGTACACACTTGTACAAACTTGTACACCCTTGTACACACTTGTACAACCTTGTACACACTTGTAAAACCTTGTACACACTTGTACAACCTTGTACACAATTGTACAACCTTGTACAACCTTGTACACACTTGTACAACCTTGAACACACTTGTACAATCTTGTACACACTTGTACAACCTTGTAAAAACTTGTACAACCTTGTACACACTTGTACACCCTTGTACACACTTGTACAAGCTTGTACACACTTGTACAAGCTTGTACACACTTGTACAACCTTGTACACACTTGTTCCCCCTTGTACACACTTGTACAACCTTTTACAAACTTGTACACACTTGTACAAAATTGTACATTCTTGTACATACTTGTACATCCTTGTACACATTTGTACAACCTAGTACAAACCTGTAAACCATTGTACACACTTGTACAAGCTTGTACACACTTGTACACCCTTGTACAAACTTGTGCACCCTTGTACACTTTTGTACACCCTTGTACACATTTGTACAACCTTGTACAAACTTAAACACACTTGTACAAACATGTACACACTTGAACAACCATGTACACACTTGTACAACCTTGTACACACTTGTACAAGCTTGTACACACTTGTACAAGCTTGTACACACTTGTACAACCTTGTACACACTTGTACAACCTTGTACACACTTGTACAACCTTGTACACAATTGTAAAACCTTGTACACACTTGTACAACCTTGTACAAACCTGTACACCCTTGTACACACTTGTACAAGCTTGTACACGATTGTACACTCTTGTACACACTTGTGCAACCTTGTACACACTTGTGCAACCTTGTACACACTTGTACAACCTTGTAAACACTTGTACAACCTTGTACACACTTGTTCAAAATTGTACACACTTGTACAACCTTGTACAAACCTGTACACCCTTGTACACACTTGTACACCCTTGTACAAACTTGTGCACACTTGTACACTTTTGTACACCCTTGTACACATTTGTACAACCTTGTACAAACTTGTACACACTTGTACAAACTTGTACACACTTGTACAACCTTGTACACACTTGTACATCCTTGTACACACTTGTACAACCTTGTACACACTTGTACAACCTTGTACACAATTGTAAAACATTGTACACACTTAAACAACCTTGTACAAACTTGTACACACTTGTATAAACTTTTACATCCTTGTACACACTTGTACAAAATTGTACATTCTTGTACATACTTGTACATCCTTGTACACATTTGTACAACCTTGTACAAACCTGTACACCCTTGTACACACTTGTACAAGCTTGTACACACTTGTACACCCTTGTACAAACTTGTGCACCCTTGTACACTTTTGTACACCCTTGTACACATTTGTACAACCTTGTACAAACTTAAACACACTTGTACAAACATGTACACACTTGAACAACCATGTACACACTTGTACAACCTTGTACACACTTGTACAAGCTTGTACACACTTGTACAAACTTGTACACACTTGTACAACCTTGTACACACTTGTACAACCTTGTACACAATTGTAAAACCTTGTACACACTTGTACAACCTTGTACAAACCTGTACACCCTTGTACACACTTGCACAAGCTTGTACACGATTGTACACTCTTGTACACACTTGTGCAACCTTGTACACACTTGTACAACCTTTTAAACACTTGTACAACCTTGTACAAACCTGTACACCCTTGTACACACTTGTACACCCTTGTACAAACTTGTGCACCCTTGTACACTTTTGTACATCCTTGTACACATTTGTACAACCTTGTACAAACTTGTACACACTTGTACAAACTTGTACACACTTTTACAACCTTGTACACACTTGTACAACCTTGTACACACTTGTACAACCTTGTACAACCTTGTACAAACTTGTACACACTTGTACAAACTTTTACATCCTTGTACACATTTGTACACCCTTGTACACACTTGTACAAACTTGTACATTCTTGTACATACTTGTACACCCTTGTACACACTTGTACAACCTTGTACAAACCTGTAAACCCTTGTACAAACTTGAAACAAGCATGTACACGATTGTACAAGCTTGTACACGATTGTACACCCTTGTACACACTTGTGCACCCTTGTACACACTTGTACAACCTTGTACACACTTGTACAACCTTGTACACACTTGTACAACCTTGTACACACTTGTACAACGTTGTACACACTTGTACAACCTTGTACAACCTTGTACAAACTTGTACACACTTGTACAAATTTTACATCCTTGTACACATTTGTACATCCTTGTACACACTTGTACGAACTTGTACATTCTTGTACATACTTGTACACCCTTGTACACACTTGTACAAACTTGTAAATTCTTGTACATACTTGTACACCCTTGTACACACTTGTACAACCTTGTACAAACCTGTAAACCCTTGTACAAGCTTGTACACACTTGTACAAGCTTGTATAAGCTTGTACACACTTGTACAAGCTTGTACACACTTGTACACCCTTGTACAAACTTGTGCACCCTTGTACACTTTTGTACACCCTTGTACACATTTGTACAACCTTGTACAAACTTGTACACACTTGAACAAACTTGTACACACTTGTACAACCTTGTACACACTTGTACAACCTTGTACACACTTGTACAACCTTGTACACGCTTGTACAACCTTGTACACGCTTGTACAACCTTGTACACACTTGTACAACCTTTTACACAATTGTAAAACCTTGTACACACTTGTACATTCTTGTACAAACTTGTACTTACTTGTACAACCTTGTACAAACTTGTACACACTTGTACAAACTTTTACATCCTTGTACACATTTGTACACCCTTGTACACACTTGTACAACCTTGTACAAACCTGTACACCATTGTACACACTTGTACAAGCTTGTACACGATTGTACACCCTTGTACACACTTGTGCACCCTTGTATACATTTGTACAACCTTGTACAAACTTGTACACAATTGTACAAACTTGTACACTCTTGTACAAACTTGTACACCCTTGTACACACTTGTACAACCTTGTACACACTTGTACAAACTTGTACACCCTTGTACACACTTGTACAACCTTGTACACACTTGTACAACCTTGTACACACTTGTACAACCTTGTACACAATTGTACAACCTTGTACAACCTTGTACACACTTGTACAACCTTGTACACACTTGTACAACCTTGTACACACTTGTACAACCTTGTAAAAACTTGTACAACCTTGTACACACTTGTACACCCTTGTACAAACTTGTACAAGCTTGTACACACTTGTACAAGCTTGTACACACTTGTACAACCTTGTACACACTTGTTCCCCCTTGTACACACTTGTACAACCTTTTACAAACTTGTACACACTTGTACAAAATTGTACATTCTTGTACATACTTGTACATCCTTGTACACATTTGTACAACCTAGTACAAACCTGTACACCATTGTACACACTTGTACAAGCTTGTACACACTTGTACACCCTTGTACAAACTTGTGCACCCTTGTACACTTTTGTACACCCTTGTACACATTTGTACAACCTTGTACAAACTTAAACACACTTGTACAAACATGTACACACTTGAACAACCATGTACACACTTGTACAACCTTGTACACACTTGTACAAGCTTGTACACACTTGTACAACCTTGTACACACTTGTACAACCTTGTACACACTTGTACAACCTTGTACACAATTGTAAAACCTTGTACACACTTGTACAACCTTGTACAAACCTGTACACCCTTGTACACACTTGTACAACCTTGTACACGATTGTACACTCTTGTACACACTTGTGCAACCTTGTACACACTTGTGCAACCTTGTACACACTTGTACAACCTTGTAAACACTTGTACAACCTTGTACACACTTGTTCAAAATTGTACACACTTGTACAACCTTGTACAAACCTGTACACCCTTGTACACACTTGTACACCCTTGTACAAACTTGTGCACCCTTGTACACTTTTGTACACCCTTGTACACATTTGTACAACCTTGTACAAACTTGTACACACTTGTACAACCTTGTACACACTTGTACAACCTTGTACAACCTTGTACAAACTTGTACACACTTGTACAAACTTTTACATCCTTGTACACATTTGTACACCCTTGTACACACTTGTACAAACTTGTACATTCTAGTACATACTTGTACACCCTTGTACACACTTGTACAACCTTGTACAAACCTGTAAACCCTTGTACAAACTTGAAACAAGCATGTACACGATTGTACAAGCTTGTACACGATTGTACACCCTTGTACACATTTGTGCACCCTTGTACACACTTGTACAACCTTGTACACACTTGTACAACCTTGTACACACTTGTACAACCTTGTACACACTTGTACAACGTTGTACACACTTGTACAACCTTGTACAACCTTGTACAAACTTGTACACACTTGTACAAATTTTACATCCTTGTACACATTTGTACATCCTTGTACACACTTGTACGAACTTGTACATTCTTGTACATACTTGTACATACTTGTACACCCTTGTACACACTTGTACAAACTTGTACATTCTTGTACATACTTGTACACCCTTGTACACACTTGTACAACCTTGTACAAACCTGTAAACCCTTGTACAAGCTTGTACACACTTGTACAACCTTGTACAACCTTGTACAAACTTGTACACACTTGTACAAATTTTACATCCTTGTACACATTTGTACATCCTTGTACACACTTGTACGAACTTGTACATTCTTGTACATACTTGTACACCCTTGTACACACTTGTACAAACTTGTACATTCTTGTACATACTTGTACACCCTTGTACACACTTGTACAACCTTGTACAAACCTGTAAACCCTTGTACAAGCTTGTACACACTTGTACAAGCTTGTACAAGCTTGTACACACTTGTACAAGCTTGTACACACTTGTACACCCTTGTACAAACTTGTGCACCCTTGTACACTTTTGTACACCCTTGTACACATTTGTACAACCTTGTACAAACTTGTACACACTTGAACAAACTTGTACACACTTGTACAACCTTGTACACACTTGTACAACCTTGTACACACTTGTACAACCTTGTACACGCTTGTACAACCTTGTACACACTTGTACAACCTTTTACACAACTGTAAAACCTTGTACACATTTGTACACCCTTGTACACACTTGTACAACCTTGTACAAACCTGTACACCATTGTACACACTTGTACAAGCTTGTACACGATTGTACACCCTTGTACACACTTGTGCACCCTTGTATACATTTGTACAACCTTGTACAAACTTGTACACAATTGTACAATCTTGTTCACACTTGTACAAACTTGTACACCCTTGTACACACTTGTACAACCTTGTACACACTTGTACAAACTTGTACACCCTTGTACACACTTGTACAACCTTGTACACACTTGTAAAACCTTGTACACACTTGTACAACCTTGTACACAATTGTACAACCTTGTACAACCTTGTACACACTTGTACAACCTTGTACACACTTGTACAACCTTGTACACACTTGTACAACCTTGTAAAAACTTGTACAACCTTGTACACACTTGTACACCCTTGTACACACTTGTACAAGCTTGTACACACTTGTACAAGCTTGTACACACTTGTACAACCTTGTACACACTTGTACAACCTTGTACACACTTGTACAACCTTGTAAAAACTTGTACAAACTTGTACACACTTGTACACCCTTGTACACACTTGTACAAGCTTGTACACACTTGTACAAGCTTGTACACACTTGTACAACCTTTTACAAACTTGTACACACTTGTACAAAATTGTACATTCTTGTACATACTTGTACATCCTTGTACACATTTGTACAACCTAGTACAAACCTGTACACCATTGTACACACTTGTACAAGCTTGTACACACTTGTACACCCTTGTACAAACTTGTGCACCCTTGTACACTTTTGTACACCCTTGTACACATTTGTACAACCTTGTACAAACTTAAACACACTTGTACAAACATGTACACACTTGAACAACCATGTACACACTTGTACAACCTTGTACACACTTGTACAAGCTTGTACACACTTGTACAACCTTGTACACACTTGTACAACCTTGTACACACTTGTACAACCTTGTACACAATTGTAAAACCTTGTACACACTTGTACAACCTTGTACAAACCTGTACACCCTTGTACACACTTGTACAAGCTTGTACACGATTGTACACTCTTGTACACACTTGTGCAACCTTGTACACACTTGTGCAACCTTGTACACACTTGTACAACCTTGTAAACACTTGTACAACCTTGTACACACTTGTTCAAAATTGTACACACTTGTACAACCTTGTACAAACCTGTACACCCTTGTACACACTTGTACACCCTTGTACAAACTTGTGCACCCTTGTACACTTTTGTACACCCTTGTACACATTTGTACAACCTTGTACAAACTTGTACACACTTGTACAAACTTGTACACACTTGTACAACCTTGTACACACTTGTACATCCTTGTACACACTTGTACAACCTTGTACACACTTGTACAACCTTGTACACAATTGTAAAACATTGTACACACTTAAACAACCTTGTACAAACTTGTACACACTTGTATAAACTTTTACATCCTTGTACACACTTGTACAAAATTGTACATTCTTGTACATTCTTGTACATCCTTGTACACATTTGTACAACCTTGTACAAACCTGTACACCCTTGTACACACTTGTACAAGCTTGTACACACTTGTACACCCTTGTACAAACTTGTGCACCCTTGTACACTTTTGTACACCCTTGTACACATTTGTACAACCTTGTACAAACTTAAACACACTTGTACAAACATGTACACACTTGAACAACCATGTACACACTTGTACAACCTTGTACACACTTGTACAAGCTTGTACACACTTGTACAAACTTGTACACACTTGTACAACCTTGTACACACTTGTACAACCTTGTACACAATTGTAAAACCTTGTACACACTTGTACAACCTTGTACAAACCTGTACACCCTTGTACACACTTGTACAAGCTTGTACACGATTGTACACTCTTGTACACACTTGTGCAACCTTGTACACACTTGTACAACCTTGTAAACACTTGTACAACCTTGTACAAACCTGTACACCCTTGTACACACTTGTACACCCTTGTACAAACTTGTGCACCCTTGTACACTTTTGTACATCCTTGTACACATTTGTACAACCTTGTACAAACTTGTACACACTTGTACAAACTTGTACACACTTGTACAACCTTGTACACACTTGTACAACCTTGTACACACTTGTACAACCTTGTACAACCTTGTACAAACTTGTACACACTTGTACAAACTTTTACATCCTTGTACACATTTGTACACCCTTGTACACACTTGTACAAACTTGTACATTCTTGTACATACTTGTACACCCTTGTACACACTTGTACAACCTTGTACAAACCTGTAAACCCTTGTACAAACTTGAAACAAGCATGTACACGATTGTACAAGCTTGTACACGATTGTACACCCTTGTACACACTTGTGCACCCTTGTACACACTTGTACAACCTTGTACACACTTGTACAACCTTGTACACACTTGTACAACCTTGTACACACTTGTACAACGTTGTACACACTTGTACAACCTTGTACAACCTTGTACAAACTTGTACACACTTGTACAAATTTTACATCCTTGTACACATTTGTACATCCTTGTACACACTTGTACGAACTTGTACATTCTTGTACATACTTGTACACCCTTGTACACACTTGTACAAACTTGTAAATTCTTGTACATACTTGTACACCCTTGTACACACTTGTACAACCTTGTACAAACCTGTAAACCCTTGTACAAGCTTGTACACACTTGTACAAGCTTGTATAAGCTTGTACACACTTGTACAAGCTTGTACACACTTGTACACCCTTGTACAAACTTGTGCACCCTTGTACACTTTTGTACACCCTTGTACACATTTGTACAACCTTGTACAAACTTGTACACACTTGAACAAACTTGTACACACTTGTACAACCTTGTACACACTTGTACAACCTTGTACACACTTGTACAACCTTGTACACGCTTGTACAACCTTGTACACACTTGTACAACCTTTTACACAATTGTAAAACCTTGTACACACTTGTACATTCTTGTACAAACTTGTACTTACTTGTACAACCTTGTACAAACTTGTACACACTTGTACAAACTTTTACATCCTTGTACACATTTGTACACCCTTGTACACACTTGTACAACCTTGTACAAACCTGTACACCATTGTACACACTTGTACAAGCTTGTACACGATTGTACACCCTTGTACACACTTGTGCACCCTTGTATACATTTGTACAACCTTGTACAAACTTGTACACAATTGTACAAACTTGTACACACTTGTACAAACTTGTACACCCTTGTACACACTTGTACAACCTTGTACACACTTGTACAAACTTGTACACCCTTGTACACACTTGTACAACCTTGTACACACTTGTACAACCTTGTACACACTTGTACAACCTTGTACACAATTGTACAACCTTGTACAACCTTGTACACACTTGTACAACCTTGTACACACTTGTACAACCTTGTACACACTTGTACAACCTTGTAAAAACTTGTACAACCTTGTACACACTTGTACACCCTTGTACAAACTTGTACAAGCTTGTACACACTTGTACAAGCTTGTACACACTTGTACAACCTTGTACACACTTGTTCCCCCTTGTACACACTTGTACAACCTTTTACAAACTTGTACACACTTGTACAAAATTGTACATTCTTGTACATACTTGTACATCCTTGTACACATTTGTACAACCTAGTACAAACCTGTACACCATTGTACACACTTGTACAAGCTTGTACACACTTGTACACCCTTGTACAAACTTGTGCACCCTTGTACACTTTTGTACACCCTTGTACACATTTGTACAACCTTGTACAAACTTAAACACACTTGTACAAACATGTACACACTTGAACAACCATGTACACACTTGTACAACCTTGTACACACTTGTACAAGCTTGTACACACTTGTACAACCTTGTACACACTTGTACAACCTTGTACACACTTGTACAACCTTGTACACAATTGTAAAACCTTGTACACACTTGTACAACCTTGTACAAACCTGTACACCCTTGTACACACTTGTACAACCTTGTACACGATTGTACACTCTTGTACACACTTGTGCAACCTTGTACACACTTGTGCAACCTTGTACACACTTGTACAACCTTGTAAACACTTGTACAACCTTGTACACACTTGTTCAAAATTGTACACACTTGTACAACCTTGTACAAACCTGTACACCCTTGTACACACTTGTACACCCTTGTACAAACTTGTGCACCCTTGTACACTTTTGTACACCCTTGTACACATTTGTACAACCTTGTACAAACTTGTACACACTTGTACAAACTTGTACACACTTGTACAACCTTGTACACACTTGTACATCCTTGTACACACTTGTACAACCTTGTACACACTTGTACAACCTTGTACACAATTGTAAAACATTGTACACACTTAAACAACCTTGTACAAACTTGTACACACTTGTATAAACTTTTACATCCTTGTACACATTTGTACACCCTTGTACACACTTGTACAACCTTGTACAAACCTGTAAACCCTTGTACACACTTGTACAAGCTTGTACACGATTGTACAAGCTTGTACACGATTGTACACCCTTGTACACACTTGTGAACCCTTGTACACACTTGTACAACCTTGTACACACTTGTACAACCTTGTACACACTTGTACAACCTTGTACACACTTGTACAACCTTGTACACACTTGTACAACCTTGTACACACTTGTACAACCTTGTACAACCTACTACAAACTTGTACACACTTGTACAAACTTTTACATCCTTGTACACATTTGTACACCCTTGTACACACTTGTACAACCTTGTACAAACCTGTAAACCCTTGTACAAGCTTGTACACACTTGTACAAACTTGTACAAACTTGTACACCCTTGTACAAACTTTTGCACCCTTGTACACTTTTGTACACCCTTTTACACATTTGTACAACCTTGTACAAACTTGTACACACTTGAACAAACTTGTACACACTTGTACAACCTTGTACACACTTGTACAACCTTGTACACACTTGTACAACCTTGTACACACTTGTACAAGCTTGTACACACTTGTACAACCTTGTACACACTTGTACAACCTTGTACACACTTGTACAACCTTTTACACAATTGTAAAACCTTGTACACACTTGTACATTCTTGTACAAACTTGTACTTACTTGTACAACCTTGTACAAACTTGTACACACTTGTACAAACTTTAACATCCTTGTACACATTTGTACACCCTTGTACACACTTGTACAACCTTGTACAAACCTGTACACCCTTGTACACACTTGTACAAGCTTGTACACGATTGTACACCCTTGTACACACTTGTGCACCCTTATACACACTTGTACACCCTTGTACACACTTGTACAACCTTTTAAAAACTTGTACACACTTGTACAAACTTGAACATTCTTGTACATACTTGTACACCCTTGTAAACACTTGTACAACCTTGTACAAACTTGTACACACTTGTACAACCTTGTACAAACCTGTACACCCTTGTACACACTTGTACAAGCTTGTACACGATTGTACACCCTTGTACACACTTGTGCACCCTTGTACACACTTGTACAACCTTGTACACACTTGTACAACCTTGTACACACTTGTACAACCTTGTACACACTTGTACAACGTTGTACACACTTGTACAACCTTGTACAACCTTGTACAAACTTGTACACACTTGTACAAATTTTACATCCTTGTACACATTTGTACATCCTTGTACACACTTGTACGAACTTGTACATTCTTGTACATACTTGTACACCCTTGTACACACTTGTACAAACTTGTAAATTCTTGTACATACTTGTACACCCTTGTACACACTTGTACAACCTTGTACAAACCTGTAAACCCTTGTACAAGCTTGTACACACTTGTACAAGCTTGTATAAGCTTGTACACACTTGTACAAGCTTGTACACACTTGTACACCCTTGTACAAACTTGTGCACCCTTGTACACTTTTGTACACCCTTGTACACATTTGTACAACCTTGTACAAACTTGTACACACTTGAACAAACTTGTACACACTTGTACAACCTTGTACACACTTGTACAACCTTGTACACACTTGTACAACCTTGTACACGCTTGTACAACCTTGTACACACTTGTACAACCTTGTACACGCTTGTACAACCTTGTACACACTTGTACAACCTTTTACACAATTGTAAAACCTTGTACACACTTGTACATTCTTGTACAAACTTGTACTTACTTGTACAACCTTGTACAAACTTGTACACACTTGTACAAACTTTTACATCCTTGTACACATTTGTACACCCTTGTACACACTTGTACAACCTTGTACAAACCTGTACACCATTGTACACACTTGTACAAGCTTGTACACGATTGTACACCCTTGTACACACTTGTGCACCCTTGTATACATTTGTACAACCTTGTACAAACTTGTACACAATTGTACAAACTTGTACACACTTGTACAAACTTGTACACCCTTGTACACACTTGTACAACCTTGTACACACTTGTACAAACTTGTACACCCTTGTACACACTTGTACAACCTTGTACACACTTGTACAACCTTGTACACACTTGTACAACCTTGTACACAATTGTACAACCTTGTACAACCTTGTACACACTTGTACAACCTTGTACACACTTGTACAACCTTGTACACACTTGTACAACCTTGTAAAAACTTGTACAACCTTGTACACACTTGTACACCCTTGTACAAACTTGTACAAGCTTGTACACACTTGTACAAGCTTGTACACACTTGTACAACCTTGTACACACTTGTTCCCCCTTGTACACACTTGTACAACCTTTTACAAACTTGTACACACTTGTACAAAATTGTACATTCTTGTACATACTTGTACATCCTTGTACACATTTGTACAACCTAGTACAAACCTGTACACCATTGTACACACTTGTACAAGCTTGTACACACTTGTACACCCTTGTACAAACTTGTGCACCCTTGTACACTTTTGTACACCCTTGTACACATTTGTACAACCTTGTACAAACTTAAACACACTTGTACAAACATGTACACACTTGAACAACCATGTACACACTTGTACAACCTTGTACACACTTGTACAAGCTTGTACACACTTGTACAACCTTGTACACACTTGTACAACCTTGTACACACTTGTACAACCTTGTACACAATTGTAAAACCTTGTACACACTTGTACAACCTTGTACAAACCTGTACACCCTTGTACACACTTGTACAACCTTGTACACGATTGTACACTCTTGTACACACTTGTGCAACCTTGTACACACTTGTGCAACCTTGTACACACTTGTACAACCTTGTAAACACTTGTACAACCTTGTACACACTTGTTCAAAATTGTACACACTTGTACAACCTTGTACAAACCTGTACACCCTTGTACACACTTGTACACCCTTGTACAAACTTGTGCACCCTTGTACACTTTTGTACACCCTTGTACACATTTGTACAACCTTGTACAAACTTGTACACACTTGTACAAACTTGTACACACTTGTACAACCTTGTACACACTTGTACATCCTTGTACACACTTGTACAACCTTGTACACACTTGTACAACCTTGTACACAATTGTAAAACATTGTACACACTTAAACAACCTTGTACAAACTTGTACACACTTGTATAAACTTTTACATCCTTGTACACATTTGTACACCCTTGTACACACTTGTACAACCTTGTACAAACCTGTAAACCCTTGTACACACTTGTACAAGCTTGTACACGATTGTACAAGCTTGTACACGATTGTACACCCTTGTACACACTTGTGAACCCTTGTACACACTTGTACAACCTTGTACACACTTGTACAACCTTGTACACACTTGAACAACCTTGTACACACTTGTACAACCTTGTACACACTTGTACAACCTTGTACACACTTGTACAACCTTGTACAACCTACTACAAACTTATACACACTTGTACAAACTTTTACATCCTTGTACACATTTGTACACCCTTGTACACACTTGTACAACCTTGTACAAACCTGTAAACCCTTGTACAAGCTTGTACACACTTGTACAAACTTGTACACACTTGTACACCCTTGTACAAACTTTTGCACCCTTGTACACTTTTGTACACCCTTTTACACATTTGTACAACCTTGTACAAACTTGTACACACTTGAACAAACTTGTACACACTTGTACAACCTTGTACACACTTGTACAACCTTGTACACACTTGTACAACCTTGTACACACTTGTACAAGCTTGTACACACTTGTACAACCTTGTACACACTTGTACAACCTTGTACACACTTGTACAACCTTTTACACAATTGTAAAACCTTGTACACACTTGTACATTCTTGTACAAACTTGTACTTACTTGTACAACCTTGTACAAACTTGTACACACTTGTACAAACTTTTACATCCTTGTACACATTTGTACACCCTTGTACACACTTGTACAACCTTGTACAAACCTGTACACCCTTGTACACACTTGTACAAGCTTGTACACGATTGTACACCCTTGTACACACTTGTGCACCCTTATACACACTTGTACACCCTTGTACACACTTGTACAACCTTTTAAAAACTTGTACACACTTGTACAAACTTGAACATTCTTGTACATACTTGTACACCCTTGTAAACACTTGTACAACCTTGTACAAACTTGTACACACTTGTACAACCTTGTACAAACCTGTACACCCTTGTACACACTTGTACAAGCTTGTACACGATTGTACACCCTTGTACACACTTGTGCACCCTTATACACACTTGTACACCCTTGTACACACTTGTACAACCTTTTAAAAACTTGTACACACTTGTACAAACTTGAACATTCTTGTACATACTTGTACACCCTTGTAAACACTTGTACAACCTTGTACAAGCTTGTACACACTTGTACAAGCTTGTATAAGCTTGTACACACTTGTACAAGCTTGTACACACTTGTACACCCTTGTACAAACTTGTGCACCCTTGTACACTTTTGTACACCCTTGTACACATTTGTACAACCTTGTACAAACTTGTACACACTTGAACAAACTTGTACACACTTGTACAACCTTGTACACACTTGTACAACCTTGTACACACTTGTACAACCTTGTACACGCTTGTACAACCTTGTACACACTTGTACAACCTTTTACACAATTGTAAAACCTTGTACACACTTGTACATTCTTGTACAAACTTGTACTTACTTGTACAACCTTGTACAAACTTGTACACACTTGTACAAACTTTTACATCCTTGTACACATTTGTACACCCTTGTACACACTTGTACAACCTTGTACAAACCTGTACACCATTGTACACACTTGTACAAGCTTGTACACGATTGTACACCCTTGTACACACTTGTGCACCCTTGTATACATTTGTACAACCTTGTACAAACTTGTACACAATTGTACAAACTTGTACACACTTGTACAAACTTGTACACCCTTGTACACACTTGTACAACCTTGTACACACTTGTACAAACTTGTACACCCTTGTACACACTTGTACAACCTTGTACACACTTGTACAACCTTGTACACACTTGTACAACCTTGTACACAATTGTACAACCTTGTACAACCTTGTACACACTTGTACAACCTTGTACACACTTGTACAACCTTGTACACACTTGTACAACCTTGTAAAAACTTGTACAACCTTGTACACACTTGTACACCCTTGTACAAACTTGTACAAGCTTGTACACACTTGTACAAGCTTGTACACACTTGTACAACCTTGTACACACTTGTTCCCCCTTGTACACACTTGTACAACCTTTTACAAACTTGTACACACTTGTACAAAATTGTACATTCTTGTACATACTTGTACATCCTTGTACACATTTGTACAACCTAGTACAAACCTGTACACCATTGTACACACTTGTACAAGCTTGTACACACTTGTACACCCTTGTACAAACTTGTGCACCCTTGTACACTTTTGTACACCCTTGTACACATTTGTACAACCTTGTACAAACTTAAACACACTTGTACAAACATGTACACACTTGAACAACCATGTACACACTTGTACAACCTTGTACACACTTGTACAAGCTTGTACACACTTGTACAACCTTGTACACACTTGTACAACCTTGTACACACTTGTACAACCTTGTACACAATTGTAAAACCTTGTACACACTTGTACAACCTTGTACAAACCTGTACACCCTTGTACACACTTGTACAACCTTGTACACGATTGTACACTCTTGTACACACTTGTGCAACCTTGTACACACTTGTGCAACCTTGTACACACTTGTACAACCTTGTAAACACTTGTACAACCTTGTACACACTTGTTCAAAATTGTACACACTTGTACAACCTTGTACAAACCTGTACACCCTTGTACACACTTGTACACCCTTGTACAAACTTGTGCACCCTTGTACACTTTTGTACACCCTTGTACACATTTGTACAACCTTGTACAAACTTGTAAACACTTGTACAAACTTGTACACACTTGTACAACCTTGTACACACTTGTACATCCTTGTACACACTTGTACAACCTTGTACACACTTGTACAACCTTGTACACAATTGTAAAACATTGTACACACTTAAACAACCTTGTACAAACTTGTACACACTTGTATAAACTTTTACATCCTTGTACACATTTGTACACCCTTGTACACACTTGTACAACCTTGTACAAACCTGTAAACCCTTGTACACACTTGTACAAGCTTGTACACGATTATACAAGCTTGTACACGATTGTACACCCTTGTACACACTTGTGAACCCTTGTACACACTTGTACAACCTTGTACACACTTGTACAACCTTGTACACACTTGTACAACCTTGTACACACTTGTACAACCTTGTACACACTTGTACAACCTTGTACACACTTGTACAACCTTGTACAACCTACTACAAACTTGTACACACTTGTACAAACTTTTACATCCTTGTACACATTTGTACACCCTTGTACACACTTGTACAACCTTGTACAAACCTGTAAACCCTTGTACAAGCTTGTACACACTTGTACAAACTTGTACACACTTGTACACCCTTGTACAAACTTTTGCACCCTTGTACACTTTTGTACACCCTTTTACACATTTGTACAACCTTGTACAAACTTGTACACACTTGAACAAACTTGTACACACTTGTACAACCTTGTACACACTTGTACAACCTTGTACACACTTGTACAACCTTGTACACACTTGTACAAGCTTGTACACACTTGTACAACCTTGTACACACTTGTACAACCTTGTACACACTTGTACAACCTTTTACACAATTGTAAAACCTTGTACACACTTGTACATTCTTGTACAAACTTGTACTTACTTGTATAACCTTGTACAAACTTGTACACACTTGTACAAACTTTTACATCCTTGTACACATTTGTACACCCTTGTACACACTTGTACAACCTTGTACAAACCTGTACACCCTTGTACACACTTGTACAAGCTTGTACACGATTGTACACCCTTGTACACACTTGTGCACCCTTATACACACTTGTACACCCTTGTACACACTTGTACAACCTTTTAAAAACTTGTACACACTTGTACAAACTTGAACATTCTTGTACATACTTGTACACCCTTGTAAACACTTGTACAACCTTGTACAAACTTGTACACACTTGTACACACTTGTACAAGCTTGTACACACTTGTACAAGCTTGTACACACTTGTACACCCTTGTACAAACTTGTGCACCCTTGTACACACTTGTACAACCTTGTACACAATTGTACAACCTTGTACAACCATGTACACACTTGTACAACTTTGTACACACTTGTACAACCTTGTACACACTTGTACACCTTTGTACACACTTGTACAACCTTGTACACTATGATACAACCTTGTACATACTTGTACAACCTTGTTCACACTTGTACAACCTTTTACAAACTTGTACACACTTGTACAAACTTGTACATTCTTTTGTACACCCTTGTAAACACTTGTACAACCTTGTACAAACCTGTACACCCTTGTACACACTTGTACAAGCTTGTACACACTTGTACACCCTTGTACAAACTTGTGCACCCTTGTACACTTTTGTACACCCTTGTATACATTGGTACAACCTTGTACAAACTTGTACACACTTGTACAAACTTGTACACACTTGTACAAACTTGTACACCCTTGTACACACTTGTACAACCTTGTACACACTTGTACAACCTTGTACACAATTGTACAACCTTGTACAACCATGTACACACTTGTACAACCTTGTACACACTTGTACAACCTTGTACACACTTGTACACCTTTGTACACACTTATACAACCTTGTACACACTTGTACAACCTTGTACACACTTGTACAACCTTGTACACGTTTGTACAACCTTGTACACACTTGTACAACCTTGTACACACTTGTACAACCTTGTAAAAACTTGTACAAGCATGTACACGATTGTACACCCTTGTACACACTTGTGCACCCTTGTACACACTTGTACAACCTTGTACACACTTGTACAACCTTATACACACTTGTACAACCTTGTACACACTTGTACAACCTTGTACACACTTGTACAAACTTGTACACACTTGTACAACCTTGTACACACTTGTACAACCTTGTACACACTTGTACAACCTTGTACACACTTGTACAACCTTTTACACAATTGTAAAACCTTGTACACACTTGTACATTCTTGTACAAACTTGTACTTACTTGTACAACCTTGTACAAACTTGTACACACTTGTACAAACTTTTACATCCTTGTACACATTTGTACACCCTTGTACACACTTGTACAACCTTGTACAAACCTGTACACCATTGTACACACTTGTACAAGCTTGTACACGATTGTACACCCTTGTACACACTTGTGCACCCTTGTATACATTTGTACAACCTTGTACAAACTTGTACACAATTGTACAAACTTGTACACACTTGTACAAACTTGTACACCCTTGTACACACTTGTACAACCTTGTACACACTTGTACAAACTTGTACACCCTTGTACACACTTGTACAACCTTGTACACACTTGTACAACCTTGTACACACTTGTACAACCTTGTACACAATTGTACAACCTTGTACAACCTTGTACACACTTGTACAACCTTGTACACACTTGTACAACCTTGTACACACTTGTACAACCTTGTAAAAACTTGTACAACCTTGTACACACTTGTACACCCTTGTACAAACTTGTACAAGCTTGTACACACTTGTACAAGCTTGTACACACTTGTACAACCTTGTACACACTTGTTCCCCCTTGTACACACTTGTACAACCTTTTACAAACTTGTACACACTTGTACAAAATTGTACATTCTTGTACATACTTGTACATCCTTGTACACATTTGTACAACCTAGTACAAACCTGTACACCATTGTACACACTTGTACAAGCTTGTACACACTTGTACACCCTTGTACAAACTTGTGCACCCTTGTACACTTTTGTACACCCTTGTACACATTTGTACAACCTTGTACAAACTTAAACACACTTGTACAAACATGTACACACTTGAACAACCATGTACACACTTGTACAACCTTGTACACACTTGTACAAGCTTGTACACACTTGTACAACCTTGTACACACTTGTACAACCTTGTACACACTTGTACAACCTTGTACACAATTGTAAAACCTTGTACACACTTGTACAACCTTGTACAAACCTGTACACCCTTGTACACACTTGTACAACCTTGTACACGATTGTACACTCTTGTACACACTTGTGCAACCTTGTACACACTTGTGCAACCTTGTACACACTTGTACAACCTTGTAAACACTTGTACAACCTTGTACACACTTGTTCAAAATTGTACACACTTGTACAACCTTGTACAAACCTGTACACCCTTGTACACACTTGTACACCCTTGTTCAAACTTGTGCACCCTTGTACACTTTTGTACACCCTTGTACACATTTGTACAACCTTGTACAAACTTGTAAACACTTGTACAAACTTGTACACACTTGTACAACCTTGTACACACTTGTACATCCTTGTACACACTTGTACAACCTTGTACACACTTGTACAACCTTGTACACAATTGTAAAACATTGTACACACTTAAACAACCTTGTACAAACTTGTACACACTTGTATAAACTTTTACATCCTTGTACACATTTGTACACCCTTGTACACACTTGTACAACCTTGTACAAACCTGTAAACCCTTGTACACACTTGTACAAGCTTGTACACGATTATACAAGCTTGTACACGATTGTACACCCTTGTACACACTTGTGAACCCTTGTACACACTTGTACAACCTTGTACACACTTGTACAACCTTGTACACACTTGTACAACCTTGTACACACTTGTACAACCTTGTACACACTTGTACAACCTTGTACACACTTGTACAACCTTGTACAACCTACTACAAACTTGTACACACTTGTACAAACTTTTACATCCTTGTACACATTTGTACACCCTTGTACACACTTGTACAACCTTGTACAAACCTGTAAACCCTTGTACAAGCTTGTACACACTTGTACAAACTTGTACACACTTGTACACCCTTGTACAAACTTTTGCACCCTTGTACACTTTTGTACACCCTTTTACACATTTGTACAACCTTGTACAAACTTGTACACACTTGAACAAACTTGTACACACTTGTACAACCTTGTACACACTTGTACAACCTTGTACACACTTGTACAACCTTGTACACACTTGTACAAGCTTGTACACACTTGTACAACCTTGTACACACTTGTACAACCTTGTACACACTTGTACAACCTTTTACACAATTGTAAAACCTTGTACACACTTGTACATTCTTGTACAAACTTGTACTTACTTGTACAACCTTGTACAAACTTGTACACACTTGTACAAACTTTTACATCCTTGTACACATTTGTACACCCTTGTACACACTTGTACAACCTTGTACAAACCTGTACACCCTTGTACACACTTGTACAAGCTTGTACACGATTGTACACCCTTGTACACACTTGTGCACCCTTATACACACTTGTACACCCTTGTACACACTTGTACAACCTTTTAAAAACTTGTACACACTTGTACAAACTTGAACATTCTTGTACATACTTGTACACCCTTGTAAACACTTGTACAACCTTGTACAAACTTGTACACACTTGTACACACTTGTACAAGCTTGTACACACTTGTACAAGCTTGTACACACTTGTACACCCTTGTACAAACTTGTGCACCCTTGTACACACTTGTACAACCTTGTACACAATTGTACAACCTTGTACAACCATGTACACACTTGTACAACTTTGTACACACTTGTACAACCTTGTACACACTTGTACACCTTTGTACACACTTGTACAACCTTGTACACTATGATACAACCTTGTACATACTTGTACAACCTTGTTCACACTTGTACAACCTTTTACAAACTTGTACACACTTGTACAAACTTGTACATTCTTTTGTACACCCTTGTAAACACTTGTACCACCTTGTACAAACCTGTACACCCTTGTACACACTTGTACAAGCTTGTACACACTTGTACACCCTTGTACAAACTTGTGCACCCTTGTACACTTTTGTACACCCTTGTATACATTGGTACAACCTTGTACAAACTTGTACACACTTGTACAAACTTGTACACACTTGTACAAACTTGTACACCCTTGTACACACTTGTACAACCTTGTACACACTTGTACAACCTTGTACACAATTGTACAACCTTGTACAACCATGTACACACTTGTACAACCTTGTACACACTTGTACAACCTTGTACACACTTGTACACCTTTGTACACACTTATACAACCTTGTACACACTTGTACAACCTTGTACACACTTGTACAACCTTGTACACGTTTGTACAACCTTGTACACACTTGTACAACCTTGTACACACTTGTACAACCTTGTAAAAACTTGTACAAGCATGTACACGATTGTACACCATTGTACACACTTGTGCACCCTTGTACACACTTGTACAACCTTGTACACACTTGTACAACCTTATACACACTTGTACAACCTTGTACACACTTGTACAACCTTGTACACACTTGTACAAACTTGTACACACTTGTACAACCTTGTACACACTTGTACAACCTTGTACACACTTGTACAACCTTGTACACACTTGTACAACCTTTTACACAATTGTAAAACCTTGTACACACTTGTACATTCTTGTACAAACTTGTACTTACTTGTACAACCTTGTACAAACTTGTACACACTTGTACAAACTTTTACATCCTTGTACACATTTGTACACCCTTGTACACACTTGTACAACCTTTAACAAACCTGTACACCCTTGTACACACTTGTACAAGCTTGTACAAGATTGTACACCCTTGTACACACTTGTGCACCCTTGTACACACTTGTACACCCTTGTATACACTTGTACAACCTTTTACAAACTTGTACACACTTGTACAAACTTGTACATTCTTGTGCATACTTGTACACCCTTGTAAACACTTGTACAACCTTGTACAAACCTGTACACCCTTGTACACACTTGTACAAGCTTGTACACACTTGTACAAGCTTGTACACACTTGTACACCCTTGTACAAACTTGTGCACCCTTGTACACTTTTGTACACCCTTGTATACATTTGTACAACCTTGTACAAACTTGTACACAATTGTACAAACTTGTACACACTTGTACAAACTTGTACACCCTTGTACACACTTGTACAACCTTGTACACACTTGTACAACCTTGTACAAACCTGTACACCCTTGTACACACTTGTACAAGCTTGTACACGATTGTACACCCTTGTACACACTTGTGCACCCTTGTACACACTTGTACACCCTTGTACACACTTGTACAACCTTTTACAAACTTGTACACACTTGTACAAACTTGTACATTCTTGTACATACTTGTACACCCTTGTAAACACTTGTACAACCTTGTACAAACCTGTACACCCTTGTACACACTTGTACAAGCTTGTACACACTTGTACACCCTTGTACACACTTGTACAACCTTGTACACACTTGTACAACCTTGTACACAATTGTACAACCTTGTACAACCTTGTACACACTTGTACAACCTTGTACACACTTGTACAACCTTGTACACACTTGTACAACCTTGTACACACTTGTACACCTTTGTACACACTTGTTTAACCTTGTACACACTTGTACAACCTTGTACACACTTGTACAACCTTGTACACACTTGTACAACCTTGTACACACTTGTACACACTTGTACAAACTTGTACATTCTTGTACATACTTGTACTCCCTTGTAAACACTTGTACAACCTTGTACAAACCTGTACACCCTTGTACACACTTGTACAAGCTTGTACACACTTCTACAAGCTTGTACACACTTGTACACCCTTGTACAAACTTGTGCACCCTTGTACACTTTTGTACACCCTTGTATACATTTGTACAACCTTGTACAAACTTGTACACACTTGTACAAACTTGTACACACTTGTACAAACTTGTACACCCTTGTACACACTTGTACAACCTTGTACACACTTGTACAACCTTGTACACACTTGTGTCTAAGATGTCTTTTTATTTAGAGGGGTGTCTTGTTTTTTAGAGGGTTGTCTTGTTTTTTAGAGGGTTTTCTTGTAATTTAGATGGGATGTCTTGTTATTTAGAGGGATGTCTTAATATTTAGCGGAATGTCTTGTTTATTAGAGGGATGTCTTGCTATTTAGAGGGATGTCTTTTTATTTGGAGGGATGTCTTGTTATTTAGAGGGATGTCTTAATATTTAGAGGGATGTCTTGTTATTTAGAGGAATGTCTTGTTATTTAAAAGGGATGTCTTGTTATTTAGAGGGATGTCTTGTTATTTAGTGGGATGTCTTGTTATTTAGAGGGATGTCTTGTTATTTAGAGAGATGTCTTGTTATTTAAAGGGATGTCTTAATATTTAGAGGGATGTCTTGTTATTTAGAGGGATGTCTTAATATTTAGAGGGATGTCTTGTTATTTGAAGGGATGTCTTAATATTTAGAGGGATGTCTTGTTATTTAGAGAGATGTCTTGTTATTTAGAGGGATGTCTTGTTTTTTAAAGGGTTGTCTTGTTATTTGGAGGGATGTCTTAATATTTAGAGTGATGTCTTGTTATTTAGAGGGATGTCTTGTTATTAGAGGGATGTCTTGTTTTTTAGAGGGTTGTCTTGTTATTTGGAGGGATGTCTTGTTTTTTAGAGGGTTGTCTTGTAATTTAGATGGGATGTCTTGTTATTTAGAGGGATGTCTTGTTATTTACAGGTATGTCTTGTTATTTAGAGGGATGTCTTAATATTTAGAGGAATGTCTTGTTATATAGATGGATGTCTTGTTATTTAGAGGGATGTCTTGATATTTAGAGGGATGTCTTGTTTTTTAGAGAGATGTCTTGTTATTTAAAGGGTTTTTTTGTTTTTTAGAGGGTTGTCTTGTTATTTGGAGGGATGTCTTGTTATTTAGATTGATGTCTTAATATTTAGAGGGATGTCTTGTTTTTTAGAGGGATGTCTTGTTATTTAGAGGGATGTCTTGTTATTTAGAGGGATGTCTTGTTATTTAGAGGGATGTCTTGTTATTTAGAGGGATGTCTTGTGATTTGAAGGGATGTCTTAATATTTAGAGATATGTCTTGTTATTTAGAGGGATGTCTTGTTATTTAGAGGGATGTCTTGTTATTTAGAGGGATGTCTTCATATTTGGAGGGATGTCTTGTTATTTAGAGGGATGTCTTGTTATTTGGAGGGATGCTTGTTATTAAGAGGGATGTCTTATAATTTAGAGGGATGTTTCGTTATTTGGAGGTATGTCTTGTTATTTAGAGGGATGTCTTGTTATTTAGAGGGATGTCTTGGTATTTGGAGGGATGTCTAGTTATTTAGAGGGATGTCTTTTTATTTAGAGGGATGTCTTGTTATTTAGAGGGATGTCTTGTTATTTAGAGGGATGTCTTGTTATTTGAAGGGATGTCTTAATATTTAGAGGGATGTCTTGCTTTTTTGAGGGATTTCTTGTTATTTGAAGGGATGTCTTGTTATTTAGAGGGATGTCTTGTTATTTAGAGGAATGTCTTGTTATTTAAAAGGGATGTCTTGTTATTTAGAGGGATGTCTTGTTTTTTAGTGAGATGTCTTGTTATTTAGAGGGATGTCTTGTTATTTAGAGAGATGTCTTGTTATTTAAAGGGATGTCTTAATATTTAGAGGGATGTCTTGTTATTTAGAGGGATGTCTTAATATTTAGAGGGATGTCTTGTTATTTGGAGGGATGTCTTAATATTTAGAGGGATGTCTTGTTATTTAGAGGGATGTCTTGTTATTTAGAGAGATGTCTTGTTATTTAAAGGGATGTCTTAATATTTAGAGGGATGTCTTGTTATTTAGAGGGATGTCTTAATATTTAGAGGGATGTCTTGTTATTTGAAGGGATGTCTTAATATTTAGAGGGATGTCTTGTTATTTAGAGGGATGTCTTGTTATTTAGAGGGATGTCTTGTTTTTTAAAGGGTTGTCTTGTTATTTGGAGGGATGTCTTAATATTTAGAGGGATGTCTTGGTATTTAGAGGGATGTCTTGTTATTTAGAGGGATGTCTTGTTATTTAGAGGGATGTCTTCTTATTTGGAGGGAAGTCTTGTTATTTGGAGGAATGTCTTGTTATTTAGAGGGATATCTTGTTATTTGGAGGGATGTCTTGTTATTTAGAGAGATGTCTTGCTATTTAGAGGGATGTCTTTTTATTTGGAGGGATATCTTGTTATTTAGAGGGATGTCTTGTTATTTAGAGGAATGTCTTGTTATTTAAAAGGGATGTCTTGTTATTTAGAGGGACGTCTTGTTATTTAGTGGGATGTCTTGTTATTTAGAGGGATGTCTTGTTATTTAGAGAGATGTCTTGTTATTTAAAGGGATGTCTTAATATTTAGAGGGATGTCTTGTTATTTAGAGGGATGTCTTAATATTTAGAGGGATGTCTTGTTATTTGGAGGGATGTCTTAATATTTAGAGGGATGTCTTGTTATTTAGAGGGATGTCTTGTTATTTAGAGGGATGTCTTGTTTTTTAGATGGTTGTCTTGTAATTTAGATTTGATGTCTTGTTATTTAGAGGAATGTCTTGTTATTTGGAGAGATGTCTTTTTATTTAGAGGGATGTCTTGTTTTTTAGAGGGTTGTCTTGTTATTTGGAGGGATATCTTGTTTTTTAGAGGGTTGTCTTGTAATTTAGATGGGATGTCTTGTTATTTAGAGGGATGTCTTAATATTTAGCGGAATGTCTTGTTTATTAGAGGGATGTCTTGCTATTTAGAGGGATGTCTTTTTATTTGGAGGGATGTCTTGTTATTTAGAGGGATGTCTTGTTATTTAGAGGAATGTCTTGTTATTTAAAAGGGATGTCTTGTTATTTAGAGGGATGTCTTGTTATTTAGTGGGATGTCTTGTTATTTAGAGGGATGTCTTGTTATTTAGAGAGATGTCTTGTTATTTAACCGGATGTCTTAATATTTAGAGGGATGTCTTAATATTTAGCGGAATGTCTTGTTTATTAGAGGGATGTCTTGCTATTTAGAGGGATGTCTTTTTATTTGGAGGGATGTCTTGTTATTTAGAGGGATGTCTTGTTATTTAGAGGAATGTCTTGTTATTTAAAAGGGATGTCTTGTTATTTAGAGGGATGTCTTGTTATTTAGTGGGATGTCTTGTTATTTAGAGGGATGTCTTGTTATTTAGAGAGATGTCTTGTTATTTAAAGGGATGTCTTAATATTTAGAGGGATGTCTTGTTATTTAGAGGGATGTCTTAATATTTAGAGGGATGTCTTGTTATTTGAAGGGATGTCTTAATATTTAGAGGGATGTCTAGTTATTTAGAGGGATGTCTTCTTATTTAGAGGGATGTCTTGTTTTTTAAAGGGTTGTCTTGTTATTTGGAGGGATGTCTTAATATTTAGAGGGATGTCTTGGTATTTAGAGGGATGTCTTGTTATTTAGAGGGATGTCTTAATATTTAGCGGAATGTCTTAAGGGATGTCTTGTTTTTTAGAGGGTTGTCTTGTTATTTAGATGGGATGTCTTGTTATTTAGAGGGATGTCTTGTTATTTACAGGTATGTCTTGTTATTTAGAGGGATGTCTTAATATTTAGAGGAATGTCTTGTTATATAGATGGATGTCTTGTTATTTAGAGGGATGTCTTGATATTTAGAGGGATGTCTTGTTTTTTAGAGAGATGTCTTGTTATTTAGAGGGTTTTTTTGTTTTTTAGAGGGTTGTCTTGTTATTTGGAGGGATGTCTTGTTATTTAGATTGATGTCTTAATATTTAGAGGGATGTCTTTTTATTTGGAGGGATGTCTTGTTATTTAGAGGGATGTCTTGTTATTTAGAGGAATGTCTTGTTTTTTAAAAGGGATGTCTTGTTATTTAGAGGGATGTCTTGTTATTTAGAGGGATGTCTTGTTATTTAGAGGGATGTCTTGTTATTTAGAGGGATGTCTTGTTATTTAGAGGGATGTCTTGTTATTTGAAGGGATGTCTTAATATTTAGAGAGATGTCTTGTTATTTAGAGGGATGTCTTGTTATTTAGAGGGATGTCTTGTTATTTAGAGGGATGTCTTCATATTTGGAGGGATGTCTTCATATTTGGAGGGATGTCTTGTTATTTAGAGGGATGTCTTGTTATTTGGAGGGATGCTTGTTATTAAGAGGGATGTCTTATAATTTAGAGGGATGTCTTGTTATTTGGAGGTATGTCTTGTTATTTAGAGGGATGTCTTGTTATTTAGAGGGATGTCTTGGTATTTGGAGGGATGTCTAGTTATTTAGAGGGATGTCTTTTTTATTTAGAGGGATGTCTTGTTATTTAGAGGGATGTCTTGCTATTTTGAGGGATTTCTTGTTATTTGGAGGGATGTCTTGTTATTTAGAGGGATGTCTTGTTATTTAGAGGAATGTCTTGTTATTTAAAAGGGATGTCTTGTTATTTAGAGGGATGTCTTGTTATTTAGTGGGATGTCTTGTTATTTAGAGGGATGTCTTGTTATTTAGAGAGATGTCTTGTTATTTAAAGGGATGTCTTAATATTTAGAGGGATGTCTTGTTATTTAGAGGGATGTCTTAATATTTAGAGGGATGTCTTGTTATTTGGAGGGACGTCTTGTTATTTAGTGGGATGTCTTGTTATTTAGAGGGATGTCTTGTTATTTAGAGGGATGTCTTGTTATTTAAAGGGATGTCTTAATATTTAGAGGGATGTCTTGTTATTTAGAGGGATGTCTTAATATTTAGAGGGATGTCTTGTTATTTGGAGGGATGTCTTAATATTTAGAGGGATGTCTTGTTATTTAGAGGGATGTCTTGTTATTTAGAGGGATGTCTTGTTTTTTAAAGGGTTTTCTTGTTATTTGGAGGAATGTCTTAATATTTAGAGGGATGTCTTAATATTTAGCGGAATGTCTAGTTTATTAGAGGGATGTCTTGTTATTTAGAGGGATGTCTTGTTATTTAGAGGGATGTCTTAATATTTGGAGGGATGTCTTGTTATTTAGAGGGATGTCTTAATATTTAGAGGGATGTCTTGTTTTTTAGTGGGATGTCTTGTTATTTAGAGGGATGTCTTGTTATTTGGAGAGATGTCTTTTTATTTAGAGGGATGTCTTGTTTTTTAGAGGGTTGTCTTGTTATTTGGAGGGATGTCTTGTTTTTTCGAGGGTTGTCTTGTAATTTAGATGGGATGTCTTGTTATTTAGAGGGATGTCTTAATATTTAGCGGAATGTCTTGTTTATTAGAGGGATGTCTTGCTATTTAGAGGGATGTCTTTTTATTTGGAGGGATGTCTTGTTATTTAGAGGGATGTCTTGTTATTTAGAGGAATGTCTTGTTATTTAAAAGGGATGTCTTGTTATTTAGATGGATGTCTTGTTATTTAGTGGGATGTCTTGTTATTTAGAGGGATGTCTTGTTATTTAGAGAGATGTCTTGGTATTTAGAGGGATGTCTTGTTATTTAGAGGGATGTCTTAATATTTAGCGGAATGTCTAGTTTATTAGAGGGATGTCTTGTTATTTAGAGGGATGTCTTGTTATTTAGAGGGATGTCTTGTTTTTTAGAGGGTTGTCTTGTTATTTGGAGGGATGTCTTGTTTTTTAGAGGGTTGTGTTGTAATTTAGATGGGATGTCTTGTTATTTAGAGGGATGTCTTGTTATTTAGAGAGATGTCTTGTTATTTAAAGAGATGTCTTAATATTTAGAGGGATGTCTTGTTATTTAGAGGGATGTCTTAATATTTAGAGGGATGTCTTGTTATTTGGAGGGATGTCTTAATATTTAGAGGGATGTCTTGTTATTTAAAGGGATGTCTTGTTATTTAGAGGGATGTCTTGTTTTTTAGAGGGTTGTCTTGTAATTTAGATGGGATGTCTTGTTATTTAGAGGGATGTCTTGTTATTTAGAGAGATGTCTTGTTATTTAAAGGGATGTCTTAATATTTAGAGGGATGTCTTGTTATTTAGAGGGATGTCTTAATATTTAGAGGGATGTCTTGCTATTTAGAGGGTTTCCTTTTTTTTGGAGGGATGTCTTGTTATTTAGAGGGATGTCTTGTTATTTAGAGGAATGTCTTGTTATTTAAAAGGGATGTCTTGTTATTTAGAGGGACGTCTTGTTATTTAGTGGGATGTCTTGTTATTTAGAGGGATGTCTTGTTATTTAGAGAGATGTCTTGTTATTTAAAGGGATGTCGTAATATTTAGAGGGATGTCTTGTTATTTAGAGGGATGTCTTAATATTTAGAGGGATGTCTTGTTATTTGGAGGGATGTCTTAATATTTAGAGGGATGTCTTGTTATTTAGAGGGATGTCTTGTTATTTAGAGGGATGTCTTGTTTTTTAGAGGGTTGTCTTGTAATTTAGATGGGATGTCTTGTTATTTAGAGGGATGTCTTGTTATTTGGTGAGATGTCTTTTTATTTAGAGGGATGTCTTGTTTTTTAGAGGGTTGTCTTGTTATTTGGAGGGATATCTTGTTTTTTAGAGGGTTGTCTTGTAATTTAGATGGGATGTCTTGTTATTTAGAGGGATGTCTTAATATTTAGCGGAATGTCTTGTTTATTAGAGGGATGTCTTGCTATTTAGAGGGATGTCTTTTTATTTGGAGGGATGTCTTGTTATTTAGAGGGATGTCTTGTTATTTAGAGGAATGTCTTGTTATTTAAAAGGGATGTCTTGTTATTTAGAGGGATGTCTTGTTATTTAGTGGGATGTCTTGTTATATAGAGGGATGTCTTGTTATTTAGAGAGATGTCTTGTTATTTAAAGGGATGTCTTAATATTTAGAGGGATGTCTTAATATTTAGCGGAATGTCTTGTTTATTAGAGGGATGTCTTGCTATTTAGAGGGATGTCTTTTTATTTGGAGGGATGTCTTGTTATTTAGAGGGATGTCTTGTTATTTAGAGGAATGTCTTGTTATTTAAAAGGGATGTCTTGTTATTTAGAGGGATGTCTTGTTATTTAGTGGGATGTCTTGTTATTTAGAGGGATGTCTTGTTATTTAGAGAGATGTCTTGTTATTTAAAGGGATGTCTTAATATTTAGAGGGATGTCTTGTTATTTAGAGGGATGTCTTAATATTTAGAGGGATGTCTTGTTATTTGAAGGGATGTCTTAATATTTAGAGGGATGTCTAGTTATTTAGAGGGATGTCTTCTTATTTAGAGGGATGTCTTGTTTTTTAAAGGGTTGTCTTGTTATTTGGAGGGATGTCTTAATATTTAGAGGGATGTCTTGGTATTTAGAGGGATGTCTTGTTATTTAGAGGGATGTCTTAATATTTAGCGGAATGTCTTAAGGGATGTCTTGTTTTTTAGAGGGTTGTCTTGTTATTTAGATGGGATGTCTTGTTATTTAGAGGGATGTCTTGTTATTTACAGGTATGTCTTGTTATTTAGAGGGATGTCTTAATATTTAGAGGAATGTCTTGTTATATAGATGGATGTCTTGTTATTTAGAGGGATGTCTTGATATTTAGAGGGATGTCTTGTTTTTTAGAGAGATGTCTTGTTATTTAGAGGGTTTTTTTTTGTTTTTTAGAGGGTTGTCTTGTTATTTGGAGGGATGTCTTGTTATTTAGATTGATGTCTTAATATTTAGAGGGATGTCTTTTTATTTGGAGGGATGTCTTGTTATTTAGAGGGATGTCTTGTTATTTAGAGGAATGTCTTGTTATTTAAAAGGGATGTCTTGTTATTTAGAGGGATGTCTTGTTATTTAGAGGGATGTCTTGTTATTTAGAGGGATGTCTTGTTATTTAGAGGGATGTCTTGTTATTTAGAGGGATGTCTTGTTATTTGAAGGGATGTCTTAATATTTAGAGAGATGTCTTGTTATTTAGAGGGATGTCTTGTTATTTAGAGGGATGTCTTGTTATTTGGAGGGATGTCTTCATATTTGGAGGGATGTCTTGTTATTTAGAGGGATGTCTTGTTATTTGGAGGGATGCTTGTTATTAAGAGGGATGTCTTATAATTTAGAGGGATGTCTTGTTATTTGGAGGTATGTCTTGTTATTTAGAGGGATGTCTTGTTATTTAGAGGGATGTCTTGGTATTTGGAGGGATGTCTAGTTATTTAGAGGGATGTCTTTTTATTTAGAGGGATGTCTTGTTATTTAGAGGGATGACTTGCTATTTTGAGGGATTTCTTGTTATTTGGAGGGATGTCTTGTTATTTAGAGGGATGTCTTGTTATTTAGAGGAATGTCTTGTTATTTAAAAGGGATGTCTTGTTATTTAGAGGGATGTCTTGTTATTTAGTGGGATGTCTTGTTATTTAGAGGGATGTCTTGTTATTTAGAGAGATGTCTTGTTATTTAAAGGGATGTCTTAATATTTAGAGGGATGTCTTGTTATTTAGAGGGATGTCTTAATATTTAGAGGGATGTCTTGTTATTTGGAGGGATGTCTTAATATTTAGAGGGATGTCTTGTTATTTAGAGGGATGTCTTGTTATTTAGAGAGATGTCTTGTTATTTAAAGGGATGTCTTAATATTTAGAGGGATGTCTTAATATTTAGAGGGATGTCTTGTTATTTGAAGGGATGTCTTAATATTTAGAGGGATGTCTTGTTATTTAGAGGGATGTCTTGTTATTTAGAGGGATGTCTTGTTTTTTTAAAGGGTTGTCTTGTTATTTGGAGGGATGTCTTAATATTTAGAGGGATGTCTTGGTATTTAGAGGGATGTCTTGTTATTTAGAGGGATGTCTTGTTATTTAGAGGAATGTCTTCTTATTTGGAGGGAAGTCTTGTTATTTGGAGGAATGTCTTGTTATTTAGAGGGATATCTTGTTATTTGGAGGGATGTCTTGTTATTTAGAGGGATGTCTTGCTATTTAGAGGGATGTCTTTTTATTTGGAGGGATGTCTTGTTATTTAGAGGGATGTCTTGTTATTTAGAGGAATGTCTTGTTATTTAAAAGGGATGTCTTGTTTTTTAGAGGGATGTCTTGTTATTTAGAGGGATGTCTTGTTATTTAGAGGGATGTCTTGTTATTTAGAGGGATGTCTTGTTTTTTAAAGGGTTTTCTTGTTATTTGGAGGGATGTCTTAATATTTAGAGGGATGTCTTGGTATTTGGAGGGATGTCTTGTTATTTAGAGGGATGTCTTAATATTTAGCGGAATGTCTAGTTTATTAGAGGGATGTCTTGTTATTTAGAGGGATGTCTTGTTATTTAGAGGGATGTCTTAATATTTAGAGGGATGTCTTGTTATTTAGAGGGATGTCTTAATATTTAGAGGGATGTCTTGTTTTTTAGTGGGATGTCTTGTTATTTAGAGGGATGTCTTGTTATTTAGAGGGTTTTTTTGTTTTTTAGAGGGTTGTCTTGTTATTTGGAGGGATGTCTTGTTATTTAGATTGATGTCTTAATATTTAGAGTGATGTCTTGTTTTTAGAGGGATGTCTTGTTATTTAGAGGGATGTCTTGTTATTTAGAGGGATGTCTTGTTATTTAGAGGGATGTCTTGTTATTTAGAGGGATGTCTTGTTATTTGAAGGGATGTCTTAATATTTAGAGAGATGTCTTGTTATTTAGAGGGATGTCTTGTTATTTAGAGGGATGTCTTCATATTTGGAGGGATGTCTTCATATTTGGAGGGATGTCTTGTTATTTAGAGGAATGTCTTCTTATTTGGAGGGAAGTCTTGTTATTTGGAGGAATGTCTTGTTATTTAGAGGGATATCTTGTTATTTGGAGGGATGTCTTGTTATTTAGAGGGATGTCTTGCTATTTAGAGGGATGTCTTTTTATTTGGAGGGATGTCTTGTTATTTAGAGGGATGTCTTGTTATTTAGAGGAATGTCTTGTTATTTAAAAGGGATGTCTTGTTTTTTAGAGGGATGTCTTGTTATTTAGAGGGATGTCTTGTTATTTAGAGGGATGTCTTGTTATTTAGAGGGATGTCTTGTTTTTTAAAGGGTTTTCTTGTTATTTGGAGGGATGTCTTAATATTTAGAGGGATGTCTTGGTATTTGGAGGGATGTCTTGTTATTTAGAGGGATGTCTTAATATTTAGCGGAATGTCTAGTTTATTAGAGGGATGTCTTGTTATTTAGAGGGATGTCTTGTTATTTAGAGGGATGTCTTAATATTTAGAGGGATGTCTTGTTATTTAGAGGGATGTCTTAATATTTAGAGGGATGTCTTGTTTTTTAGTGGGATGTCTTGTTATTTAGAGGGATGTCTTGTTATTTAGAGGGTTTTTTTGTTTTTTAGAGGGTTGTCTTGTTATTTGGAGGGATGTCTTGTTATTTAGATTGATGTCTTAATATTTAGAGGGATGTCTTGTTTTTAGAGGGATGTCTTGTTATTTAGAGGGATGTCTTGTTATTTAGAGGGATGTCTTGTTATTTAGAGGGATGTCTTGTTATTTAGAGGGATGTCTTCATATTTGGAGGGATGTCTTCATATTTGGAGGGATGTCTTGTTATTTAGAGGGATGTCTTGTTATTTGGAGAGATGCTTGTTATTAAGAGGGATGTCTTATAATTTAGAGGGATGTCTTGTTATTTGGAGGTATGTCTTGTTATTTAGAGGGATGTCTTGTTATTTAGAGGGATGTCTTGGTATTTGGAGGGATGTCTAGTTATTTAGAGGGATGTCTTTTTATTTAGAGGGATGTCTTGTTATTTAGAGGGATGTCTTGGTATTTGGAGGGATGTCTAGTTATTTAGAGGGATGTCTTGTTATTTAGAGGGATGTCTTGTTATTTGAAGGGATGTCTTAATATTTAGAGGGATGTCTTGCTATTTTGAGGGATTTCTTGTTATTTGGAGGGATGTCTTGTTATTTAGAGGGATGTCTTGTTATTTAGAGGAATGTCTTGTTATTTAAAAGGGATGTCTTGTTATTTAGAGGGATGTCTTGTTATTTAGTGGGATGTCTTGTTATTTAGAGGGATGTCTTGTTATTTAGAGAGATGTCTTGTTATTTAAAGGGATGTTTTAATATTTAGAGGGATGTCTTGTTATTTAGAGGGATGTCTTAATATTTAGAGGGATGTCTTGTTATTTGGAGGGATGTCTTAATATTTAGAGGGATGTCTTGTTATTTAGAGGGATGTCTTGTTATTTAGAGAGATGTCTTGTTATTTAAAGGGATGTCTTAATATTTAGAGGGATGTCTTGTTATTTAGAGGGATGTCTTAATATTTAGAGGGATGTCTTGTTATTTGAAGGGATGTCTTAATATTTAGAGGGATGTCTTGTTATTTAGAGGGATGTCTTGTTATTTAGAGGGATGTCTTGTTTTTTAAAGGGTTGTCTTGTTATTTGGAGGGATGTCTTGGTATTTAGAGGGATGTCTTGTTATTTAGAGGGATGTCTTGTTATTTAGAAGGATGTCTTCTTATTTGGAGGGAAGTCTTGTTATTTGGAGGAATGTCTTGTTATTTAGAGGGATATCTTGTTATTTGGAGGGATGTCTTGTTATTTAGAGGGATGTCTTGCTATTTAGAGGGATGTCTTTTTATTTGGAGGGATGTCTTGTTATTTAGAGGGATGTCTCGTTATTTCGAGGAATGTCTTGTTATTTAAAAGGGATGTCTTGTTATTTAGAGGGACGTCTTGTTATTTAGTGGGATGTCTTGTTATTTAGAGGGATGTCTTGTTATTTAGAGGGATGTCTTGTTATTTAAAGGGATGTCTTAATATTTAGAGGGATGTCTTGTTATTTAGAGGGATGTCCTAATATTTAGAGGGATGTCTTGTTATTTGGAGGGATGTCTTAATATTTAGAGGGATGTCTTGTTATTTAGAGGGATGTCTTGTTATTTAGAGGGATGTCTTGTTATTTAGAGGGATGTCTTGTTTTTTAAAGTGTTTTCTTGTTATTTGGAGGGATGTCTTAATATTTAGAGGGATGTCTTGGTATTTGGAGGGATGTCTTGTTATTTAGAGGGATGTCTTAATATTTAGCGGAATGTCTAGTTTATTAGAGGGATGTCTTGTTATTTAGAGGGATGTCTTGTTATTTAGAGGGATGTCTTAATATTTGGAGGGATGTCTTGTTATTTAGAGGGATGTCTTAATATTTAGAGGGATGTCTTGTTTTTTAGTGGGATGTCTTGTTATTTAGAGGGATGTCTTGTTATTTGGAGAGATGTCTTTTTATTTAGAGGGATGTCTTGTTTTTTAGAGGGTTGTCTTGTTATTTGGAGGGATGTCTTGTTTTTTCGAGGGTTGTCTTGTAATTTAGATGGGATGTCTTGTTATTTAGAGGGATGTCTTAATATTTAGCGGAATGTCTTGTTTATTAGAGGGATGGCTTGCTATTTAAAGGGATGTCTTTTTATTTGGAGGGATGTCTTGTTATTTAGAGGGATGTCTTGTTATTTAGAGGAATGTCTTGTTATTTAAAACTGATGTCTTGTTATTTAGATGGATGTCTTGTTATTTAGTGGGATGTCTTGTTATTTAGAGGGATGTCTTGTTATTTAGAGAGATGTCTTGTTATTTAAAGGGATGTCTTAATATTTAGAGGGATGTCTTGTTATTTAGAGGGATGTCTTAATATTTAGCGGAATGTCTTGTTTATTAGAGGGATGTCTTGCTATTTAGAGGGATGTCTTTTTATTTGGAGGGATGTCTTGTTATTTAGAGGGATGTATTGATATTTAGAGGAATGTCTTGTTATTTAAAAGGGATGTCTTGTTATTTAGAGGGATGTCTTGTTATTTAGTGGGATGTCTTGTTATTTAGAGGGATGTCTTGTTATTTAGAGAGATGTCTTGTTATTTAAAGGGATGTCTTAATATTTAGAGGGATGTCTTGTTATTTAGAGGGATGTCTTAATATTTAGAGGAATGTCTTGTTATTTGAAGGGATGTCTTAATATTTAGAGGGATGTCTTGTTATTTAGAGGGATGTCTTGTTTTTTAAAGGGTTGTCTTGTTATTTGGAGGGATGTCTTAATATTTAGAGGGATGTCTTGGTATTTAGAGGGATGTCTTGTTATTTAGAGGGATGTCTTAATATTTAGCGGAATGTCTAGTTTATTAGAGGGATGTCTTGTTATTTAGAGGGATGTCTTGTTATTTAGAGGGATGTCTTGTTTTTTAGAGGGTTGTCTTGTTATTTGGAGGGATGTCTTGTTTTTTAGAGGGTTGTGTTGTAATTTAGATGGGATGTCTTGTTATTTAGAGGGATGTCTTGTTATTTACAGGTATGTCTTGTTATTTAGAGGGATGTCTTAATATTTAGAGGAATGTCTTGTTATATAGATGGATGTCTTGTTATTTAGAGGGATGTCTTGACATTTAGAGGGATGTCTTGTTTTTTAGAGAGATGTCTTGTTATTTAGAGGGTTTTTTTGTTTTTTAGAAGGTTGTCTTGTTATTTGGAGGGATGTCTTGTTATTTAGATTGATGTCTTAATATTTAGAGGGATGTCTTGTTTTTTAGAGGGATGTCTTGTTATTTAGAGGGATGTCTTGTTATTTAGAGGGATGTCTTGTTATTTAGAGGGATGTCTTGTTATTTAGAGGGATGTCTTGTTATTTGAAGGGATGTCTTAATATTAAGAGAGATGTCTTGTTATTTAGAGGGATGTCTTGTTATTTAGAGGGATGTCTTGTTATTTAGAGGGATGTCTTCATATTTGGAGGGATGTCTTGTTATTTAGAGGGATGTCTTGTTATTTAGAGGGATGTCTTAATATTTAGCGGAATGTCTAGTTTATTAGAGGGATGTCTTGTTATTTAGAGGGATGTCTTGTTATTTAGAGGGATGTCTTAATATTTGGAGGGATGTCTTGTTATTTAGAGGGATGTCTTAATATTTAGAGGGATGTCTTGTTTTTTAGTGGGATGTCTTGTTATTTAGAGGGATGTCTTGTTATTTGGAGAGATGTCTTTTTATTTAGAGGGATGTCTTGTTTTTTAGAGGGTTGTCTTGTTATTTGGAGGGATGTCTTGTTTTTTAGAGGGTTGTCTTGGTATTTAGAGGGATGTCTTGTTATTTAGAGGGATGTCTTGTTATTTAGAGGGATGTCTTCTTATTTGGAGGGAAGTCTTGTTATTTGGAGGAATGTCTTGTTATTTAGAGGGATATCTTCTTATTTGGAGGGATGTCTTGTTATTTAGAGGGATGTCTTGCTATTTAGAGGGATGTCTTTTTATTTGGAGGGATGTCTTGTTATTTAGAGGGATGTCTTGTTATTTAGATGAATGTCTTGTTATTTAAAAGGGATGTCTTGTTATTTAGAGGGACGTCTTGATATTTAGTGGGATGTCTTGTTATTTAGAGGGATGTCTTGTTATTTAGAGAGATGTCTTGTTATTTAAAGGGATGTCTTAATATTTAGAGGGTTGTCTTGTTATTTAGAGGGATGTCTTAATATTTAGAGGGATGTCTTGTTATTTTGAGGGATGTCTTAAAATTTAGAGGGATGTCTTGTTATTTAGAGGGATGTCTTGTTATTTAGAGGGATGTCTTGTTTTTTTAAGGGTTGTCTTGTTATTTGGAGGGATGTCTTAATATTTAGAGGGATGTCTTGGTATTTGGAGGGATGTCTTGTTATTTAGAGGGATGTCTTAATATTTAGCGGAATGTCTAGTTTATTAGAGGGATGTCTTGTTATTTAGAGGGATGTCTTGTTATTTAGAGGGATGTCTTAATATTTGGAGGGATGTCTTGTTATTTAGAGGGATGTCTTATTTGTACAACCTTGTACAAACTTGTACACACTTGTACAAACTTGTACACACTTGTACAACCTTGTACACACTTGTACAACCTCGTACACACTTGTACAACCTCGTACACACTTGTACAACCTTGTACACACTTGTACAACCTTGTACACAATTGTAAAACCTTGTACACACTTGTACAACCTTGTACACACTTGTACACCCTTGTACACACTTGTACAAAATTTTACATTCTTGTACATACTTGTACACCCTTGTACACACTTGTACAACCTTGTACAAACCTGTACACCCTTGTACATACTTGTACAAGCTTGTACACACTTGTACAAGCTTGTACACACTTGTACACCCTTGTACAAACTTGTGCATCCTTGAACACTTTTGTACACCCTTGTACACATTTGTACAACCTTGTACAAACTTAAACACACTTGTACAAACATGTACACACTTGAACAACCTTGTACACACTTGTACAACCTTGTACACACTTGTACAAGCTTGTATACACTTGTACAACCTTGTAGACACTTGTACAACCTTGTACACACTTGTACAAGCTTGTACACACTTGTACAACCTTGTACACACTTGTACAACCTTTTACACAATTGTAAAACCTTGTACACACTTGTACATTCTTGTACAAACTTGTACTTACTTGTACAACCTTGTACAAACTTGTACACACTTGTACAAACTTTTACATCCTTGTATACATTTGTACACCCTTGTACACACTTGTACAACCTTGTACAAACCTGTACACCCTTGTACACACTTGTACAAGCTTGTACACGATTGTACACCCTTGTACACACTTGTGCACCCTTGTACACACTTGTACACCCTTGTACACACATGTACAACCTTTTACAAACTTGTACACACTTGTACAAACTTGTACATTCTTGTAAATACTTGTACACCCTTGTAAACACTTGTACAAAATTGTACAAACCTGTACACCCTTGTACACACTTGTACAAGCTTGTACACACTTGTACAAGCTTGTACACACTTGTACACCCTTGTACAAACTTGTGCACCCTTGTACACTTTTGTACACCCTTGTATACATTTGTACAAACTTGTACAAACTTGTACACACTTGAACAAACTTGTACACACTTGTACAAACTTGTACACCCTTGTACACACTTGTACAACCTTGTACACACTTGTACAACCTTGTACAAACCTGTACACCCTTGTACACACTTGTACAAGCTTGTACACGATTGTACACTCTTGTACACACTTGTGCAACCTTGTACACACTTGTACAACCTTGTACACACTTGTACAACCTTGTACACACTTGTTCAAGCTTGTACACACTTGTACAACCTTGTACACACTTGTACACCCTTGTACACACTTGTACAACCTTTTACAAACTTGTACACACTTGTACAAAATTGTACATTCTTGTACATACTTGTACACCCTTGTACACACTTGTACAACCTTGTACAAACCTGTACACCCTTGTACACACTTGTACAAGCTTGTACACACTTGTACAAGCTTGTACACACTTGTACACCCTTGTACAAACTTGTGCACCCTTGTACACTTTTGTACACCCTTGTACACATTTGTACAACCTTGTACAAACTTGTACACACTTGTACAAACTTGTACACACTTGTACAAACTTGTGTACACTTGTACAACCTTGTACACACTTGTACAACCTTGTACACACTTGTACAACCTTGTACACACTTGTACAACCTTGTACACACTTGTACAACCTCGTACACACTTGTAGAACCTTGTACACACTTGTACAACCATGTACACAATTGTAAAACCTTGTACACACTTGTACAACCTTGTACACACTTGTACACCCTTGTACACACTTGTACAAAATTTTACATTCTTGTACATACTTGTACACCCTTGTACACACTTGTACAACCTTGTACAAACCTGTACACCCTTGTACACACTTGTACAAGCTTGTACACACTTGTACACTCTTGTACAAACTTGTGCACCCTTGAACACTTTTGTACACCCTTGTACACATTTGTACAACCTTGTACAAACTTAAACACACTTGTACAAACATGTACACACTTGAACAACCTTGTACACACTTGTACAACCTTGTACACACTTGTACAAGCTTGTACACACTTGTACACACTTGTACAACCTTGTACACACTTGTACAAGCTTGTACACACTTGTACAACCTTGTACACACTTGTACAACCTTTTACACAATTGTAAAACCTTGTACACACTTGTACATTCTTGTACAAACTTGTACTTACTTGTACAACCTTGTACAAACTTGTACACACTTGTACAAATTTTAACATCCTTGTATACATTTGTACACCCTTGTACACACTTGTACAACCTTGTACAAACCTGTACACCCTTGTACACACTTGTACAAGCTTGTACACGATTGTACACCCTTGTACACACTTGTGCACCCTTGTACACACTTTTACACCCTTGTACACACATGTACAACCTTTTACAAACTTGTACACACTTGTACAAACTTGTACATTCTTGTACATACTTGTACACCCTTGTAAACACTTGTACAAAATTGTACAAACCTGTACACCCTTGTACACACTTGTACAAGCTTGTACACACTTGTACAAGCTTGTACACACTTGTACAACCTTGTACAAACTTGTGCACCCTTGTACACTTTTGTACACCCTTGTATACATTTGTACAAACTTGTACAAACTTGTACACACTTGTACAAACTTGTACACACTTGTACAAACTTGTACACCCTTGTACACACTTGTACAACCTTGTACACACTTGTACAACCTTGTACAAACCTGTACACCCTTGTTCACACTTGTACAAGCTTGTACACGATTGTACACTCTTGTACACACTTGTGCAACCTTGTACACACTTGTACAACCTTGTACACACTTGTACAACCTTGTACACACTTGTTCAAGCTTGTACACACTTGTACAACCTTGTACACACTTGTACACCCTTGTACACACTTGTACAACCTTTTACAAACTTGTACACACTTGTACAAAATTGTACATTCTTGTACATACTTGTACACCCTTGTACACACTTGTACAACCTTGTACAAACCTGTACACCCTTGTACACACTTGTACAAGCTTGTACACACTTGTACACCCTTGTACAAACTTGTGCACCCTTGTACACTTTTGTACACCCTTGTACACATTTGTACAACCTTGTACAAACTTGTACACACTTGTACAAACTTGTACACACTTGTACAAACTTGTGTACACTTGTACAACCTTGTACACACTTGTACAACCTTGTACACACTTGTACAACCTTGTACACACTTGTACAACCTCGTACACACTTGTACAACCTTGTACACACTTGTACAACCTTGTACACAATTGTAAAACCTTGTACACACTTGTACAACCTTGTACACACTTGTACACCCTTGTACACACTTGTACAAAATTTTACATTCTTGTACATACTTGTACACCCTTGTACACACTTGTACAACCTTGTACAAACCTGTACACCCTTGTACACACTTGTACAAGCTTGTACACACTTGTACACCCTTGTACAAACTTGTGCACCCTTGAACACTTTTGTACACCCTTGTACACATTTGTACAACCTTGTACAAACTTGTACACACTTGTACAAACTTGTACACACTTGTACAAACTTGTGTACACTTGTACAACCTTGTACACACTTGTACAACCTTGTACACACTTGTACAACCTTGTACACACTTGTACAACCTCGTACACACTTGTACAACCTCGTACACACTTGTACAACCTTGTACACACTTGTACAACCTTGTACACAATTGTAAAACCTTGTACACACTTTTACAACCTTGTACACACTTGTACACCCTTGTACACACTTGTACAAAATTTTACATTCTTGTACATACTTGTACACACTTGTACACACTTGTACAACCTTGTACAAACCTGTACACCCTTGTACACACTTGTACAAGCTTGTACACACTTGTACAAGCTTGTACACACTTGTACAAGCTTGTACACACTTGTACACCCTTGTACAAACTTGTGCACCCTTGAACACTTTTGTACACCATTGTACACATTTGTACAACCTTGTACAAACTTAAACACACTTGTACAAACATGTACACACTTGAACAACCTTGTACACACTTGTACAAACCTTGTACACACTTGTACAAGCTTGTACACACTTGTACAACCTTGTACACACTTGTACAACCTTGTACACACTTGTACAAGCTTGTACACACTTGTACAACCTTGTACACACTTGTACAACCTTGTACAAACCTGTACACCCTTGTACACACTTGTACAAGCTTGTACACGATTTTACACCCTTGTACACACTTGTGCACCCTTGTACACACTTGTACACCCTTGTACACACTTGTACAACCTTTTACAAACTTGTACACACTTGTACAAACTTGTACATTCTTGTACATACTTGTACACCCTTGTAAACACTTGTACAACCTTGTACAAACCTGTACACCCTTGTACACACTTGTACAAGCTTGTACACACTTGTACAAGCTTGTACACACTTGTACACCCTTGTACAAACTTGTGCACCCTTGTACACTTTTGTACACCCTTGTATACATTTGTACAAACTTGTACAAACTTGTACACACTTGTACAAACTTGTACACACTTGTACAAACTTGTACACCCTTGTACACACTTGTACAACCTTGTACACACTTGTACAACCTTGTACACACTTGTACAACCTTGTACAAACCTGTACACCCTTGTACACACTTGTACAAGCTTGTACACGATTGTACACTCTTGTACACACTTGTGCAACCTTGTACACACTTGTACAACCTTGTACACACTTGTACAACCTTGTACACACTTGTTCAAGCTTGTACACACTTGTACAACCTTGTACACACTTGTACACCCTTGTACACACTTGTACAACCTTTTACAAACTTGTACACACTTGTACAAAATTGTACATTCTTGTACATACTTGTACACCCTAGTACACACTTGTACACCCTTGTAGAAACTTGTGCACCCTTGTACACTTTTGTACACCCTTGTACACATTTGTACAAACTTGTACAAACTTGTACACACTTGTACAAACTTGTACACACTTGTACAAACTTGTGTACACTTGTACAACCTTGTACACACTTGTACAACCTTGTACACACTTGTACAAACTTGTACACACTTGTACAACCTTGTACACACTTGTACAACCTTGTACACAATTGTAAAACCTTGTACACACGTGTACAACCTTGTACAAACTTGTACACACTTGTACAAACTTGTACACCCTTGTACACACTTGTACAACCTTGTACACACTTGTACAAATTTGTACAACCTTGTACAAACTTGTACACACTTGTACAACCTTGTACAAACTTGTACACACTTGTACACACTTTTACATCCTTGTACACATTTGTACACCCTTGTACACACTTGTACAACCTTTTAAAAACTTGTACACACTTGTACAAACTTGTACATTCTTGTACATACTTGTACAACCTTGTACACACTTGTACAACCTTGTACAAACCTGTAAACCCTTGTACAAGCTTGTACACACTTGTACAAGCTTGTACACACTTGTACACCCTTGTACAAACTTGTGCACCCTTGTACACTTTTGTACACCCTTGTACACACTTGTTTAACCTTGTACAAACCTGTAAACCCTTGTACAAGCTTGTACACACTTGTACAAGCTTGTACACACTTGTACACCCTTGTACAAACTTGTGCACCCTTGTACACTTTTGTACACCCTTGTACACATTTGTACAACCTTGTACAAACTTGTACACACTTGTACAAACTTGTACACACTTGTACAACCTTGTACACACTTGTACAACCTTGTACACACTTGTACAAGCTTGTACACACTTGTACAACCTTGTACACACTTGTACAACCTTGTACACACTTGTACAACCTTTTACACAATTGTAAAACCTTGTACACACTTGTACATTCTTGTACAAACTTGTACTTACTTGTACAACCTTGTACAAACTTGTACACACTTGTACAAACTTTTACAGCCTTGTACACATTTGTACACCCTTGTACACACTTGTACAACCTTGAACAAACCTGTACACCCTTGTACACACTTGTACAAGCTTGTACACAATTGTACACCCTTGTACACACTTGTGCACCATTGTACACACTTGTACACCCTTGTACACACTTGTACAACCTTTTACAAACTTTTACACACTTGTACAAACTTGTACATTCTTTTGTACACCCTTGTAAACACTTGTACAACCTTGTACAAACCCGTACACCCTTGTACACACTTGTACAAGCTTGTACACACTTGTACAAGCTTGTACACACTTGTACACCCTTGTACAAACTTGTGCACCCTTGTACACTTTTGTACACCCTTGTATTAATTTGTACAACCTTGTACAAACTTGTACACCCTTGTACACACTTGTACAACCTTGTACACACTTGTACAACCTTGTACACACTTGTACAACCTTGTACACAATTGTACAACCTTGTACAACCATGTACACACTTGTACAACCTTGTACACACTTGTACAACCTTGTACACACTTGTACACCTTTGTACACACTTGTACAAGCTTGTACACACTTGTACAAGCTTGTACACACTTGTACAACCTTGTACACACTTGTACATCCTTGTACACACTTGTACAACATTGTACACACTTGTACAACCTTGTACACACTTGTACAACCTTGTACACACTTGTACAACCTTGTACACACTTGTACAACCTTGTACACACTTGTACAACCTTGTACACGATTGTACAAGCTTGTAAAAACTTGTACAAGCTTGTACACGATTGTACACCCTTGTACACACTTGTGCACCCTTGTACACACTTGTACAACCTTGTACACACTTGTACAACCTTGTACACACTTGTACAACCTTGTACACACTTGTACAACCTTGTACACACTTGTACAACCTTGTACACACTTGTACAACCTTGTACACACTTGTACAAGCTTGTACACACTTGTACAAGCTTGTACACACTTGTACAACCTTGTACACACTTGTACAACCTTTTACACAATTGTAAAACCTTGTACACACTTGTACATTCTTGTACAAACTTGTACTTACTTGTACAACCTTGTACAAACTTGTACACACTTGTACAATCTTTTACATTCTTGTACATTCTTGTACATACTTGTACACCCTTGTAAACACTTGTACAAAATTGTACAAACCTGTACACCCTTGTACACACTTGTACAAGCTTGTACACACTTGTACAAGCTTGTACACACTTGTACAACCTTGTACAAACTTGTGCACCCTTGTACACTTTTGTACACCCTTGTATACATTTGTACAAACTTGTACAAACTTGTACACACTTGTACAAACTTGTACACACTTGTACAAACTTGTACACCCTTGTACACACTTGTACAACCTTGTACACACTTGTACAACCTTGTACAAACCTGTACACCCTTGTACACACTTGTACAAGCTTGTACACGATTGTACACTCTTGTACACACTTGTGCAACCTTGTACACACTTGTACAACCTAGTACACACTTGTACAACCTTGTACACACTTGTTCAAGCTTGTACACACTTGTACAACCTTGTACACACTTGTACACCCTTGTACACACTTGTACAACCTTTTACAAACTTGTACACACTTGTACAAAATTGTACATTCTTGTACATACTTGTACACCCTTGTACACACTTGTACAACCTTGTACAAAGCTGTACACCCTTGTACACACTTGTACAAGCTTGTACACACTTGTACACCCTTGTACAAACTTGTGCACCCTTGTACACTTTTGTACACCCTTGTACACATTTGTACAACCTTGTACAAACTTGTACACACTTGTACAAACTTGTACACACTTGTACAAACTTGTGTACACTTGTACAACCTTGTACACACTTGTACAACCTTGTACACACTTGTACAACCTTGTACACACTTGTACAACCTTGTACACACTTGTACAACCTCGTACACACTTGTACAACCTTGTACACACTTGTACAACCTTGTACACAATTGTAAAACCTTGTACACACTTGTACAACCTTGTACACACTTGTACACCCTTGTACACACTTGTACAAAATTTTACATTCTTGTACATACTTGTACACCCTTGTACATACTTGTACAACCTTGTACAAACCTGTACACCCTTGTACACACTTGTACAAGCTTGTACACACTTGTACACCCTTGTACAAACTTGTGCACCCTTGAACACTTTTGTACACCCTTGTACACATTTGTACAACCTTGTACAAACTTGTACACACTTGTACAAACTTGTACACACTTGTACAAACTTGTGTACACTTGTACAACCTTGTACACACTTGTACAACCTTGTACACACTTGTACAACCTTGTACACACTTGTACAACCTCGTACACACTTGTACAACCTTGTACACACTTGTACAACCTTGTACAAACTTGTGCACCCTTGAACACTTTTGTACACCCTTGTACACACTTGTACAACCTTGTACACAATTGTAAAACCTTGTACACACTTTTACAACCTTGTACACACTTGTACACCCTTGTACACACTTGTACAACCTTGTACACACTTGTACAACCTCGTACACACTTGTACAACCTTGTACACACTTGTACAACCTTGTACACAATTGTAAAACCTTGTACACACTTTTACAACCTTGTACACACTTGTACACCCTTGTACACACTTGTACAAAATTTTACATTCTTTTACATACTTGTACACACTTGTACACACTTGTACAACCTTGTACAAACCTGTACACCCTTGTACACACTTGTACAAGCTTGTACACACTTGTACAAGCTTGTACACACTTGTACAAGCTAGTACACACTTGTACAACCTTGTACACACTTGTACAACCTTGTACAAACCTGTACACCCTTGTACACACTTGTACAAGCTTGTACACGATTTTACACCCTTGTACACACTTGTGCACCCTTGAACACTTTTGTACACCATTGTACACATTTGTACAACCTTGTACAAACTTAAACACACTTGTACAAACATGTACACACTTGAACAACCTTGTACACACTTGTACAAACCTTGTACACACTTGTACAAGCTTGTACACACTTGTACAACCTTGTACACACTTGTACAACCTTGTACACACTTGTACAAGCTTGTACACACTTGTACAACCTTGTACACACTTGTACAACCTTGTACAAACCTGTACACCCTTGTACACACTTGTACAAGCTTGTACACGATTTTACACCCTTGTACACACTTGTGCACCCTTGTACACACTTGTACACCCTTGTACACACTTGTACAACCTTTTACAAACTTGTACACACTTGTACAAACTTGTACATTCTTGTACATACTTGTACACCCTTGTAAACACTTGTACAACCTTGTACAAACCTGTACACCCTTGTACACACTTGTACAAGCTTGTACACACTTGTACAAGCTTGTACACACTTGTACACCCTTGTACAAACTTGTGCACCCTTGTACACTTTTGTACACCCTTGTATACATTTGTACAAACTTGTACAAACTTGTACACACTTGTACAAACTTGTACACACTTGTACAAACTTGTACACCCTTGTACACACTTGTACAACCTTGTACACACTTGTACAACCTTGTACACACTTGTACAACCTTGTACAAACCTGTACACCCTTGTACACACTTGTACAAGCTTGTACACGATTGTACACTCTTGTACACACTTGTGCAACCTTGTACACACTTGTACAACCTTGTACACACTTGTACAACCTTGTACACACTTGTTCAAGCTTGTACACACTTGTACAACCTTGTACACACTTGTACACCCTTGTACACACTTGTACAACCTTTTACAAACTTGTACACACTTGTACAAAATTGTACATTCTTGTACATACTTGTACACCCTAGTACACACTTGTACACCCTTGTAGAAACTTGTGCACCCTTGTACACTTTTGTACACCCTTGTACACATTTGTACAAACTTGTACAAACTTGTACACACTTGTACAAACTTGTACACACTTGTACAAACTTGTGTACACTTGTACAACCTTGTACACACTTGTACAACCTTGTACACACTTGTACAAACTTGTACACACTTGTACAACCTTGTACACACTTGTACAACCTTGTACACAATTGTAAAACCTTGTACACACGTGTACAACCTTGTACAAACTTGTACACACTTGTACAAACTTGTACACCCTTGTACACACTTGTACAACCTTGTACACACTTGTACAAATTTGTACAACCTTGTACAAACTTGTACACACTTGTACAACCTTGTACAAACTTGTACACACTTGTACACACTTTTACATCCTTGTACACATTTGTACACCCTTGTACACACTTGTACAACCTTTTAAAAACTTGTACACACTTGTACAAACTTGTACATTCTTGTACATACTTGTACAACCTTGTACACACTTGTACAACCTTGTACAAACCTGTAAACCCTTGTACAAGCTTGTACACACTTGTACAAGCTTGTACACACTTGTACACCCTTGTACAAACTTGTGCACCCTTGTACACTTTTGTACACCCTTGTACACACTTGTTTAACCTTGTACAAACCTGTAAACCCTTGTACAAGCTTGTACACACTTGTACAAGCTTGTACACACTTGTACACCCTTGTACAAACTTGTGCACCCTTGTACACTTTTGTACACCCTTGTACACATTTGTACAACCTTGTACAAACTTGTACACACTTGTACAAACTTGTACACACTTGTACAACCTTGTACACACTTGTACAACCTTGTACACACTTGTACAAGCTTGTACACACTTGTACAACCTTGTACACACTTGTACAACCTTGTACACACTTGTACAACCTTTTACACAATTGTAAAACCTTGTACACACTTGTACATTCTTGTACAAACTTGTACTTACTTGTACAACCTTGTACAAACTTGTACACACTTGTACAAACTTTTACAGCCTTGTACACATTTGTACACCCTTGTACACACTTGTACAACCTTGAACAAACCTGTACACCCTTGTACACACTTGTACAAGCTTGTACACAATTGTACACCCTTGTACACACTTGTGCACCATTGTACACACTTGTACACCCTTGTACACACTTGTACAACCTTTTACAAACTTTTACACACTTGTACAAACTTGTACATTCTTTTGTACACCCTTGTAAACACTTGTACAACCTTGTACAAACCCGTACACCCTTGTACACACTTGTACAAGCTTGTACACACTTGTACAAGCTTGTACACACTTGTACACCCTTGTACAAACTTGTGCACCCTTGTACACTTTTGTACACCCTTGTATTAATTTGTACAACCTTGTACAAACTTGTACACCCTTGTACACACTTGTACAACCTTGTACACACTTGTACAACCTTGTACACACTTGTACAACCTTGTACACAATTGTACAACCTTGTACAACCATGTACACACTTGTACAACCTTGTACACACTTGTACAACCTTGTACACACTTGTACACCTTTGTACACACTTGTACAAGCTTGTACACACTTGTACAAGCTTGTACACACTTGTACAACCTTGTACACACTTGTACATCCTTGTACACACTTGTACAACATTGTACACACTTGTACAACCTTGTACACACTTGTACAACCTTGTACACACTTGTACAACCTTGTACACACTTGTACAACCTTGTACACACTTGTACAACCTTGTACACGATTGTACAAGCTTGTAAAAACTTGTACAAGCTTGTACACGATTGTACACCCTTGTACACACTTGTGCACCCTTGTACACACTTGTACAACCTTGTACACACTTGTACAACCTTGTACACACTTGTACAACCTTGTACACACTTGTACAACCTTGTACACACTTGTACAACCTTGTACACACTTGTACAACCTTGTACACACTTGTACAAGCTTGTACACACTTGTACAAGCTTGTACACACTTGTACAACCTTGTACACACTTGTACAACCTTTTACACAATTGTAAAACCTTGTACACACTTGTACATTCTTGTACAAACTTGTACTTACTTGTACAACCTTGTACAAACTTGTACACACTTGTACAATCTTTTACATTCTTGTACATTCTTGTACATACTTGTACACCCTTGTAAACACTTGTACAAAATTGTACAAACCTGTACACCCTTGTACACACTTGTACAAGCTTGTACACACTTGTACAAGCTTGTACACACTTGTACAACCTTGTACAAACTTGTGCACCCTTGTACACTTTTGTACACCCTTGTATACATTTGTACAAACTTGTACAAACTTGTACACACTTGTACAAACTTGTACACACTTGTACAAACTTGTACACCCTTGTACACACTTGTACAACCTTGTACACACTTGTACAACCTTGTACAAACCTGTACACCCTTGTACACACTTGTACAAGCTTGTACACGATTGTACACTCTTGTACACACTTGTGCAACCTTGTACACACTTGTACAACCTAGTACACACTTGTACAACCTTGTACACACTTGTTCAAGCTTGTACACACTTGTACAACCTTGTACACACTTGTACACCCTTGTACACACTTGTACAACCTTTTACAAACTTGTACACACTTGTACAAAATTGTACATTCTTGTACATACTTGTACACCCTTGTACACACTTGTACAACCTTGTACAAAGCTGTACACCCTTGTACACACTTGTACAAGCTTGTACACACTTGTACACCCTTGTACAAACTTGTGCACCCTTGTACACTTTTGTACACCCTTGTACACATTTGTACAACCTTGTACAAACTTGTACACACTTGTACAAACTTGTACACACTTGTACAAACTTGTGTACACTTGTACAACCTTGTACACACTTGTACAACCTTGTACACACTTGTACAACCTTGTACACACTTGTACAACCTTGTACACACTTGTACAACCTCGTACACACTTGTACAACCTTGTACACACTTGTACAACCTTGTACACAATTGTAAAACCTTGTACACACTTGTACAACCTTGTACACACTTGTACACCCTTGTACACACTTGTACAAAATTTTACATTCTTGTACATACTTGTACACCCTTGTACATACTTGTACAACCTTGTACAAACCTGTACACCCTTGTACACACTTGTACAAGCTTGTACACACTTGTACACCCTTGTACAAACTTGTGCACCCTTGAACACTTTTGTACACCCTTGTACACATTTGTACAACCTTGTACAAACTTGTACACACTTGTACAAACTTGTACACACTTGTACAAACTTGTGTACACTTGTACAACCTTGTACACACTTGTACAACCTTGTACACACTTGTACAACCTTGTACACACTTGTACAACCTCGTACACACTTGTACAACCTTGTACACACTTGTACAACCTTGTACAAACTTGTGCACCCTTGAACACTTTTGTACACCCTTGTACACACTTGTACAACCTTGTACACAATTGTAAAACCTTGTACACACTTTTACAACCTTGTACACACTTGTACACCCTTGTACACACTTGTACAACCTTGTACACACTTGTACAACCTCGTACACACTTGTACAACCTTGTACACACTTGTACAACCTTGTACACAATTGTAAAACCTTGTACACACTTTTACAACCTTGTACACACTTGTACACCCTTGTACACACTTGTACAAAATTTTACATTCTTTTACATACTTGTACACACTTGTACACACTTGTACAACCTTGTACAAACCTGTACACCCTTGTACACACTTGTACAAGCTTGTACACACTTGTACAAGCTTGTACACACTTGTACAAGCTAGTACACACTTGTACAACCTTGTACACACTTGTACAACCTTGTACAAACCTGTACACCCTTGTACACACTTGTACAAGCTTGTACACGATTTTACACCCTTGTACACACTTGTGCACCCTTGTACACACTTGTACACCCTTGTACACACTTGTACAACCTTTTACAAACTTGTACACACTTGTACAAACTTGTACATTCTTGTACATACTTGTACACCCTTGTAAACACTTGTACAACCTTGTACAAACCTGTACACCCTTGTACACACTTGTACAAGCTTGTACACACTTGTACAAGCTTGTACACACTTGTACACCCTTGTACAAACTTGTGCACCCTTGTACACTTTTGTACACCCTTGTATACATTTGTACAAACTTGTACAAACTTGTACACACTTGTACAAACTTGTACACACTTGTACAAACTTGTACACCCTTGTACACACTTGTACAACCTTGTACACACTTGTACAACCTTGTACACACTTGTACAACCTTGTACAAACCTGTACACCCTTGTACACACTTGTACAAGCTTGTACACGATTGTAAACTCTTGTACACACTTGTGCAACCTTGTACACACGTGTACAACCTTGTACACACTTGTACAACCTTGTACACACTTGTTCAAGCTTGTACACACTTGTACAACCTTGTACACACTTGTACACCCTTGTACACACTTGTACAACCTTTTACAAACTTGTACACACTTGTACAAAATTGTACATTCTTGTACATACTTGTACACCCTTGTACACACTTGTACACCCTTGTACAAACTTGTGCACCCTTGTACACTTTTGTACACCCTTGTACACATTTGTACAAACTTGTACAAACTTGTACACACTTGTACAAACTTGTACACACTTGTACAAACTTGTGTACACTTGTACAACCTTGTACACACTTGTACAACCTTGTACACACTTGTACAACCTTGTACACACTTGTACAACCTTGTACACACTTGTACAACCTTGTACACAATTGTAAAACCTTGTACACACGTGTACAACCTTGTACAAACTTGTACACACTTGTACAAACTTGTACACCCTTGTACACACTTGTACAACCTTGTACACACTTGTACAAATTTGTACAACCTTGTACAAACTTGTACACACTTGTACAACCTTGTACAAACTTGTACACACTTGTACACACTTTTACATCCTTGTACACATTTGTACACCCTTGTACACACTTGTACAACCTTTTAAAAACTTGTACACACTTGTACAAACTTGTACATTCTTGTACATACTTGTACAACCTTGTACACACTTGTACAACCTTGTACAAACCTGTAAACCCTTGTACAAGCTTGTACACACTTGTACAAGCTTGTACACACTTGTACACCCTTGTACAAACTTGTGCACCCTTGTACACTTTTGTACACCCTTGTACACACTTGTTTAACCTTGTACAAACCTGTAAACCCTTGTACAAGCTTGTACACACTTGTACAAGCTTGTACACACTTGTACACCCTTGTACAAACTTGTGCACCCTTGTACACTTTTGTACACCCTTGTACACATTTGTACAACCTTGTACAAACTTGTACACACTTGTACAAACTTGTACACACTTGTACAACCTTGTACACACTTGTACAACCTTGTACACACTTGTACAACCTTGTACACACTTGTACAACCTTGTACACACTTGTACAAGCTTGTACACACTTGTACAACCTTGTACACACTTGTACAACCTTGTACACACTTGTAGAACCTTTTACACAATTGTAAAACCTTGTACACACTTGTACATTCTTGTACAAACTTGTACTTACTTGTACAACCTTGTACAAACTTGTACACACTTGTACAAACTTTTACAGCCTTGTACACATTTGTACACCCTTGTACACACTTGTACAACCTTGTACAAACCTGTACACCCTTGTACACACTTGTACAAGCTTGTACACGATTGTACACCCTTGTACACACTTGTGCACCATTGTACACACTTGTACACCCTTGTACACACTTGTACAACCTTTTACAAACTTGTACACACTTGTACAAACTTGTACATTCTTTTGTACACCCTTGTAAACACTTGTACAACCTGGTACAAACCTGTACACCCTTGTACACACTTGTACAAGCTTGTACACACTTGTACAAGCTTGTACACACTTGTACACCCTTGTACAAACTTGTGCACCCTTGTACACTTTTGTACACCCTTGTATTAATTTGTACAACCTTGTACAAACTTGTACACCCTTGTACACACTTGTACAACCTTGTACACACTTGTACAACCTTGTACACAATTGTACAACCTTGTACAACCATGTACACACTTGTACAACCTTGTACACACTTGTACAACCTTGTACACACTTGTACACCTTTGTACACACTTATACAACATTGTACACACTTGTACAACCTTGTACACACTTGTACAACCTTGTACACACTTGTACAACCTTGTACACACTTGTACAACCTTGTACACACTTGTACAACCTTGTACACGATTGTACAAGCTTGTAAAAACTTGTACAAGCTTGTACACGATTGTACACCCTTGTACACACTTGTGCACCCTTGTACACACTTGTACAACCTTGTACACACTTGTACAACCTTGTACACACTTGTACAACCTTGTACACACTTGTACAACCTTGTACACACTTGTACAACCTTGTACACACTTGTACAACCTTGTACACACTTGTACAACCTTGTACACACTTGTACAAGCTTGTACACACTTGTACAAGCTTGTACACACTTGTACAACCTTGTACACACTTGTACAACCTTTTACACAATTTTAAAACCTTGTACACACTTGTACATTCTTGTACAAACTTGTACTTACTTGTACAACCTTGTACAAACTTGTACACACTTGTACAATCTTTTACATCCTTGTACACATTTGTACACCATTGTACACACTTGTACAACCTTGTACAAACCTGTACAACCTTGTACACACTTGTACAAGCTTGTACACGATTGTACACCCTTGTACACACTTGTGCACCCTTGTATACACTTGTACACTCTTGTACACACTTGTACAACCTTTTACAAACTTGTACACACTTGTACAAACTTGTACATTCTTGTACATACTTGTACACCCTTGTAAACACTTGTACAACCTTGTACACTTTTGTACACCCTTGTATACATTTGTACAACCTTGTACAAACTTGTACACACTTGTACAAACTTGTACACACTTGTACAAACTTGTACACCCTTGTACACACTTGTACAACCTTGTACTCACTTGTACAACCTTGTACAAACCTGTACACCCTTGTACACACTTGTACAAGCTTGTACACGATTGTAAACCCTTGTACACACTTGTGCACCCTTGTACACACTTGTACACCCTTGTACACACTTGTACAACCTTTTACAAACTTGTACACACTTGTACAAACTTGTACATTCTTGTACATACTTGTACACCCTTGTAAACACTTGTACAACCTTGTACAAACCTGTACACCCTTGTACACACTTGTACAAGCTTGTACACACTTGTACAAGCTTGTACACACTTGTACAAGCTTGTACACACTTGTACACCCTTGTACAAACTTGTGCACCGTTGTACACTTAGTACACCTTTGTATACATTTGTACAACCTTGTACAAACTTGTACACACTTGTACAAACTTGTACACACTTGTACAAACTTGTACACCCTTGTACACACTTGTACAACCTTGTACACACTTGTACAACCTTGTACACACTTGTACAACCTTGTACACAATTGTACAACCTTGTACAACCTAGTACACACTTGTACAACCTTGTACACACTTGTACAACCTTGTACACACTTGTACACCCTTGTAAACACTTGTACAACCTTGTACAAACCTGTACACCCTTGTACACACTTGTACAAGCTTGTACACACTTGTACAAGCTTGTACACACTTGTACAAGCTTGTACACACTTGTACACCCTTGTACAAACTTGTGCACCCTTGTACACTTTTGTACACCCTTGTACAAACTTGTACACACTTGTACAAACTTGTACACACTTGTACAAACTTGTACACCCTTGTACACACTTGTACAACCTTGTACACACTTGTACAACCTTGTACACACTTGTACAACCTTGTACACAATTGTACAACCTTGTACAACCTTGTACACACTTGTACAACCTTGTACACACTTGTACAACCTTGTACACACTTGTACAACCTTGTACACACTTGTACACCTTTGTACACACTTGTACAACCTTGTACACACTTGTACAACCTTGTACACACTTGTACAACCTTGTACACACTTTTTCAACCTTGTACACACTTATACAACCTTGTACACACTTGTACAACCTTGTACACAGTTGTACAACCTTGTACACACTTGTACAACCTTGTACACAATTGTACAACCTTGTACAACCTTGTACACACTTGTACAACCTTGTACACACTTGTACAACCTTGTACACACTTGTACACCTTTGTACACATTTGTACAACCTTGTACACACTTGTACAACCTTGTACACACTTGTAAAACCTTTTACAAACTTGTACACACTTGTACAAACTTGTACATTTTTGTACAAATGTATACAAGGGTGTACAAAAGTGTACAAGGGTGCACAAGTTTGTACAAGGGTGTACAAGTGTGTACAAGCTTGTACAAGTGTGTACAAGCTTGTACAAGTGTGTACAAGGGTGTACAGGTTTGTACAAGGTTGTACAAGTGTTTACAAGGGTGTACAAGTATGTACAAGAATGTACAAGTTTGTACAAGTGTGTACAAGTTTGTAAAAGGTTGTACAAGTGTGTACAAGGGTGTACAAGTGTGTACAAGGGTGCACAAGTGTGTACAAGGGTGTACAATCGTGTACAAGCTTGTACAAGTGTGTACAAGGGTGTACATGTGTTTACAAGGTTGTACAAGTGTGTACAAGGTTGTACAAGTGTGTACAAGCTTGTACAAGTGTGTACAAGGTTGTACAAGTGTGTACAAGGTTGTACAAGTGTGTACAAGCTTGTACAAGTGTGTACAAGGTTTGTACAAGTGTGTACAAGGTTGTTCAAGTGTGTACATGTTTGTACAAGTGTGTTTAAGTTTGTACAAGGTTGTACAAATGTGTACAAGGGTGTACAAAAGTGTTCAAGGTTGCACAAGATTGTACAAGGGTGTACAAGTGTGTTCAAGCTTGTACAAGTGTGTACAAGGGTGTACAGGTTTGTACAAGGGTGTACAGGTTTGTACAAGGTTGTACAAGTGTGTACAAGGGTGTACAAGTATGTACAAGAATGTAAAATTTTGTACAAGTGTGTACAAGGGTGTACAAGTGTGTACAACCTTGTACACACTTTTTCAACCTTGTACACACTTATACAACCTTGTACACACTTGTACAACCTTGTACACAGTTGTACAACCTTGTACACACTTGTACAACCTTGTACACACTTGTACAACCTTGTACACACTTGTACAACCTTGTAAAAACATGTACAACCTTGTACACACTTGTACACCCTTGTACACACTTGTACAAGCTTGTACACACTTGTACAAACTTGTACACACTTGTACAAACTTGTACACACTTGTACAAACTTGTACACACTTGTACAAACTTGTACACCCTTGTACACACTTGTACAACCTTGTACACACTTGTACAACCTTGTACACAATTGTACAACCTTGTACAACCTTGTACACACTTGTACAACCTTGTACACACTTGTACAACCTTGTACACACTTGTACACCTTTGTACACACTTGTACAACCTTGTACACACTTGTACAACCTTGTACACACTTGTACAACCTTGTACACACTTGTAAAACCTTTTACAAACTTGTACACACTTGTACAAACTTGTACATTTTTGTACAAATGTATACAAGGGTGTACAAAAGTGTACAAGGGTGCACAAGTTTGTACAAGGGTGTACAAGTGTGTACAAGCTTGTACAAGTGTGTACAAGCTTGTACAAGTGTGTACAAGGGTGTACAGGTTTGTACAAGGTTGTACAAGTGTTTACAAGGGTGTACAAGTATGTACAAGAATGTACAAGTTTGTACAAGTGTGTACAAGTTTGTAAAAGGTTGTACAAGTGTGTACAAGGGTGTACAAGTGTGTACAAGGGTGCACAAGTGTGTACAAGGGTGTACAATCGTGTACAAGCTTGTACAAGTGTGTACAAGGGTGTACATGTGTTTACAAGGTTGTACAAGTGTGTACAAGGTTGTACAAGTGTGTACAAGCTTGTACAAGTGTGTACAAGGTTGTACAAGTGTGTACAAGGTTGTACAAGTGTGTACAAGCTTGTACAAGTGTGTACAAGGTTTGTACAAGTGTGTACAAGGTTGTTCAAGTGTGTACATGTTTGTACAAGTGTGTTTAAGTTTGTACAAGGTTGTACAAATGTGTACAAGGGTGTACAAAAGTGTTCAAGGGTGCACAAGATTGTACAAGGGTGTACAAGTGTGTACAAGCTTGTACAAGTGTGTACAAGGGTGTACAGGTTTGTACAAGGTTGTACAAGTGTGTACAAGGGTGTACAAGTATGTACAAGAATGTAAAATTTTGTACAAGTGTGTACAAGGGTGTACAAGTGTGTACAAGGTTGTAAAAGTGTGTACAAGGTTTTACAATTGTGTACAAGGTTGTACAAGTGTGTACAAGGTTGTACAAGTGTGTACAAGGTTTTACAATTGTGTACAAGGTTGTACAAGTGTGTACAAGGTTGTACAAGTGTGTACGAGGTTGTACAAGTGTGTACAAGGTTGTACAAGTGTGTACAAGGTTGTACAAGTGTGTACAAGGTTGTACAAGTGTGTACAAGGTTGTACAAGTGTGTACAAGGTTGTACAAGTGTACACAAGTTTGTACAAGTGTGTACAAGTTTGTACAAGTGTGTACAAGTTTGTACAAGGTTGTACAAATGTGTACAAGGGTGTACAAAAGTGTACAAGGGTGCACAAGTTTGTACAAGGGTGTACAAGTGTGTACAAGCTTGTACAAGTGTGTACAAGCTTGTACAAGTGTGTACAAGGGTGTACAGGTTTGTACAAGGTTGTACAAGTGTGTACAAGGGTGTACAAGTATGTACAAGAATGTACAATTTTGTACAAGTGTGTACAAGTTTGTAAAAGGTTGTACAAGTGTGTACAAGGGTGTACAAGTGTGTACAAGGTTGTACAAGTGTGTACAAGCTTGAACAAGTGTGTACAAGGTTGTACAAGTGTGTACAAGGTTGTACAAGTGTGTACAAGGTTGCACAAGTGTGTACAAGAGTGTACAATCGTGTACAAGCTTGTACAAGTGTGTACAAGGGTGTACAGGTTTGTACAAGGTTGTACAAGTGTGTACAAGGTTGTACAAGTGTGTACAAGGGTGTACAAGTTTGTACAAGTGTGTACAAGTTTGTACAAGTGTGTACAAGTTTGTACAAGTTTGTACAAATGTATACAAGGGTGTACAAAAGTGTACAAGGGTGCACAAGTTTGTACAAGGGTGTACAAGTGTGTACAAGCTTGTACAAGTGTGTACAAGCTTGTACAAGTGTGTACAAGGGTGTACAGGTTTGTACAATTTTGTACAAGTGTTTACAAGGGTGTACAAGTATGTACAAGAATGTACAAGTTTGTACAAGTGTGTACAAGTTTGTAAAAGGTTGTACATGTGTGTACAAGGGTGTACAAGTGTGTACAAGGGTGCACAAGTGTGTACAAGGGTGTACAATCGTGTACAAGCTTGTACAAGTGTGTACAAGGGTGTACAGGTTTGTACAAGGTTGTACAAGTGTGTACAAGGGTGTACAAATGTATACAAGGATGTAAAAGTTTGTACAAGTGTGTACAAGTTTGTACAAGGTTGTACAAGTAAGTACAAGTTTGTACAAGAATGTACAAGTGTGTACAAGGTTTTACAATTGTGTAAAAGGTTGTACAAGTGTGTACAAGGTTGTACAAGTGTGTACAAGCTTGTACAAGTGTGTACAAGGTTGTACAAGTGTGTACAAGGTTGTACAAGTGTGTACAAGGTTGTACAAGTGTGTACAAGGTTGTACAAGTGTGTACAAGGTTGTACAAGTGTGTACAAGGTTGTTCAAGTGTGTACATGTTTGTACAAGTGTGTTTAAGTTTGTACAAGGTTGTACAAATGTGTACAAGGGTGTACAAAAGTGTTCAAGGGTGCACATGTTTGTACAAGGGTGTACAAGTGTGTACAAGCTTGTACAAGTGTGTACAAGCTTGTACAAGTGTGTACAAGGGTGTACAGGTTTGTACAAGGTTGTACAAGTGTGTACAAGGGTGTACAAGTATGTACAAGAATGTAAAATTTTGTACAAGTGTGTACAAGGGTGTACAAGTGTGTACAAGGTTGTACAAGTGTGTACAAGGTTTTACAATTGTGTACAAGGTTGTACAAGTGTGCACAAGGTTGTACAAGTGTGTACGAGGTTGTACAAGTGTGTACAAGGTTGTACAAGTGTGTACAAGGTTGTACAAGTGTGTACAAGGTTGTACAAGTGTACACAAGTTTGTACAAGTGTGTACAAGTTTGTACAAGTGTGTACAAGTTTGTACAAGGTTGTACAAATGTGTACAAGGGTGTACAAAAGTGTACAAGGGTGCACAAGTTTGTACAAGGGTGTACAAGTGTGTACAAGCTTGTACAAGTGTGTACAAGCTTGTACAAGTGTGTACAAGTTTGTACAAGTGTGTACAAGGGTGTACAAGTATGTACAAGAATGTACAATTTTGTACAAGTGTGTACAAGTTTGTAAAAGGTTGTACAAGTGTGTACAAGGGTGTACAAGTGTGTACAAGGTTGTACAAGTGTGTACAAGCTTGAACAAGTGTGTACAAGTTGTACAAGTGTGTACAAGGTTGTACAAGTGTGTACAAGGTTGCACAAGTGTGTACAAGAGTGTACAATCGTGTACAAGCTTGTACAAGTGTGTACAAGGGTGTACAGGTTTGTACAAGGTTGTACAAGTGTGTACAAGGTTGTACAAGTGTGTACAAGGGTGTACAAGTTTGTACAAGTGTGTACAAGTTTGTACAAGTGTGTACAAGTTTGTACAAGTTTGTACAAATGTATACAAGGGTGTACAAAAGTGTACAAGGGTGCACAAGTTTGTACAAGGGTGTACAAGTGTGTACAAGCTTGTACAAGTGTGTACAAGCTTGTACAAGTGTGTACAAGCTTGTACAAGTGTGTACAAGGGTGTACAGGTTTGTACAATTTTGTACAAGTGTTTACAAGGGTGTACAAGTATGTACAAGAATGTACAAGTTTGTACAAGTGTGTACAAGTTTGTAAAAGGTTGTACATGTGTGTACAAGGGTGTACAAGTGTGTACAAGGGTGCACAAGTGTGTACAAGGGTGTACAATCGTGTACAAGCTTGTACAAGTGTGTACAAGGGTGTACAGGTTTGTACAAGGTTGTACAAGTGTGTACAAGGGTGTACAAATGTATACAAGGATGTAAAAGTTTGTACAAGTGTGTACAAGTTTGTACAAGGTTGTACAAGTAAGTACAAGTTTGTACAAGAATGTACAAGTGTGTACAAGGTTTTACAATTGTGTAAAAGGTTGTACAAGTGTGTACAAGGTTGTACAAGTGTGTACAAGCTTGTACAAGTGTGTACAAGGTTGTACAAGTGTGTACAAGGTTGTACAAGTGTGTACAAGCTTGTACAAGTGTGTACAAGGTTGTTCAAGTGTGTACATGTTTGTACAAGTGTGTTAAAGTTTGTACAAGGTTGTACAAATGTGTACAAGGGTGTACAAAAATGTTCAAGGGTGCACAAGTTTGTACAAGTATGTACAAGTGTGTACAAGCTTGTACAAGTGTGTACAAGCTTATACAAGTGTGTACAAGCTTGTACAAGTGTGTACAAGGGTGTACAGGTTTGTACAAGGTTGTACAAGTGTGTTCAAGGGTGTACAAGTATGTACAAGAATGTAAAATTTTGTACAAGTGTGTACAAGGGTGTACAAGTGTGTACAAGGTTGTACAAGTGTGTACAAGGTTTTACAATTGTGTACAAGGTTGTACAAGTGTGTACAAGGTTGTACAAGTGTGTACGAGGTTGTACAAGTGTGTACAAGGTTGTACAAGTGTGTACAAGGTTGTACAAGTGTGTACAAGGTTGTACAAGTGTACACAAGTTTGTACAAGTGTGTACAAGTTTGTACAAGTGTGTACAAGTTTGTACAAGGTTGTACAAATGTGTACAAGGGTGTACAAAAGTGTACAAGGGTGCACAAGTTTGTACAAGGGTGTACAAGTGTGTACAAGCTTGTACAAGTGTGTACAAGCTTGTACAAGTGTGTACAAGGGTGTACAGGTTTGTACAAGGTTGTACAAGTGTGTACAAGGGTGTACAAGTATGTACAAGAATGTACAATTTTGTACAAGTGTGTACAAGTTTGTAAAAGGTTGTACAAGTGTGTACAAGGGTGTAAAAGTGTGTACAAGGTTGTACAAGTGTGTACAAGCTTGAACAAGTGTGTACAAGGTTGTACAAGTGTGTACAAGGTTGTACAAGTGTGTACAAGGTTGCACAAGTGTGTACAAGAGTGTACAATCGTGTACAAGCTTGTACAAGTGTGTACAAGGGTGTACAGGTTTGTACAAGGTTGTACAAGTGTGTACAAGGTTGTACAAGTGTGTACAAGGGTGTACAAGTTTGTACAAGTGTGTACAAGTTTGTACAAGTGTGTACAAGTTTGTACAAGTTTGTACAAATGTATACAAGGGTGTACAAAAGTGTACAAGGGTGCACAAGTTTGTACAAGGGTGTACAAGTGTGTACAAGCTTGTACAAGTGTGTACAAGCTTGTACAAGTGTGTACAAGGGTGTACAGGTTTGTACAATTTTGTACAAGTGTTTACAAAGGTGTACAAGTATGTACAAGAATGTACAAGTTTGTACAAGTGTGTACAAGTTTGTAAAAGGTTGTACATGTGTGTACAAGGGTGTACAAGTGTGTACAAGGGTGCACAAGTGTGTACAAGGGTGTACAATCGTGTACAAGCTTGTACAAGTGTGTACAAGGGTGTACAGGTTTGTACAAGGTTGTACAAGTGTGTACAAGGGTGTACAAATGTATACAAGGATGTAAAAGTTTGTACAAGTGTGTACAAGTTTGTACAAGGTTGTACAAGTAAGTACAAGTTTGTACAAGAATGTACAAGTGTGTACAAGGTTTTACAATTGTGTAAAAGGTTATACAAGTGTGTACAAGGTTGTACAAGTGTGTACAAGCTTGTACAAGTGTGTACAAGGTTGTACAAGTGTGTACAAGGTTGTACAAGTGTGTACAAGGTTGTACAAGTGTATACAAGCTTGTACAAGTGTGTACAAGGTTGTACAAGTGTGTACAAGGTTGTTCAAGTGTGTACATGTTTGTACAAGTGTGTTTAAGTTTGTACAAGGTTGTACAAATGTGTACAAGGGTGTACAAAAGTGTTCAAGGGTGCACAAGTTTGTACAAGGGTGTACAAGTGTGTACAAGCTTGTACAAGTGTGTACAAGCTTGTACAAGTGTGTACAAGCTTGTACAAGTGTGTACAAGCTTGTACAAGTGTGTACAAGGGTGTACAGGTTTGTACAAGGTTGTACAAGTGTGTACAAGGGTGTACAAGTATGTACAAGAATGTAAAATTTTGTACAAGTGTGTACAAGGTTGTACAAGTGTGTACAAGGTTGTACAAGTGTGTACAAGGTTTTACAATTGTGTACAAGGTTGTACAAGTGTGTACAAGGTTGTACAAGTGTGTACGAGGTTGTACAAGTGTGTACAAGGTTGTACAAGTGTGTACAAGGTTGTACAAGTGTGTACAAGTTTGTACAAGTGTGTACAAGTTTGTACAAGGTTGTACAAATAAGACATCCCTCTAAATAACAAGACATCCCTCCAAATATTAAGACATCCCTCTAAATAACAAGACATCCCTCTAAATAACAAGACATCCCTCTAATAAACTAGACATTCCGCTAAATATTAAGACATCCCTCTAAATAACAAGACATCCCTCCAAATACCAAGACATCCCTCTAAATATTAAGACATCCCTCCAAATAACAAGACAACCCTTTAAAAAACAAGACATCCCTCTAAATAACAAGACATCCCTCTAAATAACAAGACATCCCTCTAAATATTAAGACATCCCTCCAAATAACAAGACATCCCTCTAAATATTAAGACATCCCTCTAAATAACAAGACATCCCTCTAAATATTAATACATCCCTTTAAATAACAAGACATCTCTCTAAATAACAAGACATCCCTCTAAATAACAAGACATCCCACTAAATAACAAGACGTCCCTCTAAATAACAAGACATCCCTTTTAAATAACAAGACATTCCTCTAAATAACAAGACATCCCTCTAAATAACAAGACATCCCTCCAAATAAAAAGACATCCCTCTAAATAGCAAGACATCCCTCTAAATAACAAGACATCCCTCCAAATAACAAGATATCCCTCTAAATAACAAGACATTCCTCCAAATAACAAGACTTCCCTCCAAATAAGAAGACATCCCTCTAAATAACAAGACATCCCTCTAAATAACAAGACATCCCTCTAAATACCAAGACAACCCTCTAAAAAACAAGACATCCCTCCAAATAACAAGACAACCCTCTAAAAAACAAGACATCCCTCTAAATAAAAAGACATCTCTCCAAATAACAAGACATCCCTCTAATAAACTAGACATTCCGCTAAATATTAAGACATCCCTCTAAATAACAAGACATCCCTCCAAATATTAAGACATCCCTCTAAATAACAAGACATCCCTCTAAATAACAAGACATCCCTCTAATAAACTAGACATTCCGCTAAATATTAAGACATCCCTCTAAATAACAAGACATCCCTCTAAATAACAAGACATCCCTCCAAATATGAAGACATCCCTCTAAATAACAAGACATCCCTCTAAATAACAAGACATCCCTCTAAATAACAAGACATCTCTCTAAATATTAAGACATCCCTTCAAATAACAAGACATCCCTCTAAATAACAAGACATCCCTCTAAATAACAAGACATCCCTCTAAATAACAAGACATCCCTCTAAAAAACAAGACATCCCTCTAAATATTAAGACATCAATCTAAATAACAAGACATCCCTCCAAATAACAAGACAACCCTCTAAAAAACAAAAAAACCCTCTAAATAACAAGACATCTCTCTAAAAAACAAGACATCCCTCTAAATATCAAGACATCCCTCTAAATAACAAGACATCCATCTATATAACAAGACATTCCTCTAAATATTAAGACATCCCTCTAAATAACAAGACATACCTGTAAATAACAAGACATCCCTCTAAATAACAAGACATCCCATCTAAATTACAACCAAACCCTCTAAAAAACAAGACATCCTTCCAAATAACAAGACAACCCTCTAAAAAACAAGACATCCCTCTAAATAACAAGACATCCCTCTAAATAACAAGACATCCCTCTAATAAACTAGACATTCCGCTAAATATTAAGACATCCCTCTAAATAACAAGACATCCCTCTAAATACCAAGACATCCCTCTAAATATTAAGACATCCCTCCAAATAACAAGACAACCCTTTAAAAAACAAGACATCCCTCTAAATAACAAGACATCCCTCTAAATAACAAGACATCCCTCTAAATATTAAGACATCCCTTCAAATAACAAGACATCCCTCTAAATATTAAGACATTACTCTAAATAACAAGACATCCCTCTAAATATTAAGACATCCCTTTAAATAACAAGACATCTCTCTAAATAACAAGACATCCCTCTAAATAACAAGACATCCCACTAAATAACAAGACATCCCTCTAAATAACAAGACATCCCTTTTAAATAACAAGACATTCCTCTAAATAACAAGACATCCCTCTAAATAACAAGACATCCCTCCAAATAAAAAGACATCCCTCTAAATAGCAAGACATCCCTCTAATAAACAAGACATTCCGCTAAATATTAAAACATCCCTCTAAATAACAAGACATCCCATCTAAATTACAAGACAACCCTCGAAAAAACAAGACATCCCTCCAAATAACAAGACAACCCTCTAAAAAACAAGACATCCCTCTAAATAAAAAGACATCTCTCCAAATAACAAGACATCCCTCTAAATAACAAGACATCCCACTAAAAAACAAGACATCCCTCTAAATATTAAGACATCCCTCTAAATAACAAGACATCCCTCCAAATATTAAGACATCCCTCTAAATAACAAGACATCCCTCTAAATAACAAGACATCCCTCTAAAAAAACTAGACATTCCGCTAAATATTAAGACATCCCTCTAAATAACAAGACATCCCTCCAAATACCAAGACATCCCTCTAAATATTAAGACATCCCTCCAAATAACAAGAAAACCCTTTAAAAAACAAGACATCCCTCTAAATAACAAGACATCCCTCTAAATAACAAGACATCCCTCTAAATATTAAGACATCCCTCCAAATAACAAGACATCCCTCTAAATATTAAGACATCCCTCTAAATAACAAGACATCCCTCTAAATATTAAGACATCCCTTTAAATAACAAGACATCCCTCTAAATAACAAGACATCCCTCTAAATAACAAGACATCCCACTAAATAACAAGACGTCCCTCTAAATAACAAGACATCCCTTTTAAATAACAAGACATTCCTCTAAATAACAAGACATCCCTCTAAATAACAAGACATCCCTCCAAATAAAAAGACATCCCTCTAAATAGCAAGACATCCCTCTAAATAACAAGACATCCCTCCAAATAACAAGATATCCCTCTAAATAACAAGACATTCCTCCAAATAACAAGACTTCCCTCCAAATAAGAAGACATCCTTCTAAATAACAAGACATCCCTCTAAATAACAAGACATCCCTCTAAATACCAAGACATCCCTCCAAATAACAAGACAACCCTTTAAAAAACAAGACATCCCTCTAAATAACAAGACATCCCTCTAAATAACAAGACATCCCTCTAAATATTAAGACATCCCTCCAAATAACAAGACATCCCTCTAAATTATAAGACATCCCTCTTAATAACAAGCATCCCTCCAAATAACAAGACATCCCTCTAAATAACAAGACATCCCTCTAAATATTAAGACATCAATCTAAATAACAAGACATCCCTCCAAATAACAAGACAACCCTCTAAAAAACAAAAAAACCCTCTAAATAACAAGACATCCCTCTAAATAACAAGACATCCCACTAAAAAACAAGACATCCCTCTAAATATTAAGACATCCCTCTAAATAACAAGACATCCCTCCAAATATTAAGAAATCCCTCTAAATAACAAGACATCCCTTTAAATAACAAGACATCCCACTAAATAACAAGACGTCCCTCTAAATAACAAGACATCCCTTTTAAATAACAAGACATTCCTCTAAATAACAAGACATCCCTCTAAATAACAAGACATCCCTCCAAATAAAAAGACATCCCTCTAAATAGCAAGACATCCCTCTAAATAACAAGACATCCCTCCAAATAACAAGATATCCCTCTAAATAACAAGACATTCCTCCAAATAACAAGACTTCCCTCCAAATAAGAAGACATCCCTCTAAATAACAAGACATCCCTCTAAATAACAAGACATCCCTCTAAATACCAAGACATCCCTCTAAATATTAAGACATCCTAAATAAGGTTGTACAAGTGTGTACAAGGTTGTACAAGTGTGTACGAGGTTGTACAAGTGTGTACAAGGTTGTACAAGTGTGTACAAGGTTGTACAAGTGTGTACAAGTTTGTACAAGTGTGTACAAGTTTGTACAAGGTTGTACAAATAAGACATCCCTCTAAATAACAAGACATCCCTCCAAATATTAAGACATCCCTCTAAATAACAAGACATCCCTCCAAATAACAAGATATCCCTCTAAATAACAAGACATTCCTCCAAATAACAAGACTTCCCTCCAAATAAGAAGACATCCCTCTAAATAACAAGACATCCCTCTAAATAACAAGACATCCCTCTAAATACCAAGACAACCCTCTAAAAAACAAGACATCCCTCCAAATAACAAGACAACCCTCTAAAAAACAAGACATCCCTCTAAATAAAAAGACATCTCTCCAAATAACAAGACATCCCTCTAAATAACAAGACATCCCACTAAAAAACAAGACATCCCTCTAAATATTAAGACATCCCTCTAAATAACAAGACATCCCTCCAAATATTAAGACATCCCTCTAAATAACAAGACATCCTTCTAAATAACAAGACATCCCTCTAATAAACTAGACATTCCGCTAAATATTAAGACATCCCTCTAAATAACAAGACATCCCTCTAAATAACAAGACATCCCTCCAAATATGAAGACATCCCTCTAAATAACAAGACATCCCTCTAAATAACAAGACATCCCTCTAAATAACAAGACATCTCTCTAAATATTAAGACATCCCTTCAAATAACAAGACATCCCTCTAAATAACAAGACATCCCTCTAAATAACAAGACATCCCTCTAAATAACAAGACATCCCTCTAAATAACAAGACATCCCTCTAAAAAACAAGACATCCCTCTAAATATTAAGACATCAATCTAAATAACAAGACATCCCTCCAAATAACAAGACAAACCTCTAAAAAACAAAAAAACCCTCTAAATAACAAGACATCTCTCTAAAAAACAAGACATCCCTCTAAATATCAAGACATCCCTCTAAAAAACAAGACATCCATCTATATAACAAGACATTCCTCTAAATATTAAGACATCCCTCTAAATAACAAGACATACCTGTAAATAACAAGACATCCCTCTAAATAACAAGACATCCCATCTAAATTACAACCAAACCCTCTAAAAAACAAGACATCCTTCCAAATAACAAGACAACCCTCTAAAAAACAAGACATCCCTCTAAATAACAAGACATCCCTCTAAATAACAAGACATCCCTCTAATAAACTAGACATTCCGCTAAATATTAAGACATCCCTCTAAATAACAAGACATCCCTCTAAATACCAAGACATCCCTCTAAATATTAAGACATCCCTCCAAATAACAAGACAACCCTTTAAAAAACAAGACATCCCTCTAAATAACAAGACATCCCTCTAAATAACAAGACATCCCTCTAAATATTAAGACATCCCTTCAAATAACAAGACATCCCTCTAAATATTAAGACATCCCTCTAAATAACAAGACATCCCTCTAAATATTAAGACATCCCTTTAAATAACAAGACATCTCTCTAAATAACAAGACATCCCTCTAAATAACAAGACATCCCACTAAATAACAAGACATCCCTCTAAATAACAAGACATCCCTTTTAAATAACAAGACATTCCTCTAAATAACAAGACATCCCTCTAAATAACAAGACATCCCTCCAAATAAAAAGACATCCCTCTACATAGCAAGACATCCCTCTAATAAACAAGACATTCCGCTAAATATTAAGACATCCCTCTAAATAACAAGACATCCCATCTAAATTACAAGACAACCCTCGAAAAAACAAGACATCCCTCCAAATAACAAGACAACCCTCTAAAAAACAAGACATCCCTCTAAATAAAAAGACATCTCTCCAAATAACAAGACATCCCTCTAAATAACAAGACATCCCACTAAAAAACAAGACATCCCTCTAAATATTAAGACATCCCTCTAAATAACAAGACATCCCTCCAAATATTAAGACATCCCTCTAAATAACAAGACATCCCTCTAAATAACAAGACATCCCTCTAATAAACTAGACATTCCGCTAAATATTAAGACATCCCTCTAAATAACAAGACATCCCTCCAAATACCAAGACATCCCTCTAAATATTAAGACATCCCTCCAAATAACAAGAAAACCCTTTAAAAAACAAGACATCCCTCTAAATAACAAGACATCCCTCTAAATAACAAGACATCCCTCTAAATATTAAGACATCCCTCCAAATAACAAGACATCCCTCTAAATATTAAGACATCCCTCTAAATAACAAGACATCCCTCTAAATATTAAGACATCCCTTTAAATAACAAGACATCCCTCTAAATAACAAGACATCCCTCTAAATAACAAGACATCCCACTAAATAACAAGACGTCCCTCTAAATAACAAGACATCCCTTTTAAATAACAAGACATTCCTCTAAATAACAAGACATCCCTCTAAATAACAAGACATCCCTCCAAATAAAAAGACATCCCTCTAAATAGCAAGACATCCCTCTAAATAACAAGACATCCCTCCAAATAACAAGATATCCCTCTAAATAACAAGACATTCCTCCAAATAACAAGACTTCCCTCCAAATAAGAAGACATCCTTCTAAATAACAAGACATCCCTCTAAATAACAAGACATCCCTCTAAATACCAAGACATCCCTCCAAATAACAAGACAACCCTTTAAAAAACAAGACATCCCTCTAAATAACAAGACATCCCTCTAAATAACAAGACATCCCTCTAAATATTAAGACATCCCTCCAAATAACAAGACATCCCTCTAAATTATAAGACATCCCTCTTAATAACAAGCATCCCTCCAAATAACAAGACATCCCTCTAAATAACAAGACATCCCTCTAAATATTAAGACATCAATCTAAATAACAAGACATCCCTCCAAATAACAAGACAACCCTCTAAAAAACAAAAAAACCCTCTAAATAACAAGACATCCCTCTAAATAACAAGACATCCCACTAAAAAACAAGACATCCCTCTAAATATTAAGACATCCCTCTAAATAACAAGACATCCCTCCAAATATTAAGACATCCCTCTAAATAACAAGACATCCCTTTAAATAACAAGACATCCCACTAAATAACAAGACGTCCCTCTAAATAACAAGACATCCCTTTTAAATAACAAGACATTCCTCTAAATAACAAGACATCCCTCTAAATAACAAGACATCCCTCCAAATAAAAAGACATCCCTCTAAATAGCAAGACATCCCTCTAAATAACAAGACATCCCTCCAAATAACAAGATATCCCTCTAAATAACAAGACATTCCTCCAAATAACAAGACTTCCCTCCAAATAAGAAGACATCCCTCTAAATAACAAGACATCCCTCTAAATAACAAGACATCCCTCTAAATACCAAGACATCCCTCTAAATATTAAGACATCCTAAATAAGGTTGTACAAGTGTGTACAAGGTTGTACAAGTGTGTACGAGGTTGTACAAGTGTGTACAAGGTTGTACAAGTGTGTACAAGGTTGTACAAGTGTGTACAAGTTTGTACAAGTGTGTACAAGTTTGTACAAGGTTGTACAAATAAGACATCCCTCTAAATAACAAGACATCCCTCCAAATATTAAGACATCCCTCTAAATAACAAGACATCCCTCTAAATAACAAGACCTCCCTCTAATAAACTAGACATTCCGCTAAATATTAAGACATCCCTCTAAATAACAAGACATCCCTCCAAATACCAAGACATCCCTCTAAATATTAAGACATCCCTCCAAATAACAAGACAACCCTTTAAAAAACAAGACATCCCTCTAAATAACAAGACATCCCTCTAAATAACAAGACATCCCTCTAAATATTAAGACATCCCTCCAAATAACAAGACATCCCTCTAAATATTAAGACATCCCTCTAAATAACAAGACATCCCTCTAAATATTAATACATCCCTTTAAATAACAAGACATCTCTCTAAATAACAAGACATCCCTCTAAATAACAAGACATCCCACTAAATAACAAGACGTCCCTCTAAATAACAAGACATCCCTTTTAAATAACAAGACATTCCTCTAAATAACAAGACATCCCTCTAAATAACAAGACATCCCTCCAAATAAAAAGACATCCCTCTAAATAGCAAGACATCCCTCTAAATAACAAGACATCCCTCCAAATAACAAGATATCCCTCTAAATAACAAGACATTCCTCCAAATAACAAGACTTCCCTCCAAATAAGAAGACATCCCTCTAAATAACAAGACATCCCTCTAAATAACAAGACATCCCTCTAAATACCAAGACAACCCTCTAAAAAACAAGACATCCCTCCAAATAACAAGACAACCCTCTAAAAAACAAGACATCCCTCTAAATAAAAAGACATCTCTCCAAATAACAAGACATCCCTCTAAATAACAAGACATCCCACTAAAAAACAAGACATCCCTCTAAATATTAAGACATCCCTCTAAATAACAAGACATCCCTCCAAATATTAAGACATCCCTCTAAATAACAAGACATCCCTCTAAATAACAAGACATCCCTCTAATAAACTAGACATTCCGCTAAATATTAAGACATGCCTCTAAATAACAAGACATCCCTCTAAATAACAAGACATCCCTCCAAATATGAAGACATCACTCTAAATAACAAGACATCCCTCTAAATAACAAGACATCCCTCTAAATAACAAGACATCTCTCTAAATATTAAGACATCCCTTCAAATAACAAGACATCCCTCTAAATAACAAGACATCCCTCTAAATAACAAGACATCCCTCTAAATAACAAGACATCCCTCTAAATAACAAGACATCCCTCTAAAAAACAAGACATCCCTCTAAATATTAAGACATCAATCTAAATAACAAGACATCCCTCCAAATAACAAGACAACCCTCTAAAAAACAAAAAAACCCTCTAAATAACAAGACATCTCTCTAAAAAACAAGACATCCCTCTAAATATCAAGACATCCCTCTAAATAACAAGACATCCATCTATATAACAAGACATTCCTCTAAATATTAAGACATCCCTCTAAATAACAAGACATACCTGTAAATAACAAGACATCCCTCTAAATAACAAGACATCCCATCTAAATTACAACCAAACCCTCTAAAAAACAAGACATCCCTCCAAATAACAAGACAACCCTCTAAAAAACAAGACATCCCTCTAAATAACAAGACATCCCTCTAAATAACAAGACATCCCTCTAATAAACTAGACATTCCGATAAATATTAAGGCATCCCTCTAAATAACAAGACATCCCTCTAAATACCAAGACATCCCTCTAAATATTAAGACATCCCTCCAAATAACAAGACAACCCTTTAAAAAACAAGACATCCCTCTAAATAACAAGACATCCCTCTAAATAACAAGACATCCCTCTAAATATTAAGACATCCCTTCAAATAACAAGACATCCCTCTAAATATTAAGACATCCCTCTAAATAACAAGACATCCCTCTAAATATTAAGACATCCCTTTAAATAACAAGACATCTCTCTAAATAACAAGACATCCCTCTAAATAACAAGACATCCCACTAAATAACAAGACATCCCTCTAAATAACAAGACATCCCTTTTAAATAACAAGACATTCCTCTAAATAACAAGACATCCCTCTAAATAACAAGACATCCCTCCAAATAAAAAGACATCCCTCTAAATAGCAAGACATCCCTCTAATAAACAAGACATTCCGCTAAATATTAAGACATCCCTCTAAATAACAAGACATCCCATCTAAATTACAAGACAACCCTCGAAAAAACAAGACATCCCTCCAAATAACAAGACAACCCTCTAAAAAACAAGACATCCCTCTAAATAAAAAGACATCTCTCCAAATAACAAGACATCCCTCTAAATAACAAGACATCCCACTAAAAAACAAGACATCCCTCTAAATATTAAGACATCCCTCTAAATAACAAGACATCCCTCCAAATATTAAGACATCCCTCTAAATAACAAGACATCCCTCTAAATAACAAGACATCCCTCTAATAAACTAGACATTCCGCTAAATATTAAGACATCCTTCTAAATAACAAGACATCCCTCCAAATACCAAGACATCCCTCTAAATATTAAGACATCCCTCCAAATAACAAGAAAACCCTTTAAAAAACAAGACATCCCTCTAAATAACAAGACATCCCTCTAAATAACAAGACATCCCTCTAAATATTAAGACATCCCTCCAAATAACAAGACATCCCTCTAAATATTAAGACATCCCTCTAAATAACAAGACATCCCTCTAAATATTAAGACATCCCTTTAAATAACAAGACATCCCTCTAAATAACAAGAGATCCCTCTAAATAACAAGACATCCCACTAAATAACAAGACGTCCCTCTAAATAACAAGACATCCCTTTTAAATAACAAGACATTCCTCTAAATAACAAGACATCCCTCTAAATAACAAGACATCCCTCCAAATAAAAAGACATCCCTCTAAATAGCAAGACATCCCTCTAAATAACAAGACATCCCTCCAAATAACAAGATATCCCTCTAAATAACAAGACATTCCTCCAAATAACAAGACTTCCCTCCAAATAAGAAGACATCCTTCTAAATAACAAGACATCCCTCTAAATAACAAGACATCCCTCTAAATACCAAGACATCCCTCCAAATAACAAGACAACCCTTTAAAAAACAAGACATCCCTCTAAATAACAAGACATCCCTCTAAATAACAAGACATCCCTCTAAATATTAAGACATCCCTTCAAATAACAAGACATCCCTCTAAATATTAAGACATCCCTCTAAATAACAAGACATCCCTCTAAATATTAAGACATCCCTTTAAATAACAAGACATCTCTCTAAATAACAAGACATCCCTCTAAATAACAAGACATCCCTCTAAATATTAAGACATCCCTCCAAATAACAAGACATCCCTCTAAATATTAAGACATCCCTCTAAATAACAAGACATCCCTCTAAATATTAAGACATCCCTTTAAATAACAAGACATCTCTCTAAATAACAAGACATCCCTCTAAATAACAAGACATCCCACTAAATAACAAGACATCCCTCTAAATAACAAGACATCCCTTTTAAATAACAAGACATTCCTCTAAATAACAAGACATCCCTCTAAATAACAAGACATCCCTCCAAATAACAAGAAATCCCTCAAAATAGCAAGACATCCCTCTAAATATTAAGACATCCCTTCAAATAACAAGACATCCCTCTAAATAACAAGACATCCCTCTAAATAACAAGACATCCCTCTAAATAAAAAGACATCCCTCTAAATAACTAGACATCCCTCCAAATACCAAGACATCCCTCTAAATAACAAGACATCCCTCTAAATAAAAAGACATCCCTCTAAATAACTAGACATCCCTCCAAATACCAAGACATCCCTCTAAATAACAAGACATCCCTCTAAATATGAAGACATCCCTCCAAATATTAAGACATCCCTCTAAATAACAAGACATCCCTCTAAATAACAAGACATCCCTCTAAATAACAAGACATCCCTCTAAATAACAAGACATCCCTCTAAAAAACAAGACATCCCTCTAAATATTAAGACATCAATCTAAATAACAAGACATCCCTCCAAATAACAAGACAACCCTCTAAAAAACAAAAAAACCCTCTAAATAACAAGACATCCCTCTAAATAACAAGACATCCCACTAAAAAACAAGACATCCCTCTAAATATTAAGACATCCCTCTAAATAACAAGACATCCCTCCAAATATTAAGACATCCCTCTAAATAACAAGACATCCCTCTAAATAACAAGACATCCCTCTAAATAACAAGACATCCCTTTTAAATAACAAGACATTCCTCTAAATAACAAGACATCCCTCTAAATAACAAGACATCCCTCCAAATAACAAGAAATCCCTCAAAATAGCAAGACATCCCTCTAAATATTAAGACATCCCTTCAAATAACAAGACATCCCTCTAAATAACAAGACATCCCTCCAAATAACAAGACATCCCTCTAAATTATAAGACATCCCTCTTAATAACAAGCATCCCTCCAAATAACAAGACATCCCTCTAAATAACAAGACATCCCTCCAAATATGAAGACATCCCTCCAAATATTAAGACATCCCTCTAAATAACAAGACATCCCTCTAAATAACAAGACATCTCTCTAAATATTAAGACATCCCTTCAAATAACAAGACATCCCTCTAAATAACAAGACATCCCTCTAAATAACAAGACATCCTTCTAAATAACAAGACATCCCTCTAAATAACAAGACATCCCTCTAAAAAACAAGACATCCCTCTAAATATTAAGACATCAATCTAAATAACAAGACATCCCTCCAAATAACAAGACAACCCTCTAAAAAACAAAAAAACCCTCTAAATAACAAGACATCCCTCTAAATAACAAGACATCCCACTAAAAAACAAGACATCCTTCTAAATATTAAGACATCCCTCTAAATAACAAGACATCCCTCCAAATATTAAGACATCCCTCTAAATAACAAGACATCCCTTTAAATAACAAGACATCCCACTAAATAACAAGACGTCCCTCTAAATAACAAGACATCCCTTTTAAATAACAAGACATTCCTCTAAATAACAAGACATCCCTCTAAATAACAAGACATCCCTCCAAATAAAAAGACATCCCTCTAAATAGCAAGACATCCCTCTAAATAACAAGACATCCCTCCAAATAACAAGATATCCCTCTAAATAACAAGACATTCCTCCAAATAACAAGACTTCCCTCCAAATAAGAAGACATCCCTCTAAATAACAAGACATCCCTCTAAATAACAAGACATCCCTCTAAATACCAAGACATCCCTCTAAATATTAAGACATCCCTCCAAATAACAAGACAACCCTTTAAAAAACAAGACATCCCTCTAAATAACAAGACATCCCTCTAAATAACAAGACATCCCTCTAAATATTAAGACATCCCTCTAAATAACAAGACATCCCTCTAAATATATTAAGAAATCCCTTTAAATAACAAGACATCTCTCTAAATAACAAGACATCCCTCTAAATAACAAGACATCCCTCTAAATATTAAGACATCCCTCCAAATAACAAAACATCCCTCTAAATATTAAGACATCCCTCTAAATAACAAGACATCCCTCTAAATATTAAGACATCCCTTTAAATAACAAGACATCTCTCTAAATAACAAGACATCCCTCTAAATAACAAGACATCCCACTAAATAACAAGACATCCCTCTAAATAACAAGACATCCCTTTTAAATAACAAGACATTCCTCTAAATAACAAGACATCCCTCTAAATAACAAGACATCCCTCCAAATAACAAGAAATCCCTCAAAATAGCAAGACATCCCTCTAAATATTAAGACATCCCTTCAAATAACAAGACATCCCTCTAAATAACAAGACATCCCTCTAAATAACAAGACATCCCTCAAAATAACAAGACATCCCTCCAAATAACAAGATATCCCTCTAAATAACAAGACATCCCTCTAAATAACTAGACATCCCTCCAAATACCAAGACATCCCTCTAAATAACAAGACATCCCTCTAAATAAAAAGACATCCCTCTAAATAACTAGACATCCCTCCAAATACCAAGACATCCCTCTAAATAACAAGACATCCCTCTAAATAACAAGACATACCTCCAAATAACAAGAAATCCCTCTAAATTATAAGACATCGCTCTTAATAACAAGCATCCTTCCAAATAACAAGACATCCCTCTAAATAACAAGACATCCCTCCAAATATGAAGACATCCCTCCAAATATGAAGACATCCCTCTAAATAACAAGACATCCCTCTAAATAACAAGACATCCCTCTAAATAACAAGACATTTCTCTAAATATTAAGACATCCCTTCAAATAACAAGACATCCCTCTAAATAACAAGACATCCCTCTAAATAACAAGACATCCCTCTAAATAACAAGACATCCCTCTAAATAACAAGACATCCCTTTTAAATAACAAGACATTCCTCTAAATAACAAGACATCCCTCTAAATAACAAGACATCCCTCCAAATAAAAAGACATCCCTCTAAATATTAAGACATCAATCTAAATAACAAGACATCCCTCCAAATAACAAGACAACCCTCTAAAAAACAAAAAAACCCTCTAAAAAACAAGACATCTCTCTAAAAAACAAGACATCCCTCTAAATATCAAGACATCCCTCTAAATAACAAGACATCCATCTATATAACAAGACATTCCTCTAAATATTAAGACATCCCTCTAAATAACAAGACATACCTGTAAATAACAAGACATCCCTCTAAATAACAAGACATCCCATCTAAATTACAAGACAACCCTCTAAAAAACAAGACATCCCTTAAGACATTCCGCTAAATATTAAGACATCCCTCTAAATAACAAGACATCCCTCTAAATACCAAGACATCCCTCTAAATATTAAGACATCCCTCCAAATAACAAGACAACCCTTTAAAAAACAAGACATCCCTCTAAATAACAAGACATCCCTCTAAATAACAAGACATCCCTCTAAATAACAAGACATCCCTCTAAATATTAAGACATCCCTTCAAATAACAAGACATCCCTCTAAATATTAAGACATCCCTCTAAATAACAAGACATCCCTCTAAATATTAAGACATCCCTTTAAATAACAAGACATCTCTCTAAATAACAAGACATCCCTCTAAATAACAAGACATCCCACTAAATAACAAGACATCCCTCTAAATAACAAGACATCCCTTTTAAATAACAAGACATTCCTCTAAATAACAAGACATCCCTCTAAATAACAAGACATCCCTCCAAATAAAAAGACATCCCTCTAAATAGCAAGACATCCCTCTAATAAACAAGACATTCCGCTAAATATTAAGACATCCCTCTAAATATTAAGACATCCCTTTAAATAACAAGACATCTCTCTAAATAACAAGACATCCCTCTAAATAACAAGACATCCCACTAAATAACAAGACATCCCTCTAAATAACAAGACATCCCTTTTAAATAACAAGACATTCCTCTAAATAACAAGACATCCCTCTAAATAACAAGACATCCCTCCAAATAAAAAGACATCCCTCTAAATAGCAAGACATCCCTCTAATAAACAAGACATTCCGCTAAATATTAAGACATCCCTCTAAATAACAAGACATCCCATCTAAATTACAAGACAACCCTCTAAAAAACAAGACATCCCTCCAAATAACAAGACAACCCTCTAAAAAACAAGACATCCCTCTAAATAAAAAGACATCTCTCCAAATAACAAGACATCCCTCTAAATAACAAGACGTCCCATCTAAATTACAAGACAACCCTCTAAAAAACAAGACATCCCTCTAAATAACAAGACATCCCTCTAAATAACAAGACATCCCTCTAAATATTAAGACATCCCTCCAAATAACAAGACATCCCTCTAAATATTAAGACATCCCTCTAAATAACAAGACATCCCTCTAAATATTAAGACATCCCTTTAAATAACAAGACATCTCTCTAAATAACAAGACATCCCTCTAAATAACAAGACATCCCACTAAATAACAAGACGTCCCTCTAAATAACAAGACATCCCTTTTAAATAACAAGACATTCCTCTAAATAACAAGACATCCCTCTAAATAACAAGACATCCCTCCAAATAAAAAGACATCCCTCTAAATAGCAAGACATCCCTCTAAATAACAAGACATCCCTCCAAATAACAAGATATCCCTCTAAATAACAAGACATTCCTCCAAATAACAAGACTTCCCTCCAAATAAGAAGACATCCCTCTAAATAACAAGACATCCCTCTAAATAACAAGACATCCCTCTAAATACCAAGACATCCCTCTAAATATTAAGACATCCCTCCAAATAACAAGACAACCCTTTAAAAAACAAGACATCCCTCTAAATAACAAGACATCCCTCTAAATAACAAGTCATCCCTCTAAATATTAAGACATCCCTTCAAATAACAAGACATCCCTCTAAATATTAAGGCATCCCTCTAAATATTAAGACATCCCTTTAAATAACAAGACATCTCTCTAAATAACAAGACATCCCTCTAAATAACAAGACATCCCTCTAAATATTAAGACATCCCTCCAAATAACAAGACATCCCTCTAAATATTAAGACATCCCTCTAAATAACAAGACATCCCTCTAAATAACAAGACATCCCTCTAAATATTAAGACATCCCTTTAAATAACAAGACATCTCTCTAAATAACAAGACATCCCCCTAAATACCAAGACATCCCTCCAAATAACAAGACAACCCTTTAAAAAACAAGACATCCCTCTAAATAACAAGACATCCCTCTAAATAACAAGACATCCCTCTAAATAACAAGACAACCCTCTAAAAAACAAAAAAACCCTCTAAATAACAAGACATCCCTCTAAATAACAAGACATCCCACTAAAAAACAAGACATCCCTCTAAATATTAAGACATCCCTCTTAATAACAAGCATCCCTCCAAATAACAAGACATCCCTCTAAATAACAAGACATCCCTCTAAATATTAAGACATCAATCTAAATAACAAGACATCCCTCCAAATAACAAGACAACCCTCTAAAAAACAAAAAAACCCTCTAAATAACAAGACATCCCTCTAAATAACAAGACATCCCACTAAAAAACAAGACATCCCTCTAAATATTAAGACATCCCTCTAAATAACAAGACATCCCTCCAAATATTAAGACATCCCTCTAAATAACAAGACATCCCTTTAAATAACAAGACATCCCACTAAATAACAAGACGTCCCTCTAAATAACAAGACATCCCTTTTAAATAACAAGACATTCCTCTAAATAACAAGACATCCCTCTAAATAACAAGACATCCCTCCAAATAAAAAGACATCCCTCTAAATAGCAAGACATCCCTCTAAATAACAAGACATCCCTCCAAATAACAAGATATCCCTCTAAATAACAAGACATTCCTCCAAATAACAAGACTTCCCTCCAAATAAGAAGACATCCCTCTAAATAACAAGACATCCCTCTAAATAACAAGACATCCCTCTAAATACCAAGACATCCCTCTAAATATTAAGACATCCTAAATAAGGTTGTACAAGTGTGTACAAGGTTGTACAAGTGTGTACGAGGTTGTACAAGTGTGTACAAGGTTGTACAAGTGTGTACAAGGTTGTACAAGTGTGTACAAGTTTGTACAAGTGTGTACAAGTTTGTACAAGGTTGTACAAATAAGACATCCCTCTAAATAACAAGACATCCCTCCAAATATTAAGACATCCCTCTAAATAACAAGACATCCCTCTAAATAACAAGACATCCCTCTAATAAACTAGACATTCCGCTAAATATTAAGACTACCCTCTAAATAACAAGACATCCCTCCAAATACCAAGACATCCCTCTAAATATTAAGACATCCCTCCAAATAACAAGACAACCCTTTAAAAAACAAGACATCCCTCTAAATAACAAGACATCCCTCTAAATAACAAGACATCCCTCTAAATATTAAGACATCCCCCCAAATAACAAGACATCCCTCTAAATATTAAGACATCCCTCTAAATAACAAGACATCCCTCTAAATATTAATACATCCCTTTAAATAACAAGACATCTCTCTAAATAACAAGACATCCCTCTAAATAACAAGACATCCCACTAAATAACAAGACGTCCCTCTAAATAACAAGACATCCCTTTTAAATAACAAGACATTCCTCTAAATAACAAGACATCCCTCTAAATAACAAGACATCCCTCCAAATAAAAAGACATCCCTCTAAATAGCAAGACATCCCTCTAAATAACAAGACATCCCTCCAAATAACAAGATATCCCTCTAAATAACAAGACATTCCTCCAAATAACAAGACTTCCCTCCAAATAAGAAGACATCCCTCTAAATAACAAGACATCCCTCTAAATAACAAGACATCCCTCTAAATACCAAGACAACCCTCTAAAAAACAAGACATCCCTCCAAATAACAAGACAACCCTCTAAAAAACAAGACATCCCTCTAAATAAAAAGACATCTCTCCAAATAACAAGACATCCCTCTAAATAACAAGACATCCCACTAAAAAACAAGACATCCCTCTAAATATTAAGACATCCCTCTAAATAACAAGACATCCCTCCAAATATTAAGACATCCCTCTAAATAACAAGACATCCCTCTAAATAACAAGACATCCCTCTAATAAACTAGACATTCCGCTAAATATTAAGACATCCCTCTAAATAACAAGACATCCCTCTAAATAACAAGACATCCCTCCAAATATGAAGACATCCCTCTAAATAACAAGACATCCCTCTAAATAACAAGACATCCCTCTAAATAACAAGACATCTCTCTAAATATTAAGACATCCCTTCAAATAACAAGACATCCCTCTAAATAACAAGACATCCCTCTAAATAACAAGACATCCCTCTAAATAACAAGACATCCCTCTAAATAACAAGACATCCCTCTAAAAAACAAGACATCCCTCTAAATATTAAGACATCAATCTAAATAACAAGACATCCCTCCAAATAACAAGACAACCCTCTAAAAAACAAAAAAACCCTCTAAATAACAAGACATCTATCTAAAAAACAAGACATCCCTCTAAATATCAAGACATCCCTCTAAATAACCAGACATCCATCTATATAACAAGACATTCCTCTAAATATTAAGACATCCCTCTAAATAACAAGACATACCTGTAAATAACAAGACATCCCTCTAAATAACAAGACATCCCATCTAAATTACAACCAAACCCTCTAAAAAACAAGACATCCCTCCAAATAACAAGACAACCCTCTAAAAAACAAGACATCCCTCTAAATAACAAGACATCCCTCTAAATAACAAGACATCCCTCTAATAAACTAGACATTCCGCTAAATATTAAGACATCCCTCTAAATAACAAGACATCCCTCTAAATACCAAGACATCCCTCTAAATATTAAGACATCCCTCCAAATAACAAGACAACCCTTTAAAAAACAAGACATCCCTCTAAATAACAAGACATCCCTCTAAATAACAAGACATCCCTCTAAATATTAAGACATCCCTTCAAATAACAAGACATCCCTCTAAATATTAAGACATCCCTCTAAATAACAAGACATCCCTCTAAATATTAAGACATCCCTTTAAATAACAAGACATCTCTCTAAATAACAAGACATCCCTCTAAATAACAAGACATCCCACTAAATAACAAGACATCCCTCTAAATAACAAGACATCCCTTTTAAATAACAAGACATTCCTCTAAATAACAAGACATCCCTCTAAATAACAAGACATCCCTCCAAATAAAAAGACATCCCTCTAAATAGCAAGACATCCCTCTAATAAACAAGACATTCCGCTAAATATTAAGACATCCCTCTAAATAACAAGACATCCCATCTAAATTACAAGACAACCCTCGAAAAAACAAGACATCCCTCCAAATAACAAGACAACCCTCTAAAAAACAAGACATCCCTCTAAATAAAAAGACATCTCTCCAAATAACAAGACATCCCTCTAAATAACAAGACATCCCACTAAAAACAAGACATCCCTCTAAATATTAAGACATCCCTCTAAATAACAAGACATCCCTCCAAATATTAAGACATCCCTCTAAATAACAAGACATCCCTCTAAATAACAAGACATCCCTCTAATAAACTAGACATTCCGCTAAATATTAAGACATCCTTCTAAATAACAAGACATCCCTCCAAATACCAAGACATCCCTCTAAATAACAAGACATCCCTCTAATAAACTAGACATTCCGCTAAATATTAAGACATCCCTCTAAATAACAAGACATCCCATCTAAATTACAAGACAACCCTCTAAAAAACAAGACATCCCTCTAAATAACAAGACATCCCTCTAATAAACTAGACATTCCGCTAAATATTAAGACATCCCTCTAAATAACAAGACATCCCATCTAAATTACAAGACAACCCTCTAAAAAACAAGACATCCCTCCAAATAACAAGACAACCCTCTAAAAAACAAGACATCCCTCTAAATAAAAAGACATCTCTCCAAATAACAAGACATCCCTCTAAATAACAAGACGTCCCATCTAAATTACAAGACAACCCTCTAAAAAACAAGACATCCCTCTAAATAACAAGACATCCCTCTAAATAACAAGACATCCCTCTAAATATTAAGACATCCCTCCAAATAACAAGACATCCCTCTAAATATTAAGACATCCCTCTAAATAACAAGACATCCCTCTAAATATTAAGACATCCCTTTAAATAACAAGACATCTCTCTAAATAACAAGACATCCCTCTAAATAACAAGACATCCCACTAAATAACAAGACGTCCCTCTAAATAACAAGACATCCCTTTTAAATAACAAGACATTCCTCTAAATAACAAGACATCCCTCTAAATAACAAGACATCCCTCCAAATAAAAAGACATCCCTCTAAATAGCAAGACATCCCTCTAAATAACAAGACATCCCTCCAAATAACAAGATATCCCTCTAAATAACAAGACATTCCTCCAAATAACAAGACTTCCCTCCAAATAAGAAGACATCCCTCTAAATAACAAGACATCCCTCTAAATAACAAGACATCCCTCTAAATACCAAGACATCCCTCTAAATATTAAGACATCCCTCCAAATAACAAGACAGCCCTTTAAAAAACAAGACATCCCTCTAAATAACAAGACATCCCTCTAAATAACAAGTCATCCCTCTAAATATTAAGACATCCCTTCAAATAACAAGACATCCCTCTAAATATTAAGGCATCCCTCTAAATATTAAGACATCCCTTTAAATAACAAGACATCTCTCTAAATAACAAGACATCCCTCTAAATAACAAGACATCCCTCTAAATATTAAGACATCCCTCCAAATAACAAGACATCCCTCTAAATATTAAGACATCCCTCTAAATAACAAGACATCCCTCTAAATAACAAGACATCCCTCTAAATATTAAGACATCCCTTTAAATAACAAGACATCTCTCTAAATAACAAGACATCCCTCTAAATACCAAGACATCCCTCCAAATAACAAGACAACCCTTTAAAAAACAAGACATCCCTCTAAATAACAAGACATCCCTCTAAATAACAAGACATCCCTCTAAATATTAAGACATCCCTCCAAATAACAAGACATCCCTCTAAATTATAAGACATCCCTCTTAATAACAAGCATCCCTCCAAATAACAAGACATCCCTCTAAATAACAAGACATCCCTCTAAATATTAAGACATCAATCTAAATAACAAGACATCCCTCCAAATAACAAGACAACCCTCTAAAAAACAAAAAAACCCTCTAAATAACAAGACATCCCTCTAAATAACAAGACATCCCACTAAAAAACAAGACATCCCTCTAAATATTAAGACATCCCTCTAAATAACAAGACATCCCTCCAAATATTAAGACATCCCTCTAAATAACAAGACATCCCTTTAAATAACAAGACATCCCACTAAATAACAAGACGTCCCTCTAAATAACAAGACATCCCTTTTAAATAACAAGACATTCCTCTAAATAACAAGACATCCCTCTAAATAAAAAGACATCCCTCCAAATAAAAAGACATCCCTCTAAATAGCAAGACATCCCTCTAAATAACAAGACATCCCTCCAAATAACAAGATATCCCTCTAAATAACAAGACATTCCTCCAAATAACAAGACTTCCCTCCAAATAAGAAGACATCCCTCTAAATAACAAGACATCCCTCTAAATAACAAGACATCCCTCTAAATACCAAGACATCCCTCTAAATATTAAGACATCCTAAATAAGGTTGTACAAGTGTGTACAAGGTTGTACAAGTGTGTACGAGGTTGTACAAGTGTGTACAAGGTTGTACAAGTGTGTACAAGGTTGTACAAGTGTGTACAAGTTTGTACAAGTGTGTACAAGTTTGTACAAGGTTGTACAAATAAGACATCCCTCTAAATAACAAGACATCCCTCCAAATATTAAGACATCCCTCTAAATAACAAGACATCCCTCTAAATAACAAGACATCCCTCTAATAAACTAGACATTCCGCTAAATATTAAGACATCCCTCTAAATAACAATACATCCCTTCAAATACCAAGACATCCCTCTAAATATTAAGACATCCCTCCAAATAACAAGACAACCCTTTAAAAAACAAGACATCCCTCTAAATAACAAGACATCCCTCTAAATAACAAGACATCCCTCTAAATATTAAGACATCCCTCCAAATAACAAGACATCCCTCTAAATATTAAGACATCCCTCTAAATAACAAGACATCCCTCTAAATATTAATACATCCCTTTAAATAACAAGACATCTCTCTAAATAACAAGACATCCCTCTAAATAACAAGACATCCCACTAAATAACAAGACGTTTCTCTAAATAACAAGACATCCCTTTTAAATAACAAGACATTCCTCTAAATAACAAGACATCCCTCTAAATAACAAGACATCCCTCCAAATAAAAAGACATCCCTCTAAATAGCAAGACATCCCTCTAAATAACAAGACATCCCTCCAAATAACAAGATATCCCTCTAAATAACAAGACATTCCTCCAAATAACAAGACTTCCCTCCAAATAAGAAGACATCCCTCTAAATAACAAGACATCCCTCTAAATAACAAGACATCCCTCTAAATACCAAGACAACCCTCTAAAAAACAAGACATCCCTCCAAATAACAAGACAACCCTCTAAAAAACAAGACATCCCTCTAAATAAAAAGACATCTCTCCAAATAACAAGACATCCCTCTAAATAACAAGACATCCCACTAAAAAACAAGACATCCCTCTAAATATTAAGACATCCCTCTAAATAACAAGACATCCCCCCAAATATTAAGACATCCCTCTAAATAACAAGACATCCCTCTAAATAACAAGACATCCCTCTAATAAACTAGACATTCCGCTAAATATTAAGACATCCCTCTAAATAACAAGACATCCCTCTAAATAACAAGACATCCCTCCAAATATGAAGACATCCCTCTAAATAACAAGACATCCCTCTAAATAACAAGACATCCCTCTAAATAACAAGACATCTCTCTAAATATTAAGACATCCCTTCAAATAACAAGACATCCCTCTAAATAACAAGACATCCCTCTAAATAACAAGACATCCCTCTAAATAACAAGACATCCCTCTAAATAACAAGACATCCCTCTAAAAAACAAGACATCCCTCTAAATATTAAGACATCAATCTAAATAACAAGACATCCCTCCAAATAACAAGACAACCCTCTAAAAAACAAAAAAACCCTCTAAATAACAAGACATCTATCTAAAAAACAAGACATCCCTCTAAATATCAAGACATCCCTCTAAATAACAAGACATCCATCTATATAACAAGACATTCCTCTAAATATTAAGACATCCCTCTAAATAACAAGACATACCTGTAAATAACAAGACATCCCTCTAAATAACAAGACATCCCATCTAAATTACAACCAAACCCTCTAAAAAACAAGACATCCCTCCAAATAACAAGACAACCCTCTAAAAAACAAGACATCCTTCTAAATAACAAGACATCCCTCTAAATAACAAGACATCCCTCTAATAAACTAGACATTCCGCTAAATATTAAGACATCCCTCTAAATAACACGACATCCCTCTAAATACCAAGACATCCCTCTAAATATTAAGACATCCCTCCAAATAACAAGACAACCCTTTAAAAAACAAGACATCCCTCTAAATAACAAGACATCCCTCTAAATAACAAGACATCCCTCTAAATATTAAGACATCCCTTCAAATAACAAGACATCCCTCTAAATATTAAGACATCCCTCTAAATAACAAGACATCCCTCTAAATATTAAGACATCCCTTTAAATAACAAGACATCTCTCTAAATAACAAGACATCCCTCTAAATAACAAGACATCCCACTAAATAACAAGACATCCCTCTAAATAACAAGACATCCCTTTTAAATAACAAGACATTCCTCTAAATAACAAGACATCCCTCTAAATAACAAGACATCCCTCCAAATAAAAAGACATCCCTCTAAATAGCAAGACATCCCTCTAATAAACAAGACATTCCGCTAAATATTAAGACATCCCTCTAAATAACAAGACATCCCATCTAAATTACAAGACAACCCTCGAAAAAACAAGACATCCCTCCAAATAACAAGACAACCCTCTAAAAAACAAGACATCCCTCTAAATAAAAAGACATCTCTCCAAATAACAAGACATCCCTCTAAATAACAAGACATCCCACTAAAAAACAAGACATCCCTCTAAATATTAAGACATCCCTCTAAATAACAAGACATCCCTCCAAATATTAAGACATCCCTCTAAATAACAAGACATCCCTCTAAATAACAAGACATCCCTCTAATAAACTAGACATTCCGCTAAATATTAAGACATCCTTCTAAATAACAAGACATCCCTCCAAATACCAAGACATCCCTCTAAATATTAAGACATCCCTCCAAATAACAAGAAAACCCTTTAAAAAACAAGACATCCCTCTAAATAACAAGACATCCCTCTAAATAAAAAGACATCCCTCTAAATATTAAGACATCCCTCCAAATAACAAGACATCCCTCTAAATATTAAGACATCCCTCTAAATAACAAGACATCCCTCTAAATATTAAGACATCCCTTTAAATAACAAGACATCCCTCTAAATAACAAGACATCCCTCTAAATAACAAGACATCCCACTAAATAACAAGACGTCCCTCTAAATAACAAGACATCCCTTTTAAATAACAAGACATTCCTCTAAATAACAAGACATCCCTCTAAATAACAAGACATCCCTCCAAATAAAAAGACGTCCCTCTAAATAGCAAGACATCACACTAAATAACAAGACATCCCTCCAAATAACAAGATATCCCTCTAAATAACAAGACATTCCTCCAAATAACAAGACTTCCCTCCAAATAAGAAGACATCCTTCTAAATAACAAGACATCCCTCTAAATAACAAGACATCCCTCTAAATACCAAGACATCCCTCCAAATAACAAGACAACCCTTTAAAAAACAAGACATCCCTCTAAATAACAAGACATCCCTCTAAATAACAAGACATCCCTCTAAATATTAAGACATCCCTTCAAATAACAAGACATCCCTCTAAATATTAAGACATCCCTCTAAATAACAAGACATCCCTCTAAATATTAAGACATCCCTTTAAATAACAAGACATCTCTCTAAATAACAAGACATCCCTCTAAATAACAAGACATCCCTCTAAATATTAAGACATCCCTCCAAATAACAAGACATCCCTCTAAATATTAAGACATCCCTCTAAATAACAAGACATCCCTCTAAATATTAAGACATCCCTTTAAATAACAAGACATCTCTCTAAATAACAAGACATCCCTCTAAATAACAAGACATCCCACTAAATAACAAGACATCCCTCTAAATAACAAGACATCCCTTTTAAATAACAAGACATTCCTCTAAATAACAAGACATCCCTCTAAATAACAAGACATCCCTCCAAATAACAAGAAATCCCTCAAAATAGCAAGACATCCCTCTAAATATTAAGACATCCCTTCAAATAACAAGACATCCCTCTAAATAACAAGACATCCCTCTAAATAACAAGACATCCCTCTAAATAAAAAGACATCCCTCTAAATAACTAGACATCCCTCCAAATACCAAGACATCCCTCTAAATAACAAGACATCCCTCTAAATAAAAAGACATCCCTCTAAATAACTAGACATCCCTCCAAATACCAAGACATCCCTCTAAATAACAAGACATCCCTCTAAATATGAAGACATCCCTCCAAATATTAAGACATCCCTCTAAATAACAAGACATCCCTCTAAATAACAAGACATCCCTCTAAATAACAAGACATCCCTCTAAATAACAAGACATCCCTCTAAAAAACAAGACATCCCTCTAAATATTAAGACATCAATCTAAATAACAAGACATCCCTCCAAATAACAAGACAACCCTCTAAAAAACAAAAAAACCCTCTAAATAACAAGACATCCCTCTAAATAACAAGACATCCCACTAAAAAACAAGACATCCCTCTAAATATTAAGACATCCCTCTAAATAACAAGACATCCCTCCAAATATTAAGACATCCCTCTAAATAACAAGACATCCCTCTAAATAACAAGACATCCCTCTAAATAACAAGACATCCCTTTTAAATAACAAGACATTCCTCTAAATAGCAAGACATCCCTCTAAATAACAAGACATCCCTCCAAATAACAAGAAATCCCTCAAAATAGCAAGACATCCCTCTAAATATTAAGACATCCCTTCAAATAACAAGACATCCCTCTAAATAACAAGACATCCCTCCAAATAACAAGACATCCCTCTAAATTATAAGACATCCCTCTTAATAACAAGCATCCCTCCAAATAACAAGACATCCCTCTAAATAACAAGACATCCCTCCAAATATGAAGACATCCCTCCAAATATTAAGACATCCCTCTAAATAACAAGACATCCCTCTAAATAACAAGACATCTCTCTAAATATTAAGACATCCCTTCAAATAACAAGACATCCCTCTAAATAACAAGACATCCCTCTAAATAACAAGACATCCTTCTAAATAACAAGACATCCCTCTAAATAACAAGACATCCCTCTAAAAAACAAGACATGCCTCTAAATATTAAGACATCAATCTAAATAACAAGACATCCCTCCAAATAACAAGACAACCCTCTAAAAAACAAAAAAACCCTCTAAATAACAAGACATCCCTCTAAATAACAAGACATCCCACTAAAAAACAAGACATCCCTCTAAATATTAAGACATCCCTCTAAATAACAAGACATCCCTCCAAATATTAAGACATCCCTCTAAATAACAAGACATCCCTTTAAATAACAAGACATCCCACTAAATAACAAGACGTCCCTCTAAATAACAAGACATCCCTTTTAAATAACAAGACATCCCTCTAAATAACAAGACATCCCACTAAAAAACAAGACATCCCTCTAAATATTAAGACATCCCTCTAAATAACAAGACATCCCTCCAAATAAAAAGACATCCCTCTAAATAGCAAGACATCCCTCTAAATAACAAGACATCCCTCCAAATAACAAGATATCCCTCTAAATAACAAGACATTCCTCCAAATAACAAGACTTCCCTCCAAATAAGAAGACATCCCTCTAAATAACAAGACATCCCTCTAAATAACAAGACATCCCTCTAAATACCAAGACATCCCTCTAAATATTAAGACATCCCTCCAAATAACAAGACAACCCTTTAAAAAACAAGACATCCCTCTAAATAACAAGACATCCCTCTAAATAACAAGACATCCCTCTAAATATTAAGACATCCCTCTAAATAACAAGACATCCCTCTAAATATTAAGACATCCCTTTAAATAACAAGACATCTCTCTAAATAACAAGACATCCCTCTAAATAACAAGACATCCCTCTAAATATTAAGACATCCCTCCAAATAACAAGACATCCCTCTAAATATTAAGACATCCCTCTAAATAACAAGACATCCCTCTAAATATTAAGACATCCCTTTAAATAACAAGACATCTCTCTAAATAACAAGACATCCCTCTAAATAACAATACATCCCACTAAATAACAAGACATCCCTCTAAATAACAAGACATCCCTTTTAAATAACAAGACATTCCTCTAAATAACAAGACATCCCTCTAAATAACAAGACATCCCTCCAAATAACAAGAAATCCCTCAAAATAGCAAGACATCCCTCTAAATATTAAGACATCCCTTCAAATAACAAGACATCCCTCTAAATAACAAGACATCCCTCTAAATAACAAGACATCCCTCAAAATAAAAAGACATCCCTCTAAATAACTAGACATCCCTCCAAATACCAAGACATCCCTCTAAATAACAAGACATCCCTCTAAATAAAAAGACATCCCTCTAAATAACTAGACATCCCTCCAAATACCAAGACATCCCTCTAAATAACAAGACATCCCTCTAAATAACAAGACATACCTCCAAATAACAAGAAATCCCTCTAAATTATAAGACATCCCTCTTAATAACAAGCATCCCTCCAAATAACAATACATCCCTCTAAATAACAAGACATCCCTCCAAATATGAAGACATCCCTCCAAATATGAAGACATCCCTCTAAATAACAAGACATCCCTCTAAATAACAAGACATCCCTCTAAATAACAAGACATTTCTCTAAATATTAAGACATCCCTTCAAATAACAAGACATCCCTCTAAATAACAAGACATCCCTCTAAATAACAAGACATCCCTCTAAATAACAAGACATCCCTCTAAATAACAAGACATCCCTTTTAAATAACAAGACATTCCTCTAAATAACAAGACATCCCTCTAAATAACAAGACATCCCTCCAAATAAAAAGACATCCCTCTAAATATTAAGACATCAATCTAAATAACAAGACATCCCTCCAAATAACAAGACAACCCTCTAAAAAACAAAAAAACCCTCTAAATAACAAGACATCTCTCTAAAAAACAAGACATCCCTCTAAATATCAAGACATCCCTCTAAATAACAAGACATCCATCTATATAACAAGACATTCCTCTAAATATTAAGACATCCCTCTAAATAACAAGACATACCTGTAAATAACAAGACATCCCTCTAAATAACAAGACATCCCATCTAAATTACAAGACAACCCTCTAAAAAACAAGACATCCCTTAAGACATTCCGCTAAATATTAAGACATCCCTCTAAATAACAAGACATCCCTCTAAATACCAAGACATCCCTCTAAATATTAAGACATCCCTCCAAATAACAAGACAACCCTTTAAAAAACAAGACATCCCTCTAAATAACAAGACATCCCTCTAAATAACAAGACATCCCTCTAAATAACAAGACATCCCTCTAAATATTAAGACATCCCTTCAAATAACAAGACATCCCTCTAAATATTAAGACATCCCTCTAAATAACAAGACATCCCTCTAAATATTAAGACATCCCTTTAAATAACAAGACATCTCTCTAAATAACAAGACATCCCTCTAAATAACAAGACATCCCACTAAATAACAAGACATCCCTCTAAATAACAAGACATCCCTTTTAAATAACAAGACATTCCTCTAAATAACAAGACATCCCTCTAAATAACAAGACATCCCTCCAAATAAAAAGACATCCCTCTAAATAGCAAGACATCCCTCTAATAAACAAGACATTCCGCTAAATATTAAGACATCCCTCTAAATATTAAGACATCCCTTTAAATAACAAGACATCTCTCTAAATAACAAGACATCCCTCTAAATAACAAGACATCCCACTAAATAACAAGACATCCCTCTAAATAACAAGACATCCCTTTTAAATAACAAGACATTCCTCTAAATAACAAGACATCCCTCTAAATAACAAGACATCCCTCCAAATAAAAAGACATCCCTCTAAATAGCAAGACATCCCTCTAATAAACAAGACATTCCGCTAAATATTAAGACATCCCTCTAAATAACAAGACATCCCATCTAAATTACAAGACAACCCTCTAAAAAACAAGACATCCATCCAAATAACAAGACAACCCTCTAAAAAACAAGACATCCCTCTAAATAAAAAAACATCTCTCCAAATAACAAGACATCCCTCTAAATAACAAGACATCCCATCTAAATTACAAGACAACCCTCTAAAAAACAAGACATCCCTCTAAATAACAAGACATCCCTCTAAATTACAAGACATCCCTCTAAATATTAAGACATCCCTCCAAATAACAAGACATCCCTCTAAATATTAAGACATCCCTCTAAATAACAAGACATCCCTCTAAATATTAAGACATCCCTTTAAATAACAAGACATCTCTCTAAATAACAAGACATCCCTCTAAATAACAAGAGTAGATATAATATAGCAATATGACCCCACTTTCGGCGTTTTAGAGGCACTTTTAGGGCACTTTTTATAGGGGAAAAATGAGGAAAAAATGGAAGAGCTTTTTTTGGCCACTTTTTTTAAAGACCCAGCTCTCGACCTATACACCTCTATATAAATTTTCTACTTTTTTAATACTGAAAAACACGTCTGGAATATGGCTCATTTTTTTGGCCACTTTTTAAAGACCAGCTATATTTAGATCTCGTCCAATACAAGCCTATACAAATGTTCAAACTCCATTAAAATTTCAAATCCACATCCATTCCCATGTATATTTTCAAAATCATGTTAGGTTTGTGCGCGAACTCGGGCACGCTTATGGCTATGCGTAAACTATGCCCGACTCAAATGAATGACTGTGAGTGTAACCTAATGACCCCAATCAAAACCAATTGTCAACATTCTCTGCCTGTCTGGCGCCAGTCTGTCTGGGGCAGGTTTAGACAATTACCAAATATGTTTGATTGATTGACCTCAATTATTCAATTGTTCAATTTCAGTTTGTTCAATTTCCATTGTTCTAAATTAATTTAGACAATTTTGTGGTATATAAGGGGGGCATTCTACGGAATCATCACTCACTCTTCCACCTGGATCTTCTTGCTATGGTAAGTCTTTGACATCTAAGCTAGACTATTGTAATATGTTGTCGCGTGTCGGGTCATGGGATCAATTGGTGACGTAATTGATGTTTGTACTCATACTCTGTATTTCTTTTAACTTAGGAGTGTAGCTAATTTCCCGAGTCCATTTTTAAAAAACTTAGCCGAATTGAGTCACTAAGGAACTTGTAAAAAATGTATATAAGTATATTTTTAAACACTTAGAGTATTTTGAACAGTCACCAAGGAACTTAAACTGTATATAAATCTATTTTTAAACACTTAGAGTATTTTGAACAGTCACTAAGGAACTTAAAATGTATATAAGTCTATTTTAAAAAACTTAGCCAAATTCACTCATGAGGGGGACTTTGAGTCAAAAGTTTGCACAAGTTATTATTTAAAAACTTAGCCGAATTATACTCACGGGGGGAACTTTGAGTCAAACGTTTGCACAAGTTATTATTTAAAAACTTAGCCAAACTTCACGCACCAGGGGACTTTGAATCAAAATGTGTACAAGTTATTATTTAAAAACTTAGCCGAATTATACTCACGGGGGAACTTTGAGTCAAACGTTTGCACAAGTTATTATTTAAAAACTTAGCCAAACTTCACGCACCAGGGGACTTTGAGTCAAAATGTGCACAAGTTATTATTTAAAAACTTAGCCGAATTATACTCACTATATAATTTTGTCGAGTTCCTTTTAACATAGGTAACATAGTCTTCTCTATAACTAACACTCACTCTGTATATATGTAGACTCAGCAATCTGAATTGCTAAAAAGTATTTTTATTTAAGATTTTGGATTTAGTTTTGATTTAGAAAATTACAATTGCCAAATCTTATTGTATGAAATTGTTTTGAATATTAAAATTTAAAATTCTGATTTAAATTATTATTTCCCATTAATTGAAATTGTTTAAAATGTAATTTCCACCATATAGAAGATGCTAACTTTGTTTTTTAGTTACATGTCAACTGTGTGCTGCTTCTCTATCCAAAAAAGTAACTTATTTTGTTATTACTATTTTTAAGTGAGTCAAAAATATATACGAGTTATTTTTTAAAAACTTAGCTGGATTCAACCCACCGGGGGACTTCAAATCAAAAGTGTGTACACGTTATTTTGTAAAAACTTAGCCAAATTCACTCACGGGGGGACTTTGAGTCAATAGTGTGCACAAGTTATTATTTTAAAACTTAGCCAAATTCACTCACCGGGGGACTTTGAGTCAATAGTGCGCACAAGTTATTATTTAAAAACTTAGCCAAATTCACTCACGGGGGGACTTTGAGTCAATAGTGTGCACAAGTTATTATTTTAAAACTTATGCCGAATTATACTCACTATATAATTTTGTCAAGTCCATTTTAACATAGATAACACTCACTCTGTATATATGTAGACTCAGCAATCTGGATTGCTAAAAAGTATTTTTATTTAAGATTTTGGATTTAGTTTTGATTTAGAAAATTACAATTGCCAAATCTTATTGTATGAAATTGTTTTGAATATTAAAATATAAAATTCTGATTTAAATTATTATTTCTCATTAATTGAAATTGTCAAAATGTAATTTCTACTATATAGAAGATGCCAACCTATTTTTTAATTACATATATAAAAATGAAGACTACATGTCAACATTGTTTTGCATCGCTCTCCAAAAAAAGCAACCTTATTCGCCACTACAAGGTAATACATAAAATGAAGGTGAAACTGTGCAAAGTTTGTGACATAATCTGTGATAGTAACATGGCTCTAAAATCTCATATATTACAAAGTCACAAGACTTGTAATTTCTGTAAAAGAAATGTTGTTGGTCATTTTAAAAGACACGTAAATTCTTGTAACAAATGTCCATATACAATGATTAAATTTGTCGGTGAATCGATTAAAACTGAACTTAAAAGTACTCTTCAGTCTTGTCCTCTACCGATAAAATGGACTTTAGTAAGGAGAATTAAATTTATAAAATATACAATAGATCAAAATGGAAAATTAGTTAATGAGAAAGAATGTATTGCAGATTTCAGAAGCCTTACTATATTAACCATTGAGAAGAGAGATTTAAAGCCTCAAATTGAAAATGCTCTTTTAAAGATTGACGCTTCCATACACAAATATCAAGCCGAGGGTAGTGGATGGATATATGACCACACTAAATATTGGCAGTTGCACGTTTACAAGTATAAGCCCCTAACTCCAAAGTCATATATTCCTACACCAAAAAGTATTCAATTGACAAAAGCAGTTTTAAATATAAAGAATGTTGATAATAAATGCTTCCTTTGGTCAATTTTAGCAGCTTTATATCCAAGGAATGCTAAACATGCTAATAGAGTCTCTAACTATGCACCCTACGTAGGTAAGTTGAACATGACAAATATAAAATATCCCGTAAAAATATCTGACATAGATCAATTTGAAAGAAAGAATAATATAAGTGTTAATGTATTTGGAGTTGAAGACCAAAAATTTATATATCCATTAAGAAGAACCAAACTAAATAGTATTACTCATATAGATCTATTATTATTACAACAAGGTCGTAAATCACATTACTGTTTAATTCGTGATTTTAATAGGTTAATGCTACGATCTACAAAATATGACCATAAGAAGTATTTTTGCAAGTTTTGTTTACAACATTTTTACACTAAAGATAAATTAGAACATCATATAACATATTGTAAGAACTTTGATGCCCAACGAGTGGAAATGTCTAAACAAGATACATTACAATTTAAAAATTATAAATATCAACTTAAAGCCCCATTTGTGATTTATGCAGATTTTGAATGTTTTATAAACTCCAATATACATATTCCATCGGGATTTGCATTTGTCGTAGTAAAAGATTCTAAGATTATTTCTGAAGAGTTATATAGTGGTGCAAATGTTATGGATGTGTTTTTCGAAAGATTATTTGAGACTTATGATTTTATTAAAAGTCAAATGGCGATATATATTCCCCTTGTAATGACTCCTGAGCAAGAGGCATCTTTCCAAAACTCAACGCATTGTCATATTTGTGAAAAGCCCCTATATTTTGATAGGGTGAGAGATCATTGTCATTCATCTGGCCAATACCGTGGAGCTTCCCACAATGATTGTAATTTAAACTATAAAGTAACAAATAAAATCCCAGTATTCTTCCATAACTTGAAAAATTATGATGGGCATTTAATAATGCAACACTTGGGAAAATATAATCGTAAATTAGATTGTATAGCCAAGGATATGGAAAAATATATATCATTCTCTGTTGATGATTTAGTATTTTTAGATTCATACAACTTTCTGTCCCTTCCATTATATAAATTGGCTTCCAATTTGAACACATTTAGACTCATACAAAATCCACTACTACAACGTAAAGGTGTATATCCCTATGAATATATGACGGGACCAGATAAGTTCGCAGAGTCTCTACCCCCAATTGAAACATTTTACAGTTCTATAACTAAAGAACATATCTCTCCCAATGAATATGAACATGCTAAAAATGTCTGGACCCATTTTAATATCAAGAATTTACAAGAATATCATGATTTATATCTTAAAACAGATGTATTGCTACTGGCTGATGTGTTTGAGACATTTAGGGACTTGTGTTTAAAGGATTATAAACTTGACCCCGTACATATGTATTCACTTCCAGGACTAACATGGGAAGCCTGTCTTAGAATGACTGGTATAAAATTACAATTATTTCAAGATATTGACATGCATTTGTTCATAGAAAGTGCAATCAGAGGAGGAGTCAGTATGATTTCTACACGTTACGCTAAAGCCAATAATAGATATATGGGCGAACATTATGATCCCAATCAAGAAAGTGTGTATTTAATATATTTAGATTGTAACTCGCTATACTCTACAGCTATGTGTGAGACACTACCAATTGGTGGATTTCGTTGGACGAATGAGATAGACTACAAAAACAATCAAAATGATGAGTTTGGATATATTTTAGAAGTTGATTTAAAATATGATAAAAGCTTACATGATTTACATAATGACTATCCATTAGCACCTGAGAAAATGAATGGCAAATTAATACCTAATTTAAATGACAAAACTAAATATATTTTACATTATAAAGCATTACAAAAATATGAGGAATTGGGTTTGATTGCTACAAAATACCACAGAATTTTAAAATTTAGACAGTCTAAATGGCTTGCGCCCTATATTAATTTTAATATTGAAAAACGAAAATGGGCTAAAAATGATTTTGAAAAAGACTTTTACAAATTGCTAAATAATAGTCTCTTTGGTCGAACAATCATGAATCAACGAAAGTTTCGTGATATATATCTCAAGGATGAGTCACTATTAACAAAATATGTCAATAATCCAAGGTTTGACTGTAGCAAAAAGTTCGATAACAATTTACATGCTATACATTTAAATAAATTAGTTGTAAAGTTTAATAAGCCGATATATTTGGGAATGACCATTTTGGATATTAGTAAAGTAATAATGTATGATTTCCACTATAATTATATGTCAAAATTTAAGAACAAAAGATTTCTTATGACAGATACAGATTCTTTAATGTATTCTATAGTTACAGAGGACTTTTACAAGGAAATAGAATGTGACTTGCACTATTTTGATACCTCTGGATATAGTAAAGACCATTTCTTATACTCTGATAAAAATAAAAAAGTCACTGGAAAGTTTAAAGACGAATTAGATGGTCATATTATGTATGAATATTGTGGTTTAAGACCAAAGTTATATTCTTATATTTCTCTAAAATGGTTATATGAAGAAGACAAACAAGCTTTAGAGGTGAAGAAAGCTAAAGGAGCTGATGGTGCTACAGTTAAACATCTCCTTAGACATCAACATTATTTGAACTGTCTTGCCACTGGGCAAGACTACTATGAGAATGTGACAAGAATTAAATCTACAAATCATCATCTTCAAACCTTGACCATGAATAAGAAAGTACTATCATTTGACGATGACAAGAGGTTTATTCTAGAAGATGGTATCAATACTCTTGCACTTGGTCATTATAAAATTGATCAAACATAAATCTATATTTGCCATTATTCTTTAACCTTTCTTTGTCTATTACGAAAAAGCCATATTTAGTTTTATCCCAACATTGGTGGCAGAGATTTTTAAATTGGTTAAATGAAAAATCATTACCAACATGATTGTTATATACATGTTTTAAATTCAAGTCATCTTGTTTGAATAATATAAGGAAATTTACATTATCACGTAAATGTTTGTGTACTTTGCTGTAAGATTGACACAGGTAAAAACTGTTAATATTTTTATGTCGACCCATTGAAAAAAATTGTGTAATATTTTGACTATTTATGTCATCAAATACAACAACTGACTGTGATTCGACATCATTTGGTGTGATTTCACAGTCAGTAAACGTGTGTAATTTCACTTCGTCACACAAACTAAATATTTCAATTATTTTTTTATATTTTTCTTGTTCTAAAGATTTAGATATTAAATATAAGTTTGTAAATTTTAATCCTTCCTTTCTTACAATTAAATTGTAAATTACAACCGTCTTCCCACTTCCACTTGGACCACAAATAACACATCGAATATTGGTAGGAAAAAGACCCAACTTCTTTGGTATATTTTCCTTAGTATGTACTATTTTAAATTTGTGTTTTTGTTGAATAAAAGACATTTTTTATATAATAAAAATGGTAAAAAATAATAAGAAAACATGTAAAAAGGGCAAAGGTTTATTCCTAAAGCCTTATAGGGGTCGAGGGTTATTGAATACTCTTATAAATAACCTTCCATTTCCACTTCACATACCATCATATCGGTACTGTGGACCTGGAACGAATATACGTGAGAATTTAGCTAAAAATGTACCTCCAAAAAATAAACTAGACTCTTATTGTAAAGAGCATGACATATTCTACATGAATAATCCCGATACCGCTGCTCGGAACAAAGCAGACATGAGATTAGCAGACTTAGCTTGGACTAGAGTAACGGCCAAGGATGCAAATCTTGCTGAAAGAGCAGCTGCTTATGCCGTGACAAATTTGATGAAGGCAAAAGCAAAGATGGGAATGGGATTAAAATTTAATAAAAAATATGGACAACTACCAGCTGTTAGAGGCCGCAAAAGACGTGCCTCACTTCAGGGGGGTGTACCTAAAAAACGAGCTAAAAAATCTAACACCAAGAGTAAAAGAGTGCGGAATAGTTAATTTAGACAGTTCATCTGGCACACATTGGACAGCTTATCGTAAAAATAAAGATATTGTAATTTATTTTGACCCATTTGGAATCCAACCTCCAAAAGAAGTAATTAAATATTTTGAGGGATATAAAATATTCTATACAACCGATCAATTACAAGATTTAAATAGTTCTATTTGTGGAATTTTATGTTTATCATTCATAAAAAATATTTCTTTATAAAAATGGATTCATTTACCATAACATTTTCGGGTACAGAGCCAGAGCTAAAGTCAGTGTTCTTTCCTCCCATTGAATTAAATGATGATTATGTAATTGGATTAGTAGATTTTCAAAGTTATAATTCTATATTTAATGTTAAAAAACCACTAAATACTTTAACATATTACAAAGTAGAGAAAATAACATTACCAAAGGGAGAGATCTTAGTTGATGATTTAAACCAATTATTAAATGGTAAACTTAAAGTTATAATAGATAAAAATGGAGAAGCATTAATTAATACTAAATCCAAACTTTTATTTAAAGGGCTTATTCCAAAATTAAATCAACTTAAAGGCAACAAATTAACCATTGGAGAAGGTGATGATGTTTTCTATTATGACCACAATGCTCCAGTTACAATAGAAATTTCTGAAGGAACATATGAGGTGGTTGAGCTTGCAAAGGAAATTCAAAAGCAAATTCCAAACTTTTTCCTTACAGCTAATAATAAAACTATGAAAGCGACATTACTTTCTAGCCACGTGTTTGATTTTACAAAACCATGTTTAGGGTCTGTTTTATTGGGATTTAAAGGGGTTTCTACTCCTGGTGTTCAGTTTGAATCTACAAATAAAATAAACATTAATAATGTAAATGTGATTAGAGTAAAATGTAATATTGCAAACGGGTCCTATTTAAATGGAAACAAATCACACACCATACATAGCTTTTATCCAGAAGCTCCTCCTGGCTACAAAATTATTGAAGTTCCAAGAAATATTATATATTTTCCTGTAAATAAGAGAAGTTTAGATGTTGTCAGTATTACATTTGCCGATCAGCATGACAAGGCAATTGACTTTAATGGAGAAGAAACTACAATTACTTGTCATATAAAAAAGATATGAGAATTTATAAGAATTTATCTATAAGTGTACAAAATGCTAGGTTCCTAAAGTCAATAGGACTAAAGTTAAAATTTTCTATTAATAAAAATGGAAGATTTTCTAGACGTTACAGGGAAATCCCAATTCGACGATAGTGTGGTTAAAATTACAAATCACTCCTATGTTCCCCATAACACTTTGGCAATAAATAATTCTGATGAAATTCGAATATGTATTAATAATCAAGATTTGCTAACTCTCCCATGTAGGAGTTATCTGTATATTAAGGGAGAAATTGAAAATCATGATAAAGGTCATTTTATAAATAATGCATTTGCATTCTTATTTGATGAAATTAGATATGAAGTCGCAGGTAAAGAAATAGACATTGTAAGAAACCCAGGAATTTCTAGTCTTATGAAAATATTGAGCTCTTACAATAAAACAACTAAATTGTCAAATGTGGCATTTGATTCTGACACGAATTTAAAAGAGTTCCATAAAGGTGGCAAGTTTAGTACTTGTTTGCCATTAGAACTGTTAATGGGTGTATTTGAGGATTTTAATAAGGTATTAGTAAATGTCAAACAAGAATTGGTGTTAAAAAGATCCAAAAATGATTTGAATTGTATATTAACAACCACTAGTGCTCCAGCCAGTGGTACTGCTGATATGATTCCTAAAATTACACTTAACTCAATTCAATGGGTGATGCCACATGTAATACCATCAGATGGGGAGAAGTTACAATTACAAAAGATGTTACTGCAAAATAAAAATTTGCAAATTGCATTTAGAAGCTTAGAGTTGCATGAACTTCCATCATATCCCAATACTACAAGACATACATGGTCAGTAAAGACATCTTCAAGTTTGGAGAAGCCTAGGTATATTATATTTGGTTTCCAAACAGCTAGGGATAATAGTGCACGAAAAAGAACTGATGAATTTGATCACTGTAAGTTAAAAAATCTCAAAGTATTTCTAAACTCTGAATATTATCCTTATAGTGATTTAAATCTCGACTTTGAAAATGGAGATGTCTCTAAAGCTTATGAGATGTTTATGAGGTTTAGAGAGACTTACTATAATACTATCCCAGATCCTATGATTAGTAGGGCTGAGTTTATGAAGAAATATCCACTAATTGTAATAGACTGTTCTAGACAGAACGAAACAGTGAAGGAAGGAATTGTTGATATTAAATTAGAGATTGAAACTGCAGAAAATGTACCAGCAAATACATCTGCATATTGTTTGATAATACATGATAAAGTGTTTGAGTACAATCCTTTGTCAAATGAGATAAATAAAATGTAAATAAAAGATGAAAAACATTCAACAAGAATTGGTTGACTCTGCAAATCAAATACGAGAGAAATATAGAGCTTTAAAACGTGGCAAGTTTCTAGAGGCTGAAGAGAGGTTTCAAACATTCCAACCTTTAATAGAGCCATTACAAGAATTAAAAAAAATTGCCAAAACAGAGAGGCCTCGAATGGAGATTCTCCCAATGACTCCATCTAGAATACCAATAATACCAAGATTGCAACCATTACAACAATCTACTCCACAGAAATTAGATTTTGGTCTTTTAGCATCAGACTATTTAGGAAATTACCTCAGTAAAAGTAGTATGACAGACACTACATATGGTATTAGACGAGAAGCAAATAAATTTTTTATTGGAAATAAGGAAGTTGACATTGCCAATGATGATGTTACAATTGCAAATAAAACCTACAAGGGGACAAAAGGTTTGTGGCAATTGTTAACTTTAAAAGAACCTGAGGATTATACTCCGGCTGATTTGCAAAACTATAAAGAAATTTTGGAAGCTACAAATGGACATTTAAAGAGTTACAAAGATGGTGCACCAATTTCAAGTAATAGACATACTAAATATCTTAATATAATTAAACCTCTTTTTAAATCTGTTGGTGAAGGTTTGAGACAAGTGACTGGTAATAAAATAGACTATATTTATTGGGATGATCCTAATGAGCTTGTAGATAGGTTAAGACTTCTTTGGCTAAGTCGCCAAGCCGGTAACTCAGGAGTGGATAATGAAATAGATTCCATTATTGAGGAATTAAGAGAAAGTGGAATTATTTATTAAATAAAAATATGTTTATAGATAAATTTTATCGTTTATATAATCCATATAATAAGCCTGCAGAACCCAGGGCTAGTAGTGAACCTACTTTAAATTTACAAGACGATAGTTGGAATGGTTTAAACCGTAAAATTGGTAATGTTAAAGATGGGGAGTTTGTAGATGATGTATCAACTTTGGGACAGACATTAACTAGAAAAGGTGATGTCTTTTTACAAGGTAAAACTAAATATGAGTTTTTAGAATCTAAGAATAAAAATTGGAATGCTAAAAAACAGAAAATTACTAATGTGGAAAAGGGTGAAAGTTTAGATGATGTGCCCACTTTACAACAGACTTTAATACGAACAGATGGTGGTACATTTGTACAAGACAATAATAATTATGAATTTTTAGAATCAGAGAATGGTATTTGGAATGCTAAGAAACGGAAAATTACTAATGTAGAAAAGGGCGAAAGTTTAGATGATGTGCCCACTTTACAACAGACTTTAATACGAAAAGAAGATGGTAAATTTGTACAAGACGATAATAATTATGAATTTTTAGAATCAGAGAATGGTGTTTGGAATGCAAAGAAACAGAAAATTAGTAATTTGATGGAAGGTACAGATAGTAAAGATGCTGTGAATGTTTCACAAGTTCCAAAAATGGAAGCAGGCTATTGGAGTTTTAATAGTAAAAGGTTAGTACGTGTTAAACCTGCCATTGATGACACTGACTGTGTTATAAAAGAACAGACTATAACTTTTGATAAAAAAGAAAAATGTTGGGATGCCAAAAAACAATTTATAAGAAATCTACCAGAGGGGGAACATTTGGATGATATTTGTCTAATGTCACAATCTATGCATTACGATGGATCAAAATTTGTATATGGAGAAAAAAATTTTAATTTGATGGAATATAATCCTGATTTATTAGTTGCTGACCCCACATCTTTGAGTGGATTTAAGTATATAGATAATAGACCATATATACCAGAAAACTATGTATTTAAAAGAATGGAAGATAATCTATTGATTGGGGCTAATGGTGATGTATTTAGAGTTACAGGAAAGGATGATGTTATAAAAAATGAATGAAATTGCATACGAGCTTCATAAGCCTGCAAGAAAGAATTTCATTAGAAGGTCTTTTAAAGTATTGGGTATAAACGAAACCATACAAATAGATTTAGTTGATATGCAAAACTATGCTAGAGAAAATTCTGGCAATAAATATATTTTAACTTTAATAGATACATTTTCTAAAAAAGCTTATGCTGCTCCACTAAAGAATAAGACAGGGTTAGTGGTTACAGAAGCCATTAAAACCATTCTACCAAAGGGGGTTAAAAACATTCAATCTGACAATGGAAAAGAATTTTTTAATCAATATTTTAGCAAACTAATGAAAAAATTAAATATTAATCACTATCACACATTTTCTACAACTAAGGCTGCAATTGTGGAGAGGTTTCAGAGAACTTTAAAGAATTGGTTATATAGAGAATTTAGTGCTCAGGGGAGTTATAAATGGTTGGATTTACTTCCAAAGTTAATTCGAAAATATAATAATAAAGTGCATAGATCTATAGGAATGAAGCCTAACCAAGTGAATGTTAAGAATAGTAAATATGTGCATGAGAGGTTGACTTCTAAAGTAGTGCAAGTTAAAAAGCCAAGATATAAGGTAGGTGATAGCGTAAGGATTTCCAAGTATAAACATGTTTTTAGTAAAGGTTATACTCCAAATTGGACAGGGGAACTATTTACAATAGCAGAAGTTAAGAATACAAAGCCTGTGACTTATATCTTGAAAGATGAAAATGGCAATATAATCAGGGGAGGCTTCTATACAGAGGAGTTGTTAAAGACCAAGTATAAGGACATGTATTTGGTAGAGAAGGTAATTAGGAGAAAGGGTGATTCGTTGTATGTCAAATGGCTTGGGTTCCCAAGTAGCCAGAACTCATGGATTTCCACTAAGGATGTCCAAGGGAGCACGTCATAAGCCAGGAGCACGCCCGAGTTCGCGTGCCGAGAGCCGGGTGGCCAAAAAAATGAGCCATATTCCAGACGTGTTTTTCAGTATTAAAAAAGTAGAAAATTTATATAGAGGTGTATAGGTCGAGAGCTGGGTCTTTAAAAAAAGTGGCCAAAAAAAGCTCTTCCATTTTTTCCTCATTTTTCCCCTATAAAAAGTGCCCTAAAAGTGCCTCTAAAACGCCGAAAGTGGGGTCATATTGCTATATTATATCTACTAACAAGACATCCCACTAAATAACAAGACGTCCCTCTAAATAACAAGACATCCCTTTTAAATAACAAGACATTCCTCTAAATAACAAGACATCCCTCTAAATAACAAGACATCCCTCCAAATAAAAAGACATCCCTCTAAATAGCAAGACATCCCTCTAAATAACAAGACATCCCTCCAAATAACAAGATATCCCTCTAAATAACAAGACATTCCTCCAAATAACAAGACTTCCCTCCAAATAAGAAGACATCCCTCTAAATAACAAGACATCCCTCTAAATAACAAGACATCCCTCTAAATACCAAGACATCCCTCTAAATATTAAGACATCCCTCCAAATAACAAGACAACCCTTTAAAAAACAAGACATCCCTCTAAATAACAAGACATCCCTCTAAATAACAAGTCATCCCTCTAAATATTAAGACATCCCTTCAAATAACAAGACATCCCTCTAAATATTAAGGCATCCCTCTAAATATTAAGACATCCCTTTAAATAACAAGACATCTCTCTAAATAACAAGACATCCCTCTAAATAACAAGACATCCCTCTAAATATTAAGACATCCCTCCAAATAACAAGACATCCCTCTAAATATTAAGACATCCCTCTAAATAACAAGACATCCCTCTAAATATTAAGACATCCCTTTAAATAACAAGACATCTCTCTAAATAACAAGACATCCCTCTAAATAACAAGACATCTCACTAAAAAACAAGACATCCCTCTAAATAACAAGACATCCCTTTTAAATAACAAGACATTCCTCTAAATAACAAGACATCCCTCTAAATAACATGACATCCCTCCAAATAACAAGAAATCCCTCAAAAAAGCAAGACATCCCTCTAAATATTAAGACATCCCTTCAAATAACAAGACATCCCTCTAAATAACAAGACATCCCTCTAAATAAAAAGACATCCCTCTAAATAAAAAGACATCCCTCTAAATAACTAGACATCCCTCCAAATACCAAGACATCCCTCTAAATAACAAGACATCCCTCTAAATAACAAGACATACCTCCAAATAACGAAACATCCCTCTAAATTATAAGACATCCCTCTTAATAACAAGCATCCCTCCAAATAACAAGACATCCCTCTAAATAACAAGACATCCCTCCAAATATGAAGACATCCCTCTAAATAACAAGACATCCCTCTAAATAACAAGACATCCCTCTAAATAACAAGACATCTCTCTAAATATTAAGACATCCCTTCAAATAACAAGACATCCCTCTAAATAACAAGACATCCCTCTAAATAACAAGACATCCCTCTAAATAACAAGACATCCCTCTAAATAACAAGACATCCCTCTAAAAAACAAGACATCCCTCTAAATATTAAGACATCAATCTAAATAACAAGACATCCCTCCAAATAACAAGACAACCCTCTAAAAAACAAAAAAACCCTTTAAATAACAAGACATCTCTCTAAAAAACAAGACATCCCTCTAAATATCAAGACATCCCTCTAAATAACAAGACATCCATCTATATAACAAGACATTCCTCTAAATATTAAGACATCCCTCTAAATAACAAGACATACCTGTAAATAACAAGACATCCCTCTAAATAACAAGACATCCCATCTAAATTACAAGACAACCCTCTAAAAAACAAGACATCCCTCCAAATAACAAGACAACCCTCTAAAAAACAAGACATCCCTCTAAATAACAAGACATCCCTCTAAATAACAAGACATCACTCTAAATATTAAGACATCCCTCCAAATAACAAGACAACCCTTTAAAAAACAAGACATCCCTCTAAATAACAAGACATCCCTCTAAATAACAAGACATCCCTCTAATTATTAAGACATCCCTTCAAATAACAAGACATCCCTCTAAATATTAAGACATCCCTCTAAATAACAAGACATCCCTCTAAATATTAAGACATCCCTTTAAATAACAAGACATCTCTCTCAATAACAAGACATCCCTCTAAATAACAAGACATCCCACTAAATAACAAGACATCCCTCTAAATAACAAGACTTCCCTTTTAAATAACAAGACATTCCTCTAAATAACAAGACATCCCTCTAAATATTAAGACATCCCTCTAAATAACAAGACATCCCTCCAAATAAAAAGACATCCCTCTAAATAGCAAGACATCCCTCTAATAAACAAGACATTCCGCTAAATATTAAGACATCCCTCTAAATAACAAGACATCCCATCTAAATTACAAGAAAACCCTCTAAAAAACAAGACAACCCTCTAAATAACAAGACATCCCTCTAAATAAAAAGACATCTTAGACCCAAGTGTGTACAAGGTTGTACAAGTGTGTACAAGGATGTACAAGTGTGTACAAGGGTGTACAAGTTTGTACAAGTGTGTACAAGTTTGTACAAGTGTGTACAAGTTTGTACAAGGTTGTACAAATGTATACAAGGGTGTACAAAAGTGTACAAGGGTGCACAAGTTTGTACAAGGGTGTACAAGTGTGTACAAGCTTGTAGAAGTGTGTACAAGCTTGTACAAGTGTGTACAAGGGTGTACAGGTTTGTACAAGGTTGTACAAGTGTTTACAAGGGAGTACAAGTATGTACAAGAATGTACAAGTTTGTACAAGTGTGTACAAGTGTGTACAAGGTTGTACAAGTGTGTACAAGGTTGTACAAGTGTGTACAAGGTTGTACAAGTGTGTACAAGGTTGAAAAAGTGTGTACAAAGGTGTACAAGTGTGTACAAGGTTGTACAAGTGTGTACAAGGTTGTACAAGTGTGTACAAGGTTGTACAAGTGTGTACAAGGTTGTACAAGGTTGTACAATTGTGTACAAGGTTGTACAAGTGTGTACAAGGTTGTACAAGTGTGTACAAGGGTGTACAAGTGTGTACAAGCTTGTACAAGTGTGTACAAGGGTGTACAGGTTTGTACAAGGTTGTACAAGTGTTTACAAGGGTGTACAAGTATGTACAAGAATGTACAAGTTTGTACAAGTGTGTACAAGTTTGTAAAAGGTTGTACAAGTGTGTACAAGGGTGTACAGGTTTGTACAAGGTTGTACAAGTGTGTACAAGGTTGTACAAGTGTGTACAAGGGTGTACAAGTGTGTACAAGGGTGTACAAGTTTGTACAAGTGTGTACAAGTTTGTACAATTGTGTACAAGTTTGTACAAGGTTGTACAAATGTATACAAGGGTGTACAAAAGTGTACAAGGGTGCACAAGTTTGTACAAGGGTGTACAAGTGTGTACAAGCTTGTACAAGTGTGTACAAGCTTGTACAAGTGTGTACAAGGGTGTACAGGTTTGTACAAGGTTGTACAAGTGTTTACAAGGGTGTACAAGTATGCACAAGAATGTACAAGTTTGTACAAGTGTGTACAAGTTTGTAAAAGGTTGTACAAGTGTATACAAGGGTGTACAAGTGTGTACAAGGGTGCACAAGTGTGTAAAAGGGTGTACAATCTTGTACAAGCTTGTACAAGTGTGTACAAGGGTGTACAGGTTTGTACAAGGTTGTACAAGTGTGTACAAGGGTGTACAAATGTGTACAAGGATGTAAAAGTTTGTACAAGTGTGTACAAGTTTGTACAAGGTTGTACAAGTAAGTACAAGTTTGTACAAGAATGTACAAGTGTGTACAAGGTTTTACAATTGTGTAAAAGGTTGTACAAGTGTGTACAAGGTTGTACAAGTGTGTACAAGGTTGTACAAGTGTGTACAAGGTTGTACAAGTGTGTACAAGGTTGTACAAGTGTGTACAAGGTTGTACAAGTGTGTACAAGGTTGTACAAGTGTGTACAAGGTTGTACAAGTGTGTACAAGGTTGTACAAGTGTGTACAAGGGTGCACAAGTGTGTACAAGGGTGTACAATCGTGTACATGCTTGTACAAGTTTTTACAAGGTTGTACAAGTGTGTACAAGGTTGTACAAGTGTGTACAAGGTTGTACAAACGTGTACAAGGTTGTACAAGTGTGTACAAGGTTGTACAAGTGTGTACAAGGTTGTATAAGTGTGTACAAAGGTGTACAAGTGTGTACAAGGTTGTACAAGTGTGTACAAGGTTGTACAAGTGTGTACATGGTTGTACAAGGTTGTACAATTGTGTACAAGGCTGTACAAGTGTGTACAAGGTTGTACAAGTGTGTACAAGGGTGTACAAGTTTGTACAAGTGTGTAAAAGTTTGTACAAGTGTGTACAAGTTTGTACAAGGTTGTACCAATGTATACAAGGGTGTAAAAAAGTGTACAAGGGTGCACAAGTTTGTACAAGGGTGTACAAGTGTGTACAAGCTTGTACAAGTGTGTACAAGCTTGTACAAGTGTGTACAAGCTTGTACAAGTGTGTACAAGGGTGTACAGGTTTGTACAAGGTTGTACAAGTGTTTACAAGGGTGTACAAAAGAATGTACAAGTTTGTACAAGTGTGTACAAGTTTGTAAAAGGTTGTACAAGTGTGTACAAGGTTGTACAAGTGTGTACAAGGTTGTATCATAGTGTACAAGGTTGTACAAGTGTGTACAAAGGTGTACAAGTGTGTACAAGGTTGTACAAGTGTTTACAAAGTTGTACAAGTGTGTACATGGTTGTACAAGGTTGTACAATTGTGTACAAATTTGTACAAGTGTGTACAAGGGTGCACAAGTTTGTACAAGGGTGTACAAGTGTGTACAAGCTTGTACAAGTGTGTACAAGCTTGTACAAGCTTGTACAAGTGTGTACAAGTGTGTACAAGTTTGTACAAGTGTGTACAAGTTTGTACAAGGTTGTACAAGTGTTTACAAGGGTGTACAAGTATGTTCCAGAAGCTTAAAGTTTGTACAAGTGTGTACAAGTTTGTAAAAGGTTGTACAAGTGTGTACAAGGGTGTACAAGTGTGTACAAGGGTGCACAAGTGTGTACAAGGGTGTACAATCGTGTACAAGCTTGTACAAGTGTGTACAAGGGTGTACAGGTTTGTACAAGGTTGTACAAGTGTGTACAAGGGTGTACAAATGTGTACAAGGATGTAAAAGTTTGTACAAGTGTGTACAAGTTTGTACAAGGTTGTACAAGTAAGTACAAGTTTGTACAAGAATGTACAAGTGTGTACAAGGTTTTACAATTGTGTAAAAGGTTGTACAAGTGTGTACAAGGTTGTACAAGTGTGTACAAGGTTGTACAAGTGTGTACAAGCTTGTACAAGTGTGTACAAGGTTGTACAAGTGTGTACAAGGTTGTACAAGTGTGTACAAGGTTGTACAAGTGTGTACAAGTTTGTTCAAGTGTGTACAAGTTTGTACAAGGTTGTACAAATGTGTACAAGGGTGTACAAAAGTGTACAAGGGTGCACAAGTTTGTACAAGGGTGTACAAGTGTGTACAAGTTTGTACAAGTGTGTACAAGCTTGTACAAGGGTTTACAGGTTTGTACAAGGTTGTACAAGTGTGTACAAGGGTGTACAAGTATGTACAAGAATGTACAAGTTTGTACAAGTGTGTACAAGGGTGTACAAGTATGTACAAGAATGTACAAGTTTGTACAAGTGTGTACAAGGGTGTACAAATGTGTACAAGGATGTAAAACTTTGTACAAGTGTGTGCAAGTTTGTAGTAGGTTGTACAAGGTTGTACAAGTGTGTACAAGGTTGTACAAGTGTGTACAAGGTTGTACAAGTGTGTACAAGGTTGTACAAGTGTGTACAAGGTTGTACAAGTGTGTACAAGGTTGTACAAGTGTGTACAAGGTTGTACAAGTGTGTACAAGGGTTCACAAGTGTGTACAAGGGTGTACAATCGTGTACAAGCTTGTACAATCGTGTACAAGCTTGTACAAGTGTGTACAAGGGTTTACAGGTTTGTACCAGGTTGTACAAGTGTGTACAAGGGTGTACAAATGTGTACAAGGATATAAAAGTTTATACAAGTGTGTACAAGTTTGTACAAGGTTGTTTAAGTGTGTACAATGTTTTACAATTGTGTACAAGGTTGTACAAGTGTGTACAAGGTTGTACAAGTGTGTACAAGGATGTACAAGTGTGTACAAGGTTGTACAAGTGTGTACAAGTTTGTACAAGTGTGTACAAGTTTGTACAAGGTTGTACAAATGTGTACAAGGGTGTACAAAAGTGTACAAGGGTGCACAAGTTTGTACAAGGGTGTACAAGTGTGTACAAGGGTGTACAGGTTTGTACAAGGTTGTACAAGTGTGTACAAGCTTGAACAAGTGTGTACAAGGTTGTACAAGTGTTTACAAGGTTGTACAAGTGTGTACAAGGTTGCACAAGTGTGTACAAGGTTGCACAAGTGTGTACAAGAGTGTACAATCGTGTACAAGCTTGTACAAGTGTGTACAAGGGTGTACAGGTTTGTACAAGGTTGTACAAGTGTGTACAAGGTTTTACAATTGTGTACAAGGTTGTACAAGTGTGTACAAGGTTGTACAAGTGTGTACAAGGTTGTACAAGTGTGTACAAGCTTGTACAAGTGTGTACAAGGTTGTACAAGTGTGTACATGGTTGTTCAAGTGTGTACATGTTTGTACAAGTGTGTTTAAGTTTGTACAAGGTTGTACAAATGTGTACAAGGGTGTACAAAAGTGTACAAGGGTGCACAAGTTTGTACAAGGGTGTATAAGTGTGTACAAGCTTGTACAAGTGTGTACAATGGTGTACAGGTTTGTACTAGGTTGTACAAATGTGTACAAGGATGTACAAGTATGTACAAGTTTGTAAAAGGTTGTACAAGTGTGTACAAGGGTGAACAAGTGTGTACAAGGTTGTACAAGTGTGTACAAACTTGTACAAGTGTGTACAAGCTTGTACAAGTGTGTACAAGGGTGTACAAGTGTGTACAAGGTTGTCCAAGTTTTTACAACGTTGTACAAGTGTGTACAAGGTTGTACAAGTGTGTACAAGGTTGTACAAGTGTGTACAAGGTTGTACAAGGTTGTACAATTGTGTACAAGGTTGTACAAGTGTGTACAAGGTTGTACAAGTGTGTACAAGGTTGTACAAGTGTGTACAAGGGTGTACAAGTTTGTACAAGTGTGTACAAGGTTGTACAAGTGTGTACAAGGGTGTACAAGATTGTACAAGTGTGCTCAAGTTTGTACAATTGTGTACAAGTTTGTACAAGGTTGTACAAATGTATACAAGGGTGCACAAGTGTGTACAAGGGTGTACAATCGTGTACAAGCTTGTACAAGTGTGTACAAGGTTGTACAAGTGTGTACAAGTTTGTTCAAGTGTGTACAAGTTTGTACAAGGTTGTACAAATGTGTACAAGGGTGTACAAAAGTGTACAAGGGTGCACAAGTTTGTACAAGGGTGTACAAGTGTGTACAAGCTTGTACAAGTGTGTACAAGCTTGTACAAGGGTTTACAGGTTTGTACAAGGTTGTACAAGGTTGTACAAGTGTGTACAAGGGTGCACAAGTGTGTACAAGGGTGTACAATCGTGTACAAGCTTGTACAATCGTGTACATGCTTGTTTCAAGTTTGTACAAGGGTTTACAGGTTTGTACAAGGTTGTACAAGTGTGTACAAGGGTGTACAAGTATGTACAAGAATGTACAAGTTTGTACAAGTGTGTACAAGGGTGTACAAATGTGTACAAGGATGTAAAAGTTTGTACAAGTGTGTACAAGTTTGTACAAGGTTGTACAAGGTTGTACAAGTGTGTACAAGGTTGTACAAGTGTGTACAAGGTTGTACAAGTGTGTACAAGTTTGTACAAGTGTGTACAAGTTTGTAAAAGGTTGTACAAATGTGTACAAGGGTGTACAAAAGTGTACAAGGGTGCACAAGTTTGTACAAGGGTGTACAAGTGTGTACAAGGGTGTACAGGTTTGTACAAGGTTGTACAAGTGTGTACAAGGTTTTACAATTGTGTACAAGGTTGTACAAGTGTGTACAAGGTTGTACAAGTGTGTACAAGTTTGTACAAGTGTGTACAAGCTTGTACAAGTGTGTACAAGGTAGTACAAGTGTGTACATGGTTGTTCAAGTGTGTACATGTTTGTACAAGTGTGTTTAAGTTTGTACAAGGTTGTAAAAATGTGTACAAGGGTGTACAAAAGTGTACAAGGGTGCACAAGTTTGTACAAGGGTGTACAAGTGTGTACAAGCTTGTACAAGTGTGTACAAGGGTGTACAGGTTTGTACAAGGTTGTACAAATGTGTACAAGGATGTACAAGTATGTACAAGAATGTACAATTTTGTACAAGTGTGTACAAGTTTGTAAAAGGTTGTACAAGTGTGTACAAGGGTGAACAAGTGTGTACAAGGTTGTACAAGTGTGTACAAGGTTGAAAAAGTGTGTACAAGGTTGTACAAGTGTGTACAAGGTTGTACAAGTGTGTACAAGGTTGTACAAGTGTGTACAAAGGTGTACAAGTGTGTACAAGGTTGTACAAGTGTGTACAAGGTTGTACAAGTGTGTACAAGGTTGTACAAGTGTGTACAAGGTTGTACAAGTGTGTACAAGGTTGTACAAGGTTGTACAATTGTGTACAAGGTTGTACATGTGTGTACAAGGTTGTACAATTGTGTACAAGGTTGTACATGTGTGTACAAGGTTGTACAAGTGTGTACAAGGTTGTACAAGTGTGTACAAGGGTGTACAAGTTTGTACAAGTGTGTACAAGTTTGTACAATTGTGTACAAGTTTGTACAAGGTTGTACAAATGTATACAAGGGTGTACAAAAGTGTACAAGGGTGCACAAGTTTGTACAAGGGTGTACAAGTGTGTACAAGCTTGTACAAGTGTGTACAAGCTTGTACAAGTGTGTACAAGGGTGTACAGGTTTGTACAAGGTTGTACAAGTGTTTACAAGGGTGTACAAGTATGTACAAGAATGTACAAGTTTGTACAAGTGTGTACAAGTTTGTAAAAGGTTGTACAAGTGTGTACAAGGGTGTACAAGTGTGTACAAGGGTGCACAAGTGTGTACAAGCTTGTACAAGTGTGTACATGGGTGTACAGGTTTGTACAAGGTTGTACAAGTGTGTACAAGGATGTACAAGTATGTACAAGAATGTACAATTTTGTACAAGTGTGTACAAGTTTGTAAAAGGTTGTACAAGTGTGAACAAGGGTGTACAAGTGTTTACAAGGTTGTACAAGTGTGTACAAGCTTGTACAAGTGTGTACAAGGGTGTACAAGTGTGTACAAGGTTGTACAAGTTTTTACAAGGTTGTACAAGTGTGTACAAGGTTGTACAAGTTTTTACAAGGTTGTACAAGTGTGTACAAGGTTGTACAAGTGTGTACAAGGTTGTACAAGTGTGTACAAGGTTGTACAAGTGTGTACAAGGTTGTACAAGTGTGTACAAGGTTGTATAAGTGTGTACAAGGTTGAAAAAGTGTGTACAAGGTTGTACAAGTGTGTACAAGGATGTACAAGTGTGGACAAGGTTGTACAAGTGTGTACAAAGGTGTACAATTGTGTACAAGGTTGTACAAGTGTGTACAAGGTTGTACAAGTGTGTACAAGGTTGTACAAGTGTGTACAAGGTTGTACAAGGTTGTACAATTGTGTACAAGGTTGTACAAGTGTGTACAAGGTTGTACAAGTGTGTACAAGGTTGTACAAGTGTGTACAAGGTTGTACAAGTGAGTACAAGGGTGTACAAGTTTGTACAAGTGTGTACAAGTTTGTACAAGTGTGTACAAGTTTGTACAAGGTTGTACAAATGTATACAAGGGTGTACAAAAGTGTACAAGGGTGCACAAGTTTGTACAAGGGTGTACAAGTGTGTACAAGCTTGTACAAGTGTGTACAAGCTTGTACAAGTGTGTACAAGGGTGTACAGGTTTGTACAAGGTTGTACAAGTGTTTACAAGGGTGTACAAGTATGTACAAGAATGTACAATTTTGTACAAGTGTGTACAAGTGTGTACAAGGTTGTACAAGTGTGTACAAGGTTGTACAAGTGTGTACAAGGTTGTACAAGTGTGTACAAGGTTGTACAAGTGTGTACAAAGGTGTACAAGTGTGTACAAGGTTGTACAAGTGTGTACAAGGTTGAACAAGTGTGTACAAGGTTGTACAAGGTTGTACAATTGTGTACAAGGTTGTACAAGTGTGTACAAGGTTGTACAAGTGTGTACAAGGGTGTACAAGTTTGTACAAGTGTGTACAAGTTTGTACAAGTGTGTACAAGTTTGTACAAGGTTGTACAAAAGTATACAAGGGTGTACAAAAGTGTACAAGGGTGCACAAGTTTGTACAAGGGTGTACAAGTGTGTACAAGCTTGTACAAGTTTGTACAAGGGTGTACAGGTTTGTACAAGGTTGTACAAGTGTTTACAAGGGTGTACAAGTATGTACAAGAATGTAAAAGTTTGTACAAGTGTGTACAAGTTTGTAAAAGGTTGTACAAGTGTGTACAAGGGTGTACAAGTGTGTACAAGGGTGCACAAGTGTGTACAAGGGTGTACAATCGTGTACAATCTTGTACAAGTGTGTACAAGGGTGTACAGGTTTGTACAAGGTTGTACAAATGTGTACAAGGGTGTACAAGTGTGTACAAGGTTGTACAAGTGTGTACAAGTTTGTACAAGTGTGTACAAGTTTGTACAAGGTTGTACAAATGTGTACAAGGGTGTACAAAAGTGTACAAGGGTGCACAAGTTTGTACAAGGGTGTACAAGTGTGTACAAAGGTGTACAGGTTTGTACAAGGTTGTACAAGTGTTTACAAGGTTGTACAAGTGTGTACAAGGTTGCACAAGTGTGTACAAGGGTGTACAAGTATGTAAAAGGTTGTACAAGTGTGTACAAGGGTGTACAAGTGTGTACAAGGGTGCACAAGTGTGTACAAGGGTGTACAATCGTGTACAAGCTTGTACAAGTGTGTTCAAGGGTGTACAGGTTTGTACAAGGTTGTACAAGTGTGTACAAGGGTGTACAAATGTGTACAAGGATGTAAAAGTTTGTACAAGTGTGTACAAGTTTGTACAAGGTTGTACAAGTAAGTACAAGTTTGTACAAGGGTGCACAAGTGTGTACAAGGTTGTACAAGTGTGTACAAGCTTGTACAAGTGTGTACAAGGTTGTACAAGTTTGTAAAAGGTTGTACAAGTGTGTACAAGGGTGTACAAATGTGTACAAGGATGTAAAAGTTTGTACAAGTGTGTACAAGTTTGTACAAGGTTGTACAAGTAAGTACAAGTATAATCTTGTAGAAATCAGATCACACAATAAATGATGACGTGTAAAATCTCTTGCAGTCGTCCTTCCTACCGCATAGATAATCTACTGAACAGTCGGTCTTTTCCTCCTCCCACATCCTCCCTTGGGACAAAAGGTAGGGCAGGCACATGATCGATCCCTAGGGCATGGACAGGAGTATGGCTGAATCCAGGAGCGTAGCCGGTGAAAGGAATGGTGCCGTGGGCAGCTTGAAGTAAACAAAGACAATTAATTTTTTCTAACAAATCCTTAGGTTAGACTAGTATACACAAAAGTAAACAAGGGTGCACAAGTTTGTACAAGGGTGTACAAGTGTGTACAAGCTTGTACAAGTGTGTACAAGCTTGTACAAGTGTGTACAAGGGTGTACAGGTTTGTACAAGTTTGTACAAGTGTTTACAAGGGTGTACAAGTATGTACAAGAATGTACAAGTTTGTACAAGTGTGTACAAGTTTGTAAAAGGTTGTACAAGTGTGTACAAGGGTGTACAAGTGTGTACAAGGGTGCACAAGTGTGTACAAGGGTGTACAATCGTGTACAAGCTTGTACAAGTGTGTTCAAGGGTGTACAGGTTTGTCCAAGGTTGTACAAGTGTGTACAAGGGTGTACAAATGTGTACAAGGATGTAAAAGTTTGTACAAGTGTGTACAAGTTTGTACAAGGTTGTACAAGTAAGTACAAGTTTGTACAAGGGTGCACAAGTGTGTACAAGGTTGTACAAGTGTGTACAAGCTTGTACAAGTGTGTACAAGGTTGTACAAGTGTGTACAAGGTTGTACAAGTGTGTACAAGGTTGTACAAGTGTGTACAAGGTTGTACAAGTGTGTACAAGGTTGTACAAGTGTGTACAAGGTTGTACAAGTGTGTACAAGGTTGTACAAGTGTGTACATGGTTGTACAAGTGTGTACAAGGTTGTACAAGTGTGTACAAGGTTGTACAAGTGTGTACAAGGGTGCACAAGTGTGTACAAGGGTGTACAATCGTGTACAAGCTTGTACAAGTTTTTACAAGTTTGTACAAGTGTGTACAAGGTTGTACAAGTGTGTACAAGGTTGTACAAGTGTGTACAAGGTTGTACAAGTGTGTACAAGGTTGTACAAGGTTGTACAAGTGTGTACAAGGTTGTACAAGTGTGTACAAGGTTGTATAAGTGTGTACAAAGGTGTACAAGTGTGTACAAGGTTGTACAAGTGTGTACAAGGTTGTACAAGTGTGTACATGGTGGTACAAGGTTGTACAATTGTGTACAAGGTTGTACAAGTGTGTACAGGGTTGTACAATGTGTACAAGGGTGTACAAGTTTGTACGAGTGTGTACAAGTTTGTACAAGTGTGTACAAGTTTGTACAAGGTTGTACAAATGTATACAAGGGTGTACAAAAGTGTACAAGGGTGCACAAGTTTGTACAAGGGTGTACAAGTGTGTACAAGCTTGTACAAGTGTGTACAAGCTTGTACAAGTGTGTACAAGGGTGTACAGGTTTGTACAAGGTTGTACAAGTGTTTACAAGGGTGTACAAAAGAATGTACAAGTTTGTACAAGTGTGTACAAGTTTGTAAAAGGTTGTACAAGTGTGTACAAGGTTGTACAAGTGTGTACAAGGTTGTACCATAGTGTACAAGGTTGTACAAGTGTGTACAAAGGTGTACAAGTGTGTACAAGGTTGTACAAGTGTGTACAAAGTTGTACAAGTGTGTACATGGTTGTACAAGGTTTTACAATTGTGTACAAGGTTGTACAAGTGTGTACAAGGTTGTACAAGTGTGTACAAGGGTGTACAAGTTTGTACAAGTGTGTACAAGTTTGTACAAGTGTGTACAAGTTTGTACAAGGTTGTACAAATGTACACAAGGGTGTACAAAAGTGTACAAGGGTGCACAAGTTTGTACAAGGTTGTACAAGTGTGTACAAGTTTGTACAAGGTTGTACAAGTGTGTACAAGTTTGTACAAGGTTGTACAAACGTGTACAATTGTGTACAAGGTTGTACAAGTGTGTACAAGGTTGTACAAGTGTGTACAAGGTTGTACAAGTGTGTACAAGGTTGTACAAGTGTGTACAAGGTTGTACAAGTGTGTACAAGGTTGTACAAGTGTGTACAAGGGTGTACAAGTACGCCATTTGATATGACGAAATTTCGGGTTGAGAGACAAAATTAAGATTTTATAGTACGTAATTGTCGTCTCACCTGAAATTCTGTCACACCTTAAATTTGTCCAGATAGCTTAGCCTACAATGAGATAGTCCAGGACTCTAACGTGTTCGTTAATTAATGATCGTTTCGAGTTTATTGGCTCAGAATATTAATTACAACAATAATGCTTACAATGTTAAGCTTACCTTCAACAAGTGCTCATCATAGCCACTCGAAAAATATGTAAAGTTAAATTTAGAATTTTGAATAACCTATCAAAATGCGAATAAGCCTAATTAATTAGAAACTGAACTAAAACGTGATTCGGTCGTTATACTTGGTAATAACCAAAGTAAACGTGTCGGGAAAATTAGACTCGGTCGATCACCAGAGTCGGTACGGGGTTTCTTAAACCAAATTTACGTAGGACGGTCCGGGGTAACGGGGTAAGTCGTACGTAAACCGTTCCGGCAACTTGACTGATTTCCGAAGCTGGTTTAAGACAAAAGGTAGTGTGCTCGTACGTGAAAAAGCGTGCGGGGTGCGCGCGACTGCGGCACAGTAAAATAAAAATAATACAACTTCTCTAAAAATGAGATTAAACAAAATAAATTCGGTAGCACACTAACCTGATGACTTATGATTCTACCAGGAACGGGGGAAATCTTTAATCGACCAGAATTTAGGAGGTTATAGACTGTTGGATTGTCTCCAAACAGCAAACGTACTGACGGTTCGGTAGCGGGTGGACGACTGACACTTGTACAACCTTGTACACACTTGTACAACCTTGTACACACTTGTACAAGCTTGTACACACATGTACAACCTTGTACACACTTGTACAACCTTTTACACAATTGTAAAACCTTGTACACACTTGTACATTCTTGTACAAACTTGTACTTACTTGCACAACCTTGTACAAACTTGTACACACTTGTACAAACTTTTACATCCTTGTACACATTTGTACACCCTTGTACACACTTGTACAACCTTGTACAAACCTGTACACCCTTGTACACGATTGTACAAGCTTGTACAAGATTGTACACCCTTGTACACACTTGTGCACCCTTGTACACACTTGTACACCCTTGTACACACTTGTACAACCTTTTACAAACTTGTACACACTTGTACAAACTTGTACATTCTTGTGCATACTTGTACACCCTTGTAAACACTTGTAAAAGCTTGTACACACTTGTACAAGCTTGTACACACTTGTACACCCTTGTTCAAACTTGTGCACCCTTGTACACTTTTGTACACCCTTGTATACATTTGTACAACCTTGTACAAACTTGTACACAATTGTACAAACTAGTACACACTTGTACAAACTTGTACACCCTTGTACACACTCGTACAACCTTGTACACACTTGTACAACCTTGTACAAACCTGTACACCCTTGTACACACTTGTACAACCTTGTACACACTTGTACAACCTTGTACACACTTGTACAACCTTGTACACACTTGTACAAGCTTGTACACACTTGTACAACCTTGTACACACTTGTACAACCTTTTACACAATTGTAAAACCTTGTACACACTTGTACATTCTTGTACAAACTTGTACTTACTTGTACAACCTTGTACGAACTTGTACACACTTGTACAAACTTTTACATCCTTGTACACATTTGTACACCCTTGTACACACTTGTACAACCTTGTACAAACCTGTACACCCTTGTACACGATTGTACAAGCTTGTACAAGATTGTACACCCTTGTACACACTTGTACAACCTTTTACAAACTTGTACACACTTGTACAAACTTGTACATTCTTGTGCATTCTTGTACACCCTTGTAAACACTTGTACAAGCTTGTACACACTTGTACAAGCTTGTACACACTTGTACACCCTTGTTCAAACTTGTGCACCCTTGTACACACTTGTACACCCTTGTACACACTTGTACAACCTTTTACAAACTTGTACACACTTGTACAAACTTGTACATTCTTGTACATACTTGTACACCCTTGTAAACACTTGTACAACCTTGTACAAACCTGTACACCCTTGTACACTTTTGTACACCCTTGTATACATTTGTACAACCTTGTACAAACTTGTGCACACTTGTACAAACTTGTACATTCTTGTACATACTTGTACTCCCTTGTAAACACTTGTACAACCTTGTACAAACCTGTACAACCTTGTACACACTTGTACAACCTTGTACACAATTGTAAAACATTGTACACACTTGTACAACCTTGTACAAACTTGTACACACTTGTACAAACTTTTACATCCTTGTACACATTTGTACACCCTTGTACACACTTGTACAACCTTGTACAAACCTGTAAACCCTTGTACACACTTGTACAAGCTTGTACACGATTGTACAAGCTTGTACACGATTGTACACCCTTGTACACACTTGTGCACCCTTGTACACACTTGTACAACCTTGTACACACTTGTACAACCTTGTACACACTTGTACAACCTTGTACACACTTGTACAACCTTGTACACACTTGTACAACCTTGTACACACTTGTACAACCTTGTACACACTTGTACAACCTTGTACACACTTGTACAACCTTGTACACAATGGTACACGTTTGTACAACCTTGTACAAACTTGTACACACTTGTACAACCTTGTACAAACTTGTACACACTTGTACAACCTTGTACAAACTTGTGCACCCTTGTACACTTTTGTACACCCTTGTACACACTTGTACAAGCTTGTACACACTTGTACACCCTTGTTCAAACTTGTGCACCCTTGTACACACTTGTACACCCTTGTACACACTTGTACAACCTTTTACAAACTTGTACACACTTGTACAAACTTGTACATTCTTGTACATACTTGTACACCCTTGTAAACACTTGTACAACCTTGTACAAACCTGTACACCCTTGTACACACTTGTACAAGCTTGTACACACTTGTACACCCTTGTACAAACTTGTGCACCCTTGTACACTTTTGTACACCCTTGTATACATTTGTACAACCTTGTACAAACTTGTGCACACTTGTACAAACTTGTACATTCTTGTACATACTTGTACTCCCTTGTAAACACTTGTACAACCTTGTACAAACCTGTACAACCTTGTACACACTTGTACAACCTTGTACACAATTGTAAAACATTGTACACACTTGTACAACCTTGTACAAACTTGTACACACTTGTACAAACTTTTACATCCTTGTACACATTTGTACACCCTTGTACACACTTGTACAACCTTGTACAAACCTGTAAACCCTTGTACACACTTGTACAAGCTTGTACACGATTGTACAAGCTTGTACACGATTGTACACCCTTGTACACACTTGTGCACCCTTGTACACACTTGTACAACCTTGTACACACTTGTACAACCTTGTACACACTTGTACAACCTTGTACACACTTGTACAACCTTGTACACACTTGTACAACCTTGTACACACTTGTACAACCTTGTACACACTTGTACAACCTTGTACACACTTGTACAACCTTGTACACAATGGTACACGTTTGTACAACCTTGTACAAACTTGTACACACTTGTACAACCTTGTACAAACTTGTACACACTTGTACAACCTTGTACAAACTTGTGCACCCTTGTACACTTTTGTACACCCTTGTGTACATTTGTACAACCTTGTACAAACTTGTACACACTTGTACAAACTTGTACACACTTGTACAAACTTGTACACCCTTGTACACACTTGTACAACCTTGTACACACTTGTACAACCTTGTACACAATTGTAAAACCTTGTACACACTTGTACACCTTTGTACACACTTGTACAACCTTGTACACTATGGTACAACCTTGTACACACTTGTACAACCTTGTACACACTTGTACAACCTTTTACAAACTTGTACACACTTGTACAAACTTGTACATTCTTTTGTACACCCTTGTAAACACTTGTACAACCTTGTACAAACCTGTACACCCTTGTACACACTTGTACAAGCTTGTACACACTTGTACAAGCTTGTACACACTTGTACAAGCTTGTACACACTTGTACACCCTTGTACAAACTTGTGCACCCTTGTACACTTTTGTACACCCTTGTATACATTTGTACAACCTTGTACAAACTTGTACACACTTGTACAAACTTGTACACACTTGTACAAACTTGTACACCCTTGTACACATTGTACAACCTTGTACACACTTGTACAACCTTGTACACAATTGTACAACCTTGTACACACTTGTACAACTTTGTACACAATTGTACAACCTTGTACAACCATGTACACACTTGTACAACCTTGTACACACTTGTACAACCTTGTACACACTTGTACACCTTTGTACACACTTATACAACCTTGTACACACTTGTACAACCTTGTACACACTTGTACAACCTTGTACACACTTGTACAACCTTGTACACACTTGTACAACCTTGTACACACTTGTACAACCTTGTAAAAACTTGTACAAGCTTGTACACGATTGTACACCCTTGTACACACTTGTGCACCCTTGTACACACTTGTACAACCTTGTACACACTTGTACAACCTTGTACACACTTGTACAACCATGTACACACTTGTACAACCTTGTACACACTTGTACAACCTTGTACACACTTTTACAACCTTGTACACACTTGTACAACCTTGTACACACTTGTACAACCTTGTACACACTTGTACAAGCTTGTACACACTTGTACAACCTTGTACACACTTGTGCATCTTGGACAAACTTGTACTTACTTGTACAACCTTGTACAAACTTGTACACACTTGTACAAACTTTTACATCCTTGTACACATTTGTACACCCTTGTACACACTTGTACAACCTTGTACAAACCTGTACAACCTTGAACACACTTGTACAAGCTTGTACACGATTGTACACCCTTGTACACACTTGTGCACCCTTGTACACACTTGTACACCCTTGTACACACTTGTACAACCTTTTACAAACTTGTACACACTTGTACAAACTTGTACATTCTTGTACATACTTGTACACCCTTGTAAACACTTGTACAAACTTGTACAAACCTGTACACCCTTGTACACACTTGTACAAGCTTGTACACACTTGTACAAGCTTGTACACACTTGTACACCCTTGTACAAACTTGTGCACCCTTGTTTACTTTTGTACACCCTTGTATACATTTGTACAACCTTGTACAAACTTGTACACAATTGTACAAACTTGTACACACTTGTACAAACTTGTACACCCTTGTACACACTTGTACAACCTTGTACACACTTGTACAACCTTGTACAAACCTGTACACCCTTGTACACACTTGTACAAGATTGTACACGATTGTACACCCTTGTACACACTTGTGCACCCTTGTACACACTTGTACACCCTTGTACACACTTGTACAACCTTTTACAAACTTGTACACACTTGTACAAACTTTTACATTCTTGTACATACTTGTACACCCTTGTAAACACTTGTACAACCTTGTACAAACCTGTACACCCTTGTACACACTTGTACAAGCTTGTACACACTTGTACACCCTTGTACAAACTTGTGCACCCTTGTACACTTTTGTACACCCTTGTATACATTTCTACAACCTTGTACAAACTTGTACACACTTGTACAAACTTGTACACACTTGTACAAACTTGTACACCCTTGTACACACTTGTACAACCTTGTACACACTTGTACAACCTTGTACAACCTTGTACACACTTGTTCAACCTTGTACACACTTGTACAACCTTGTACACACTTGTACACCTTTGTACACACTTGTACAACCTTGTACACACTTGTACAACCTTGTACACACTTGTACACACTTGTACAAACTTGTACATTCTTGTACATACTTGTACACCCTTGTAAACACTTGTACAACCTTGTACAAACCTGTACACCCTTGTACACACTTGTACAAGCTTGTACACACTTGTACAAGCTTGTACACACTTGTACACCCTTGTACAAACTTGTGCGCCCTTGTACACTTTTGTACACCCTTGTATACATTTGTACAACCTTGTACAAACTTGTACAACCTTGTCCACACTTGTACAACCTTGTACACACTTGTACAACCTTGTACACACTTTTTCAACCTTGTACACACTTATACAACCTTGTACACACTTGTACTACCTTGTACACACTTGTACAACCTTGTACACACTTGTACAACCTTGTACACACTTGTACAACCTTGTAAAAACTTGTACAACCTTGTACACACTTGTACACCCTTGTACACACTTGTACAAGCTTGTACACACTTGTACAAGCTTGTACACACTTGTACACCCTTGTACACACTTGTACAAGCTGTACAAGTGTGTACAAGTTTGTACAAGTGTGTACAAGTTTGTACAAGGTTGTACAAATGTGTACAAGGGTGTACAAAAGTGTACAAGGGTGCACAAGTTTGTACAAGGGTGTACAAGTGTGTACAAGCTTGTACAAGTGTGTACAAGGGTGTACAGGTTTGTACAAGGTTGTACACGTGTGTACAAGGGTGTACAAGTATGTACAAGAATGTACAATTTTGTACAAGTGTGTACAAGTTTGTAAAAGTTTGTACAAGTGTGTACAAGGGTGTACAAGTGTGTACAAGGTTGTACAAGTGTGTACAAGCTTGAACAAGTGTGTACAAGGTTGTACAAGTGTGTACAAGGTTGTACAAGTGTGTACAAGGTTGCACAAGTGTGTACAAGAGTGTACAATCGTGTACAAGCTTGTACAAGTGTGTACAAGGGTGTACAGGTTTGTACAAGGGTGTACAAGTGAGTACAAGGTTGTACAAGTGTGTACAAGGGTGTACAATCGTGTACAAGCTTGTACAAGTGTGTACAAGGGTGTACAGGTTTGTACAAGGTTGTACAAGTGTGTACAAGGGTGTACAAATGTATACAAGGATGTAAAAGTTTGTACAAGTGTGTACAAGTTTGTAAAAGTTTGTACAAGTGTGTACAAGGGTGTACAAGTGTGTACAAGGTTGTACAAGTGTGTACAAGCTTGAACAAGTGTGTACAAGGTTGTACAAGTGTGTACAAGGTTTTACAATTGTGTAAAAGGTTGTACAAGTGTGTACAAGGTTGTACAAGTGTGTACAAGCTTGTACAAGTGTGTACAAGGTTGTACAAGTGTGTACAAGGTTGTACAAGTGTGTACAAGCTTGTACAAGTGTGTACAAGGTTGTACAAGTGTGTACAAGGTTGTTCAAGTGTGTACATGTTTGTACAAGTGTGTTTAAGTTTGTACAAGGTTGTACAAATGTGTACAAGGGTGTACAAAAGTGTTCAAGGGTGCACAAGTTTGTACAAGGGTGTACAAGTATGTACAAGAATGTAAAATTTTGTACAAGTGTGTACAATGGTGTACAAGTGTGTACAAGGTTGTACAAGTTTGTACAAGGTTTTACAATTGTGTACAAGGTTGTACAAGTGTGTACAAGGTTGTACAAGTGTGTACGAGGTTGTACAAGTGTGTACAAGGTTGTACAAGTGTGTACAAGGTTGTACAAGTGTGTACAAGGTTGTACAAGTGTACACAAGTTTGTACAAGTGTGTACAAGTTTGAACAAGTGTGTACAAGTTTGTACAAGGTTGTACAAATGTGTACAAGGGTGTACAAAAGTGTACAAGGGTGCACAAGTTTGTACAAGGGTGTACAAGTGTGTACAAGCTTGTACAAGTGTGTACAAGCTTGTACAAGTGTGTACAAGGGTGTACAGGTTTGTACAAGGTTGTACAAGTGTGTACAAGGGTGTACAAGTATGTACAAGAATGTACAATTTTGTACAAGTGTGTACAAGTTTGTAAAAGGTTGTACAAGTGTGTACAAGGGTGTACAAGTGTGTACAAGGTTGTACAAGTGTGTACAAGCTTGAACAAGTGTGTACAAGGTTGTACAAGTGTGTACAAGGTTGTACAAGTGTGTACAAGGTTGCACAAGTGTGTACAAGAGTGTACAATCGTGTACAAGCTTGTACAAGTGTGTACAAGGGTGTACAGGTTTGTACAAGGTTGTACAAGTGTGTACAAGGTTGTACAAGTGTGTACAAGGGTGTACAAGTTTGTACAAGTGTGTACAAGTTTGTACAAGTGTGTACAAGTTTGTACAAGTTTGTACAAATGTATACAAGGGTGTACAAAAGTGTACAAGGGTGCACAAGTTTGTACAAGGGTGTACAAGTGTGTACAAGCTTGTACAAGTGTGTACAAGCTTGTACAAGTGTGTACAAGCTTGTACAAGTGTGTACAAGGGTGTACAGGTTTGTACAATTTTGTACAAGTGTTTACAAGGGTGTACAAGTATGTACAAGAATGTACAAGTTTGTACAAGTGTGTACAAGTTTGTAAAAGGTTGTACATGTGTGTACAAGGGTGTACAAGTGTGTACAAGGGTGTACAAGTATGTACAAGAATGTAAAATTTTGTACAAGTGTGTACAAGGGTGTACAAGTGTGTACAAGGTTGTACAAGTGTGTACAAGGTTTTACAATTGTGTACGAGGTTGTACAAGTGTGTACAAGGTTGTACAAGTGTGTACGAGGTTGTACAAGTGTGTACAAGGTTGTACAAGTGTGTACAAGGTTGTACAAGTGTGTACAAGGTTGTACAAGTGTACACAAGTTTGTACAAGTGTGTACAAGTTTGTACAAGTGTGTACAAGTTTGTACAAGGTTGTACAAATGTGTACAAGGGTGTACAAAAGTGTACAAGGGTGCACAAGTTTGTACAAGGGTGTACAAGTGTGTACAAGCTTGTACAAGTGTGTACAAGCTTGTACAAGTGTGTACAAGGGTGTACAGGTTTGTACAAGGTTGTACAAATGTGTACAAGGGTGTACAAGTATGTACAAGAATGTACAATTTTGTACAAGTGTGTACAAGTTTGTAAAAGGTTGTACAAGTGTGTACAAGGGTGTACAAGTGTGTACAATGTTGTACAAGTGTGTACAAGCTTGAACAAGTGTGTACAAGGTTGTACAAGTGTGTACAAGGTTGTACAAGTGTGTACAAGGTTGCACAAGTGTGTACAAGAGTGTACAATCGTGTACAAGCTTGTACAAGTGTGTACAAGGGTGTACAGGTTTGTACAAGGTTGTACAAGTGTGTACAAGGTTGTACAAGTGCGTACAAGGGTGTACAAGTTTGTACAAGTGTGTACAAGTTTGTACAAGTGTGTACAAGTTTGTACAAGTTTGTACAAATGTATACAAGGGTGTACAAAAGTGTACAAGGGTGCACAAGTTTGTACAAGGGTGTACAAGTGTGTACAAGCTTGTACAAGTGTGTACAAGCTTGTACAAGTGTGTACAAGGGTGTACAGGTTTGTACAATTTTGTACAAGTGTTTACAAGGGTGTACAAGTATGTACAAGAATGTACAGGTTTGTACAAGTGTGTACAAGTTTGTAAAAGGTTGTACATGTGTGTACAAGGGTGTACAAGTGTGTACAAGGGTGCACAAGTGTGTACAAGGGTGTACAATCGTGTACAAGCTTGTACAAGTGTGTACAAGGGTGTACAGGTTTGTACAAGGTTGTACAAGTGTGTACAAGGGTGTACAAATGTATACAAGGATGTAAAAGTTTGTACAAGTGTGTACAAGTTTGTACAAGGTTGTACAAGTAAGTACAAGTTTGTACAAGAATGTACAAGTGTGTACAAGGTTTTACAATTGTGTAAAAGAATGTACAAGTGTGTACAAGGTTGTACAAGTGTGTACAAGCTTGTACAAGTGTGTACAAGGTTGTACAAGTGTGTACAAGGTTGTACAAGTGTGTACAAGCTTGTACAAGTGTGTACAAGGTTGTACAAGTGTGTACAAGGTTGTTCAAGTGTGTACATGTTTGTACAAGTGTGTTTAAGTTTGTACAAGGTTGTACAAATGTGTACAAGGGTGTACAAAAGTGTTCAAGGGTGCACAAGTTTGTACAAGGGTGTACAAGTGTTTACAAGCTTGTACAAGTGTGTACAAGCTTGTACAAGTGTGTACAAGCTTGTACAAGTGTGTACAAGGGTGTACAGGTTTGTACAAGGTTGTACAAGTGTGTACAAGGGTGTACAAGTATGTACAAGAATGTAAAATTTTGTACAAGTGTGTACAAGGGTGTACAAGTGTGTACAAGGTTGTACAAGTGTGTACAAGGTTTTACAATTGTGTACGAGGTTGTACAAGTGTGTACAAGGTTGTACAAGTGTGTACGAGGTTGTACAAGTGTGTACAAGGTTGTACAAGTGTGTACAAGGTTGTACAAGTGTGTACAAGGTTGTACAAGTGTACACAAGTTTGTACAAGTGTGTACAAGTTTGTACAACTGTGTACAAGTTTGTACAAGGTTGTACAAATGTGTACAAGGGTGTACAAAAGTGTACAAGGGGGCACAAGTTTGTACAAGGGTGTACAAGTGTGTACAAGCTTGTACAAGTGTGTACAAGCTTGTACAAGTGTGTACAAGCTTGTACAAGTGTGTACAAGCTTGAACAAGTGTGTACAAGGTTGTACAAGTGTGTACAAGGTTGTACAAGTGTGTACAAGGTTGCACAAGTGTGTACAAGAGTGTACAATCGTGTACAAGCTTGTACAAGTGTGTACAAGGGTGTACAGGTTTGTACAAGGTTGTACAAGTGTGTACAAGGTTGTACAAGTGTGTACAAGGGTGTACAAGTTTGTACAAGTGTGTACAAGTTTGTACAAGTGTGTACAAGTTTGTACAAGTTTGTACAAATGTATACAAGGGTGTACAAAAGTGTACAAGGGTGCACAAGTTTGTACAAGGGTGTACAAGTGTGTACAAGCTTGTACAAGTGTGTACAAGCTTGTACAAGTGTGTACAAGGGTGTACAAGCTTGTACAAGTGTGTACAAGGGTGTACAGGTTTGTACAATTTTGTACAAGTGTTTACAAGGGTGTACAAGTATGTACAAGAATGTACAAGTTTGTACAAGTGTGTACAAGTTTGTAAAAGGTTGTACAAGTGTGTACAAGGGTGTACAAGTGTGTACAAGGGTGCACAAGTGTGTACAAGGGTGTACAATCGTGTACAAGCTTGTACAAGTGTGTACAAGGGTGTACAGGTTTGTACAAGGTTGTACAAGGGTGTACAAGTGTGTACAAGCTTGTACAAGTGTGTACAAGCTTGTACAAGTGTGTACAAGGGTGTACAGGTTTGTAAAATTTTGTACAAGTGTTTACAAGGGTGTACAAGTATGTACAAGAATGTACAAGTTTGTACAAGTGTGTACAAGTTTGTAAAAGGTTGTACAAGTGTGTACTAGGGTGTACAAGTGTGTACAAGGGTGCACAAGTGTGTACAAGGGTGTACAATCGTGTACAAGCTTGTACAAGTGTGTACAAGGGTGTACAGGTTTGTACAAGGTTGTAAGAGTGTGTACAAGGGTGTACAAGTTTGTACAAGTGTGTACAAGTTTGTACAAGTGTGTACAAGTTTGTACAAGTTTGTACAAGTTTGTACAAATGTATACAAGGGTGTACAAAAGTGTACAAGGGTGCACAAGTTTGTACAAGAATGTACAGGTTTGTACAAGTGTGTACAAGTTTGTAAAAGGTTGTACATGTGTGTACAAGGGTGTACAAGTGTGTACAAGGGTGCACAAGTGTGTACAAGGGTGTACAATCGTGTACAAGCTTGTACAAGTGTGTACAAGGGTGTACAGGTTTGTACAAGGTTGTACAAGTGTGTACAAGGGTGTACAAATGTATACAAGGATGTAAAAGTTTGTACAAGTGTGTACAAGTTTGTACAAGGTTGTACAAGTAAGTACAAGTTTGTACAAGAATGTACAAGTGTGTACAAGGTTTTACAATTGTGTAAAAGGTTGTACAAGTGTGTACAAGGTTGTACAAGTGTGTACAAGCTTGTACAAGTGTGTACAAGGTTGTACAAGTGTGTACAAGGTTGTACAAGTGTGTACAAGCTTGTACAAGTGTGTACAAGGTTGTACAAGTGTGTACAAGGTTGTTCAAGTGTGTACATGTTTGTACAAGTGTGTTTAAGTTTGTACAAGGTTGTACAAATGTGTACAAGGGTGTACAAAAGTGTTCAAGGGTGTACAGGTTTGTACAAGGTTGTACAAGTGTGTACAAGGGTGTACAAGTATGTACAAGAATGTAAAATTTTGTACAAGTGTGTACAAGGGTGTACAAGTGTGTACAAGGTTGTACAAGTGTGTACAAGGTTTTACAATTGTGTACGAGGTTGTACAAGTGTGTACAAGGTTGTACAAGTGTGTACGAGGTTGTACAAGTGTGTACAAGGTTGTACAAGTGTGTACAAGGTTGTACAAGTGTGTACAAGGTTGTACAAGTGTACACAAGTTTGTACAAGTGTGTACAAGTTTGTACAACTGTGTACAAGTTTGTACAAGGTTGTACAAATGTGTACAAGGGTGTACAAAAGTGTACAAGGGTGCACAAGTTTGTACAAGGGTGTACAAGTGTGTACAAGCTTGTACAAGTGTGTACAAGCTTGTACAAGTGTGTACAAGGGTGTACAGGTTTGTACAAGGTTGTACAAGTGTGTACAAGGGTGTACAAGTATGTACAAGAATGTACAATTTTGTACAAGTGTGTACAAGTTTGTAAAAGGTTGTACAAGTGTGTACAAGGGTGTACAAGTGTGTACAAGGTTGTACAAGTGTGTACAAGCTTGAACAAGTGTGTACAAGGTTGTACAAGTGTGTACAAGGTTGTACAAGTGTGTACAAGGTTGCACAAGTGTGTACAAGGTTGCACAAGTGTGTACAAGAGTGTACAATCGTGTACAAGCTTGTACAAGTGTGTACAAGGGTGTACAGGTTTGTACAAGGTTGTACAAGTGTGTACAAGGTTGTACAAGTGTGTACAAGGGTGTACAAGTTTGTACAAGTGTGTACAAGTTTGTACAAGTGTGTACAAGTTTGTACAAGTTTGTACAAATGTATACAAGGGTGTACAAAAGTGTACAAGGGTGCACAAGTTTGTACAAGGGTGTACAAGTGTGTACAAGCTTGTACAAGTGTGTACAAGCTTGTACAAGTGTGTACAAGGGTGTACAGGTTTGTAAAATTTTGTACAAGTGTTTACAAGGGTGTACAAGTATGTACAAGAATGTACAAGTTTGTACAAGTGTGTACAAGTTTGTAAAAGGTTGTACAAGTGTGTACTAGGGTGTACAAGTGTGTACAAGGGTGCACAAGTGTGTACAAGGGTGTACAATCGTGTACAAGCTTGTACAAGTGTGTACAAGGGTGTACAGGTTTGTACAAGGTTGTAAGAGTGTGTACAAGGGTGTACAAGTTTGTACAAGTGTGTACAAGTTTGTACAAGTGTGTACAAGTGTGTACAAGTTTGTACAAGTGTGTACAAGTTTGTACAAGTTTGTACAAATGTATACAAGGGTGTACAAAAGTGTACAAGGGTGCACAAGTTTGTACAAGGGTGTACAAGTGTGTACAAGCTTGTACAAGTGTGTACAAGCTTGTACAAGTGTGTACAAGGGTGTACAGGTTTGTACAATTTTGTACAAGTGTTTACAAGGGTGTACAAGTATGTACAAGAATATACAAGTTTGTACAAGTGTGTACAAGTTTGTAAAAGGTTGTACATGTGTGTACAAGGGTGTACAAGTGTGTACAAGGGTGCACAAGTGTGTACAAGGGTGTACAATCGTGTACAAGCTTGTACAAGTGTGTACAAGGGTGTACAGGTTTGTACAAGGTTGTACAAGTATGTACAAGGGTGTACAAATGTATACAAGGATGTAAAAGTTTGTACAAGTGTGTACAAGTTTGTACAAGGTTGTACAAGTAAGTACAAGTTTGTACAAGAATGTACAAGTGTGTACAAGGTTTTACAATTGTGTAAAAGGTTGTACAAGTGTGTACAAGGTTGTACAAGTGTGTACAAGCTTGTACAAGTGTGTACAAGGTTGTACAAGTGTGTACAAGGTTGTTCAAGTGTGTACATGTTTGTACAAGTGTGTTTAAGTTTGTACAAGGTTGTACAAATGTGTAAAAGGGTGTACAAAAGTGTTCAAGGGTGCACAAGTTTGTACAAGGGTGTACAAGTGTGTACAAGCTTGTACAAGTGTGTACAAGCTTGTACAAGTGTGTACAAGCTTGTACAAGTGTGTACAAGGGTGTACAGGTTTGTACAAGGTTGTACAAGTGTGTACAAGGGTGTACAAGTATGTACAAGAATGTAAAATTTTGTACAAGTGTGTACAAGGTTTTACAATTGTGTACGAGGTTGTACAAGTGTGTACAAGGTTGTACAAGTGTGTACGAGGTTGTACAAGTGTGTACAAGGTTGTACAAGTGTGTACAAGGTTGTACAAGTGTGTACAAGGTTGTACAAGTGTACACAAGTTTGTACAAGTGTGTACAAGTTTGTACAAGTGTGTACAAGTTTGTACAAGGTTGTACAAATGTGTACAAGGGTGTACAAAAGTGTACAAGGGTGCACAAGTTTGTACAAGGGTGTACAAGTGTGTACAAGCTTGTACAAGTGTGTACAAGGGTGTACAGGTTTGTACAAGGTTGTACAAGTGTGTACAAGGGTGTACAAGTATGTACAAGAATGTACAATTTTGTACAAGTGTGTACAAGTTTGTAAAAGGTTGTACAAGTGTGTACAAGGGTGTACAAGTGTGTACAATGTTGTACAAGTGTGTACAAGCTTGAACAAGTGTGTACAAGGTTGTACAAGTGTGTACAAGGTTGTACAAGTGTGTACAAGGTTGCACAAGTGTGTACAAGAGTGTACAATCGTGTACAAGCTTGTACAAGTGTGTACAAGGGTGTACAGGTTTGTACAAGGTTGTACAAGTGTGTACAAGGTTGTACAAGTGTGTACAAGGGTGTACAAGTTTGTACAAGTGTGTACAAGTTTGTACAAGTGTGTACAAGATTGTACAAGTTTGTACAAATGTATACAAGGGTGTACAAAAGTGTACAAGGGTGCACAAGTTTGTACAAGGGTGTACAAGTGTGTACAAGCTTGTACAAGTGTGTACAAGCTTGTACAAGTGTGTACAAGGGTGTACAGGTTTGTACAATTTTGTACAAGTGTTAACAAGGGTGTACAAGTATGTACAAGAATGTACAAGTTTGTACAAGTGTGTACAAGTTTGTAAAAGGTTTTACATGTGTGTACAAGAGTGTATAAGGGTGTACAAGGGTGCACAAGTGTGTACAAGGGTGTACAATCGTGTACAAGCTTGTACAAGTGTGTACAAGGGTGTACAGGTTTGTACAAGGTTGTACAAGTGTGTACAAGGGTGTACAAATGTATACAAGGATGTAAAAGTTTGTACAAGTGTGTACAAGTTTGTACAAGGTTGTACAAGTAAGTACAAGTTTGTACAAGAATGTACAAGTGTGTACAAGGTTTTACAATTGTGTAAAAGGTTGTACAAGTGTGTACAAGGTTGTACAAGTGTGTACAAGGTTGTACAAGTGTGTACAAGGTTGTACAAGTGTGTACAAGGTTGTACAAGTGTGTACAAGCTTGTACAAGTGTGTACAAGGTTGTACAAGTGTGTACAAGGTTGTTCAAGTGTGTACATGTTTGTACAAGTGTGTTTAAGTTTGTACAAGGTTGTACAAATGTGTACAAGGGTGTACAAAAGTGTTCAAGGGTGCACAAGTTTGTACAAGGGTGTACAAGTGTGTACAAGCTTGTACAAGTGTGTACAAGCTTGTACAAGTGTGTACAAGCTTGTACAAGTGTGTACAAGGGTGTACAGTTTTGTACAAGGTTGTACAAGTGTGTACAAGGGTGTACAAGTATGTACAAGAATGTAAAATTTTGTACAAGTGTGTACAAGGGTGTACAAGTGTGTACAAGGTTGTACAAGTGTGTACAAGGTTTTACAATTGTGTACGAGGTTGTACAAGTGTGTACAAGGTTGTACAAGTGTGTACGAGGTTGTACAAGTGTGTACAAGGTTGTACAAGTGTGTACAAGGTTGTACAAGTGTGTATAAGGTTGTACAAGTGTACACAAGTTTGTACAAGTGTGTACAAGTTTGTACAAGTGTGTACAAGTTTGTACAAGGTTGTACAAATGTGTACACGGGTGTACTAAAGTGAACAAGGGTGCACAAGTTTGTACAAGGGTGTACAAGTGTGTACAAGCTTGTACAAGTGTGTACAAGCTTGTACAAGTGTGTACAAGCTTGTACAAGTGTGTACAAGGGTGTACAGGTTTGTACAAGGTTGTACAAGTGTGTACAAGGGTGTACAAGTATGTACAAGAATGTACAATTTTGTACAAGTGTGTACAAGTTTGTAAAAGGTTGTACAAGTGTGTACAAGGGTGTACAAGTGTGTACAAGGTTGTATAAGTGTGTACAAGCTTGAACAAGTGTGTACAAGGTTGTACAAGTGTGTACAAGGTTGTACAAGTGTGTACAAGGTTGCACAAGTGTGTACAAGAGTGTACAATCGTGTACAAGCTTGTACAAGTGTGTACAAGGGTGTACAGGTTTGTACAAGGTTGTACAAGTGTGTACAAGGTTGTACAAGTGTGTACAAGGGTGTACAAGTTTGTACAAGTGTGTACAAGTTTGTACAAGTGTGTACAAGTTTGTACAAGTTTGTACAAATGTATACAAGGGTGTACAAAAGTGTACAAGGGTGCACAAGTTTGTACAAGGGTGTACAAGTGTGTACAAGCTTGTACAAGTGTGTACAAGCTTGTACAAGTGTGTACAAGGGTGTACAGGTTTGTACAATTTTGTACAAGTGTTTACAAGGGTGTACAAGTATGTACAAGAATGTACAAGTTTGTACAAGTGTGTACAAGTTTGTAAAAGGTTGTACAAGTGTGTACAAGGGTGTACAAGTGTGTACAAGGGTGCACAAGTGTGTACAAGGGTGTACAATCGTGTACAAGCTTGTACAAGTGTGTACAAGGGTGTACAGGTTTGTACAAGGTTGTACAAGTGTGTACAAGGTTGTACAAGTGTGTACAAGCTTGTACAAGTGTGTACAAGGTTGTACAAGTGTGTACAAGGTTGTACAAGTGTGTACAAGGTTGTACAAGTGTGTACAAGGTTGTACAAGTGTGTACAAGCTTGTACAAGTGTGTACAAGGTTTGTACAAGTGTGTACAAGGTTGTTCAAGTGTGTACATGTTTGTACAAGTGTGTTTAAGTTTGTACAAGGTTGTACAAATGTGTACAAGGGTGTACAAAAGTGTTCAAGTGTGCACAAGTTTGTACAAGGGTGTACAGGTGTGTACAAGCTTGTACAAGTGTGTACAAGCTTGTACAAGTGTGTACAAGCTTGTACAAGTGTGTACAAGGGTGTACAGGTTTGTACAAGGTTGTACAAGTGTGTACAAGGGTGTACAAGTATGTACAAGAATGTAAAATTTTGTACAAGTGTGTACAAGGGTGTACAAGTGTGTACAAGGTTGTACAAGTGTGTACAAGGTTTTACAATTGTGTACGAGGTTGTACAAGTGTGTACAAGGTTGTACAAGTGTGTACGAGGTTGTACAAGTGTGTACAAGGTTGTACAAGTGTGTACAAGGTTGTACAAGTGTGTACAAGGTTGTACAAGTGTACACAAGTTTGTACAAGTGTGTACAAGTTTGTACAAGTGTGTACAAGTTTGTACAAGGTTGTACAAATGTGTACAAGGGTGTACAAAAGTGTACAAGGGTGCACAAGTTTGTACAAGGGTGTACAAGTGTGTACAAGCTTGTACAAGTGTGTACAAGCTTGTACAAGTGTGTACAAGCTTGTACAAGTGTGTACAAGCTTGTACAAGTGTGTACAAGGGTGTACAGGTTTGTACAAGGTTGTACAAGTGTGTACAAGGGTGTACAAGTATGTACAAGAATGTACAATTTTGTACAAGTGTGTACAAGTTTGTAAAAGGTTGTACAAGTGTGTACAAGGGTGTACAAGTGTGTACAAGGTTGTACAAGTGTGTACAAGCTTGAACAAGTGTGTACAAGGTTGTACAAGTGTGTACAAGGTTGTACAAGTGTGTACAAGGTTGCACAAGTGTGTACAAGAGTGTACAATCGTGTACAAGCTTGTACAAGTGTGTACAAGGGTGTACAGGTTTGTACAAGGTTGTACAAGTGTGTACAAGGTTGTACAAGTGTGTACAAGGGTGTACAAGTTTGTACAAGTGTGTACAAGTTTGTACAAGTGTGTACAAGTTTGTACAAGTTTGTACAAATGTATACAAGGGTGTACAAAAGTGTACAAGGGTGCACAAGTTTGTACAAGGGTGTACAAGTGTGTACAAGCTTGTACAAGTGTGTAAAAGCTTGTACAAGTGTGTACAAGGGTGTACAGGTTTGTACAATTTTGTACAAGTGTTTACAAGGGTGTACAAGTATGTACAAGAATGTACAAGTTTGTACAAGTGTGTACAAGTTTGTAAAAGGTTGTACAAGTGTGTACAAGGGTGTACAAGTGTGTACAAGGGTGCACAAGTGTGTACAAGGGTGTACAATCGTGTACAAGCTTGTACAAGTGTGTACAAGGGTGTACAGGTTTGTACAAGGTTGTACAAGTGTGTACAAGGTTGTACAAGTGTGTACAAGCTTGTACAAGTGTGTACAAGGTTGTACAAGTGTGTACAAGGTTGTACAAGTGTGTACAAGGTTGTACAAGTGTGTACAAGGTTGTACAAGTGTGTACAAGCTTGTACAAGTGTGTACAAGGTTTGTACAAGTGTGTACAAGGTTGTTCAAGTGTGTACATGTTTGTACAAGTGTGTTTAAGTTTGTACAAGGTTGTACAAATGTGTACAAGGGTGTACAAAAGTGTTCAAGTGTGCACAAGTTTGTACAAGGGTGTACAAGTGTGTACAAGCTTGTACAAGTGTGTACAAGCTTGTACAAGTGTGTACAAGCTTGTACAAGTGTGTACAAGGGTGTACAGGTTTGTACAAGGTTGTACAAGTGTGTACAAGGGTGTACAAGTATGTACAAGAATGTAAAATTTTGTACAAGTGTGTACAAGGGTGTAAAAGTGTGTACAAGGTTGTAAAAGTGTGTAAAAGGTTTTACAATTGTGTACAAGGTTGTACAAGTGTGTACAAGGTTGTACAAGTGTGTACGAGGTTGTACAAGTGTGTACAAGGTTGTACAAGTGTGTACAAGGTTGTACAAGTGTGTACAAGGTTGTACAAGTGTGTACAAGGTTGTACAAGTGTACACAAGTTTGTACAAGTGTGTACAAGTTTGTACAAGTGTGTACAAGTTTGTACAAGGTTATACAAATGTGTACAAGGGTGTACAAAAGTGTACAAGGGTGCACAAGTTTGTACAAGGGTGTACAAGTGTGTACAAGCTTGTACAAGTGTGTGCAACCTTGTACACACTTGTACAACCTTGTACACACTTGTACAACCTTGTACACACTTGTTCAAGCTTGTACACACTTGTACAACCTTGTACACACTTGTACAAAGTTTGTACAAGTGTGTACAAGTGTGTACAAGCTTGTACAAGTGTGTACAAGGGTGTACAGGTTTGTACAAGGTTGTACAAGTGTGTACAAGGGTGTACAAGTATGTACAAGAATGTACAATTTTGTACAAGTGTGTACAAGTTTGTAAAAGGTTGTACAAGTGTGTACAAGGGTGTACAAGTGTGTACAAGGTTGTACAAGTGTGTACAAGCTTGAACAAGTGTGTACAAGGTTGTACAAGTGTACACAAGTTTGTACAAGTGTGTACAAGTTTGTACAAGTGTGTACAAGTTTGTACAAGGTTGTACAAATGTGTACAAGGGTGTACAAAAGTGTACAAGGGTGCACAAGTTTGTACAAGGGTGTACAAGTGTGTACAAGCTTGTACAAGTGTGTACAAGCTTGTACAAGTGTGTACAAGCTTGTACAAGTGTGTACAAGCTTGTACAAGTTTGTACAAGCTTGTACAAGTGTGTACAAGGGTGTACAGGTTTGTACAAGGTTGTACAAGTGTGTACAAGGGTGTACAAGTATGTACAAGAATGTACAATTTTGTACAAGTGTGTACAAGTTTGTAAAAGGTTGTACAAGTGTGTACAAGGGTGTACAAGTGTGTACAAGGTTGTACAAGTGTGTACAAGCTTGAACAAGTGTGTACAAGTTTGTACAAGTGTGTACAAGGTTGTACAAGTGTGTACAAGGTTGCACAAGTGTGTACAAGAGTGTACAATCGTGTACAAGCTTGTACAAGTGTGTACAAGGGTGTACAGGTTTGTACAAGGTTGTACAAGTGTGTACAAGGTTGTACAAGTGTGTACAAGGGTGTACAAGTTTGTACAAGTGTGTACAAGTTTGTACAAGTGTGTACAAGTTTGTACAAGTTTGTACAAATGTATACAAGGGTGTACAAAAGTGTACAAGGGTGCACAAGTTTGTACAAGGGTGTACAAGTGTGTACAAGCTTGTACAAGTGTGTACAAGCTTGTACAAGTGTGTACAAGGGTGTACAGGTTTGTACAATTTTGTACAAGTGTTTACAAGGGTGTACAAGTATGTACAAGAATGTACAAGTTTGTACAAGTGTGTACAAGTTTGTAAAAGGTTGTACAAGTGTGTACAAGGGTGTACAAGTGTGTACAAGGGTGCACAAGTGTGTACAAGGGTGTACAATCGTGTACAAGCTTGTACAAGTGTGTACAAGGGTGTACAGGTTTGTACAAGGTTGTACAAGTGTGTACAAGGTTGTACAAGTGTGTACAAGCTTGTACAAGTGTGTACAAGCTTGTACAAGTGTGTACAAGGTTGTACAAGTGTGTACAAGGTTGTACAAGTGTGTACAAGGTTGTACAAGTGTGTACAAGCTTGTACAAGTGTGTACAAGGTTTGTACAAGTGTGTACAAGGTTGTTCAAGTGTGTACATGTTTGTACAAGTGTGTTTAAGTTTGTACAAGGTTGTACAAATGTGTACAAGGGTGTACAAAAGTGTTCAAGTGTGCACAAGTTTGTACAAGGGTGTACAAGTGTGTACAAGCTTGTACAAGTGTGTACAAGGGTGTACAGGTTTGTACAAGGTTGTACAAGTGTGTACAAGTGTGTACAAGTATGTACAAGAATGTAAAATTTTGTACAAGTGTGTACAAGGGTGTAAAAGTGTGTACAAGGTTGTAAAAGTGTGTAAAAGGTTTTACAATTGTGTACAAGGTTGTACAAGTGTGTACAAGGTTGTACAAGTGTGTACGAGGTTGTACAAGTGTGTACAAGGTTGTACAAGTGTGTACAAGGTTGTACAAGTGTGTACAAGGTTGTACAAGTGTACACAAGTTTGTACAAGTGTGTACAAGTTTGTACAAGGTTGTACAAATGTGTACAAGGGTGTACAAAAGTGTACAAGGGTGCACAAGTTTGTACAAGGGCGTACAAGTGTGTACAAGCTTGTACAAGTGTGTACAAGCTTGTACAAGTGTGTACAAGGGTGTACAGGTTTGTACAAGGTTGTAAAAGTGTGTACAAGGGTGTACAAGTATGTACAAGAATGTACAATTTTGTACAAGTGTGTACAAGTTTGTAAAAGGTTGTACAAGTGTGTACAAGGGTGTACAAGTGTGTACAAGGTTGTACAAGTGTGTACAAGCTTGAACAAGTGTGTACAAGGTTGTACAAGTGTGTACAAGGTTGTACAAGTGTGTACAAGGTTGCACAAGTGTGTACAAGAGTGTACAATCGTGTACAAGCTTGTACAAGTGTGTACAAGGGTGTACAGGTTTGTACAAGGTTGTACAAGTGTGTACAAGGTTGTACAAGTGTGTACAAGGGTGTACAAGTTTGTACAAGTGTGTACAAGTTTGTACAAGTGTGTACAAGTTTGTACAAGTTTGTACAAATGTATACAAGGGTGTACAAAAGTGTACAAGGGTGCACAAGTTTGTACAAGGGTGTACAAGTGTGTACAAGCTTGTACAAGTGTGTACAAGCTTGTACAAGTGTGTACAAGGGTGTACAGGTTTGTACAATTTTGTACAAGTGTTTACAAGGGTGTACAAGTATGTACAAGAATGTACAAGTTTGTACAAGTGTGTACAAGTTTGTAAAAGGTTGTACATGTGTGTACAAGGGTGTACAAGTGTGTACAAGGGTGCACAAGTGTGTACAAGGGTGTACAATCGTGTACAAGCTTGTACAAGTGCGTACAAGGGTGTACAGGTTTGTACAAGGTTGTACAAGTGTGTACAAGGGTGTACAAATGTATACAAGGATGTAAAAGTTTGTACAAGTGTGTACAAGTTTGTACAAGGTTGTACAAGTAAGTACAAGTTTGTATAAGAATGTACAAGTGTGTATAAGGTTTTACAATTGTGTAAAAGGTTGTACAATTGTGTAAAAGGTTGTACAAGTGTGTACAAGGTTGTACAAGTGTGTACAAGCTTGTACAAGTGTGTACAAGGTTGTACAAGTGTGTACAAAGTTGTACAAGTGTGTACAAGCTTGTACAAGTGTGTACAAGGTTGTACAAGTGTGTACAAGGTTGTTCAAGTGTGTACATGTTTGTACAAGTGTGTTTAAGTTTGTACAAGGTTGTACAAATGTGTACAAGGGTGTACAAAAGTGTTCAAGGGTGCACAAGTTTGTACAAGGGTGTACAAGTGTGTACAAGCTTGTACAAGTGTGTACAAGCTTGTACAAGTGTGTACAAGGGTGTACAGGATTGTACAAGGTTGTACAAGTGTGTACAAGGGTGTACAAGTATGTACAAGAATGTAAAATTTTGTACAAGTGTGTACAAGGGTGTACAAGTGTGTACAAGGTTGTACAAGTGTGTACAAGGTTTTACAATTGTGTACAAGGTTGTACAAGTGTGTACAAGGTTGTACAAGTGTGTACGAGGTTGTACAAGTGTGTACAAGGTTGTACAAGTGTGTACAAGGTTGTACAAGTGTGTACAAGGTTGTACAAGTGTACACAAGTTTGTACAAGTGTGTACAAGTTTGTACAAGTGTGTACAAGTTTGTACAAGGTTGTACAAATGTGTACAAGGGTGTACAAAAGTGTACAAGGGTGCACAAGTTTGTACAAGGGTGTACAAGTGTGTACAAGCTTGTACAAGTGTGTACAAGCTTGTACAAGTGTGTACAAGCTTGTACAAGTGTGTACAAGGGTGTACAGGTTTGTACAAGCTTGTACAAGTGTGTACAAGCTTGTACAAGTGTGTACAAGGGTGTACAGGTTTGTACAAGGTTGTACAAGTGTGTACAAGGGTGTACAAGTATGTACAAGAATGTAAAATTTTGTACAAGTGTGTACAAGGGTGTAAAAGTGTGTACAAGGTTGTAAAAGTGTGTAAAAGGTTTTACAATTGTGTACAAGGTTGTACAAGTGTGTACAAGGTTGTACAAGTGTGTACGAGGTTGTACAAGTGTGTACAAGGTTGTACAAGTGTGTACAAGGTTGTACAAGTGTGTACAAGGTTGTACAAGTGTACACAAGTTTGTACAAGTGTGTACAAGTTTGTACAAGTGTGTACAAGTTTGTACAAGGTTGTACAAATGTGTACAAGGGTGTACAAAAGTGTACAAGGGTGCACAAGTTTGTACAAGGGTGTACAAGTGTGTACAAGCTTGTACAAGTGTGTACAAGCTTGTACAAGTGTGTACAAGGGTGTACAGGTTTGTACAAGGTTGTACAAGTGTGTACAAGGGTGTACAAGTATGTACAAGAATGTACAATTTTGTACAAGTGTGTACAAGTTTGTAAAAGGTTGTACAAGTGTGTCAAGGGTGTACAAGTGTGTACAAGGTTGTACAAGTTTGTACAAGGGTGTACAAGTGTGTACAAGCTTGTACAAGTGTGTACAAGCTTGTACAAGTGTGTACAAGTTTGTACAAGTGTGTACAAGCTTGTACAAGTTTGTACAAGCTTGTACAAGTGTGTACAAGGGTGTACAGGTTTGTACAAGGTTGTACAAGTGTGTACAAGGGTGTACAAGTATGTACAAGAATGTACAATTTTGTACAAGTGTGTACAAGTTTGTAAAAGGTTGTACAAGTGTGTACAAGGGTGTACAAGTGTGTACAAGGTTGTACAAGTGTGTACAAGCTTGAACAAGTGTGTACAAGGTTGTACAAGTGTGTACAAGGTTGTACAAGTGTGTACAAGGTTGCACAAGTGTGTACAAGAGTGTACAATCGTGTACAAGCTTGTACAAGTGTGTACAAGGGTGTACAGGTTTGTACAAGGTTGTACAAGTGTGTACAAGGTTGTACAAGTGTGTACAAGGGTGTACAAGTTTGTACAAGTGTGTACAAGTTTGTACAAGTGTGTACAAGTTTGTACAAGTTTGTACAAATGTATACAAGGGTGTACAAAAGTGTACAAGGGTGCACAAGTTTGTACAAGGGTGTACAAGTGTGTACAAGCTTGTACAAGTGTGTACAAGCTTGTACAAGTGTGTACAAGGGTGTACAGGTTTGTACAATTTTGTACAAGTGTTTACAAGGGTGTACAAGTATGTACAAGAATGTACAAGTTTGTACAAGTGTGTACAAGTTTGTAAAAGGTTGTACAAGTGTGTACAAGGGTGTACAAGTGTGTACAAGGGTGCACAAGTGTGTACAAGGGTGTACAATCGTGTACAAGCTTGTACAAGTGTGTACAAGGGTGTACAGGTTTGTACAAGGTTGTACAAGTGTGTACAAGGTTGTACAAGTGTGTACAAGCTTGTACAAGTGTGTACAAGGTTGTACAAGTGTGTACAAGGTTGTACAAGTGTGTACAAGGTTGTACAAGTGTGTACAAGGTTGTACAAGTGTGTACAAGCTTGTACAAGTGTGTACAAGGTTTGTACAAGTGTGTACAAGGTTGTTCAAGTGTGTACATGTTTGTACAAGTGTGTTTAAGTTTGTACAAGGTTGTACAAATGTGTACAAGGGTGTACAAAAGTGTTCAAGTGTGCACAAGTTTGTACAAGGGTGTACAAGTGTGTACAAGCTTGTACAAGTGTGTACAAGCTTGTACAAGTGTGTACAAGCTTGTACAAGTGTGTACAAGGGTGTACAGGTTTGTACAAGGTTGTACAAGTGTGTACAAGTGTGTACAAGTATGTACAAGAATGTAAAATTTTGTACAAGTGTGTACAAGGGTGTAAAAGTGTGTACAAGGTTGTAAAAGTGTGTAAAAGGTTTTACAATTGTGTACAAGGTTGTACAAGTGTGTACAAGGTTGTACAAGTGTGTACGAGGTTGTACAAGTGTGTACAAGGTTGTACAAGTGTGTACAAGGTTGTACAAGTGTGTACAAGGTTGTACAAGTGTACACAAGTTTGTACAAGTGTGTACAAGTTTGTACAAGGTTGTACAAATGTGTACAAGGGTGTACAAAAGTGTACAAGGGTGCACAAGTTTGTACAAGGGTGTACAAGTGTGTACAAGCTTGTACAAGTGTGTACAAGCTTGTACAAGTGTGTACAAGGGTGTACAGGTTTGTACAAGGTTGTAAAAGTGTGTACAAGGGTGTACAAGTATGTACAAGAATGTACAATTTTGTACAAGTGTGTACAAGTTTGTAAAAGGTTGTACAAGTGTGTACAAGGGTGTACAAGTGTGTACAAGGTTGTACAAGTGTGTACAAGCTTGAACAAGTGTGTACAAGGTTGTACAAGTGTGTACAAGGTTGTACAAGTGTGTACAAGGTTGCACAAGTGTGTACAAGAGTGTACAATCGTGTACAAGCTTGTACAAGTGTGTACAAGGGTGTACAGGTTTGTACAAGGTTGTACAAGTGTGTACAAGGTTGTACAAGTGTGTACAAGGGTGTACAAGTTTGTACAAGTGTGTACAAGTTTGTACAAGTGTGTACAAGTTTGTACAAGTTTGTACAAATGTATACAAGGGTGTACAAAAGTGTACAAGGGTGCACAAGTTTGTACAAGGGTGTACAAGTGTGTACAAGCTTGTACAAGTGTGTACAAGCTTGTACAAGTGTGTACAAGGGTGTACAGGTTTGTACAATTTTGTACAAGTGTTTACAAGGGTGTACAAGTATGTACAAGAATGTACAAGTTTGTACAAGTGTGTACAAGTTTGTAAAAGGTTGTACATGTGTGTACAAGGGTGTACAAGTGTGTACAAGGGTGCACAAGTGTGTACAAGGGTGTACAATCGTGTACAAGCTTGTACAAGTGCGTACAAGGGTGTACAGGTTTGTACAAGGTTGTACAAGTGTGTACAAGGGTGTACAAATGTATACAAGGATGTAAAAGTTTGTACAAGTGTGTACAAGTTTGTACAAGGTTGTACAAGTAAGTACAAGTTTGTACAAGAATGTACAAGTGTGTATAAGGTTTTACAATTGTGTAAAAGGTTGTACAAGTGTGTACAAGGTTGTACAAGTGTGTACAAGCTTGTACAAGTGTGTACAAGGTTGTACAAGTGTGTACAAGGTTGTACAAGTGTGTACAAGCTTGTACAAGTGTGTACAAGGTTGTACAAGTGTGTACAAGGTTGTTCAAGTGTGTACATGTTTGTACAAGTGTGTTTAAGTTTGTACAAGGTTGTACAAATGTGTACAAGGGTGTACAAAAGTGTTCAAGGGTGCACAAGTTTGTACAAGGGTGTACAAGTGTGTACAAGCTTGTACAAGTGTGTACAAGCTTGTACAAGTGTGTACAAGCTTGTACAAGTGTGTACAAGCTTGTACAAGTGTGTACAAGCTTGTACAAGTGTGTACAAGGGTGTACAGGATTGTACAAGGTTGTACAAGTGTGTACAAGGGTGTACAAGTATGTACAAGAATGTAAAATTTTGTACAAGTGTGTACAAGGGTGTACAAGTGTGTACAAGGTTGTACAAGTGTGTACAAGGTTTTACAATTGTGTACAAGGTTGTACAAGTGTGTACAAGGTTGTACAAGTGTGTACGAGGTTGTACAAGTGTGTACAAGGTTGTACAAGTGTGTACAAGGTTGTACAAGTGTGTACAAGGTTGTACAAGTGTACACAAGTTTGTACAAGTGTGTACAAGTTTGTACAAGTGTGTACAAGTTTGTACAAGGTTGTACAAATGTGTACAAGGGTGTACAAAAGTGTACAAGGGTGCACAAGTTTGTACAAGGGTGTACAAGTGTGTACAAGCTTGTACAAGTGTGTACAAGCTTGTACAAGTGTGTACAAGCTTGTACAAGTGTGTACAAGGGTGTACAGGTTTGTACAAGGTTGTACAAGTGTGTACAAGGGTGTACAAGTATGTACAAGAATGTACAATTTTGTACAAGTGTGTACAAGTTTGTAAAAGGTTGTACAAGTGTGTACAAGGGTGTACAAGTGTGTATAAGGTTGTACAAGTGTGTACAAGGTTGTACAAGTGTGTACAAGGTTGCACAAGTGTGTACAAGAGTGTACAATCGTGTACAAGCTTGTACAAGTGTGTACAAGGGTGTACAGGTTTGTACAAGGTTGTACAAGTGTGTACAAGGTTGTACAAGTGTGTACAAGGGTGTACAAGTTTGTACAAGTGTGTACAAGTTTGTACAAGTGTGTACAAGTTTGTACAAATGTATACAAGGGTGTACAAAAGTGTACAAGGGTGCACAAGTTTGTACAAGGGTGTACAAGTGTGTACAAGCTTGTACAAGTGTGTACAAGCTTGTACAAGTGTGTACAAGCTTGTACAAGTGTGTACAAGGGTGTACAAGTATGTACAAGAATGTACAAGTTTGTACAAGTGTGTACAAGTTTGTAAAAGGTTGTACATGTGTGTACAAGGGTGTACAAGTGTGTACAAGGGTGCACAAGTGTGTACAAGTGTGTACAAGCTTGTTCAAGTGTGTACAAGGTTGTACAAGTGTGTACAAGGTTGTACAAGTGTGTACAAGCTTGTACAAGTGTGTACAAGGTTGTACAAGTGTGTACAAAGTTGTACAAGTGTGTACAAGGTTGTTCAAGTGTGTACATGTTTGTACAAGTGTGTTTAAGTTTGTACAAGGTTGTACAAATGTGTACAAGGGTGTACAAAAGTGTTCAAGGCTGCACAAGTTTGTACAAGGGTGTACAAGTGTGTACAAGCTTGTACAAGTGTGTACAAGCTTGTACAAGTGTGTACAAGCTTGTACAAGTGTGTACAAGGGTGTACAGGTTTGTACAAGGTTGTACAAGTGTGTACAAGGGTGTACAAGTATGTACAAGAATGTAAAATTTTGTACAAGTGTGTACAAGGGTGTACAAGTGTGTACAAGGTTGTAAAAGTGTGTACAAGGTTTTACCATTGTGTACAAGGTTGTACAAGTGTGTACAAGGTTGTACAAGTGTGTACGAGGTTGTACAAGTGTGTACAAGGTTGTACAAGTGTGTACAAGGTTGTACAAGTGTGTACAAGGTTGTACAAGTGTACACAAGTTTGTACAAGTGTGTACAAGTGTGTACAAGTTTGTACAAGGTTGTACAAGTGTGTACGAGGTTGTACAAGTGTGTACAAGGTTGTACAAGTGTGTACAAGCTTGTACAAGTGTGTACAAGCTTGTACAAGTGTGTACAAGGGTGTACAGGTTTGTACAAGGTTGTACAAGTGTGTACAAGGGTGTACAAGTATGTACAAGAATGTACAATTTTGTACAAGTGTGTACAAGTTTGTAAAAGGGTGTACAAGTGTGTACAAGGGTGTACAAGTGTGTACAAGGTTGTACAAGTGTGTACAAGCTTGAACAAGTGTGTACAAGGTTGTACAAGTGTGTACAAGGTTGTACAAGTGTGTACAAGGTTGCACAAGTGTGTACAAGAGTGTACAATCGTGTACAAGCTTGTACAAGTGTGTACAAGGGTGTACAGGTTTGTACAAGGTTGTACAAGTGTGTACAAGGTTGTACAAGTGTGTACAAGGGTGTACAAGTTTGTACAAGTGTGTACAAGTTTGTACAAGTGTGTACAAGTTTGTACAAGTTTGTACAAATGTATACAAGGGTGTACAAAAGTGTACAAGGGTGCACAAGTTTGTACAAGGGTGTACAAGTGTGTACAAGCTTGTACAAGTGTGTACAAGCTTGTACAAGTGTGTACAAGGGTGTACAGGTTTGTACAATTTTGTACAAGTGTTTACAAGGGTGTACAAGTATGTACAAGAATGTACTAGTTTGTACAAGTGTGTACAAGTTTGTAAAAGGTTGTACATGTGTGTACAAGGGTGTACAAGTGTGTACAAGGGTGCACAAGTGTGTACAAGGGTGTACAATCGTGTACAAGCTTGTACAAGTGTGTACAAGGGTGTACAGGTTTGTACAAGGTTGTACAAGTGTGTACAAGGGTGTACAAATGTATACAAGGATGTAAAAGTTTGTACAAGTGTGTACAAGTTTGTACAAGGTTGTACAAGTAAGTACAAGTTTGTACAAGGTTGTACAAGTGTGTACAAGGTTGTACAAGTGTGTACGAGGTTGTACAAGTGTGTACAAGGTTGTACAAGTGTGTACAAGGTTGTACAAGTGTGTACAAGGTTGTACAAGTGTACACAAGTTTGTACAAGTGTGTACAAGTGTGTACAAGTTTGTACAAGGTTGTACAAATGTGTACAAGGGTGTACAAAAGTGTACAAGGGTGCACAAGTTTGTACAAGGGTGTACAAGTGTGTACAAGCTTGTACAAGTGTGTACAAGCTTGTACAAGTGTGTACAAGGGTGTACAGGTTTGTACAAGGTTGTACAAGTGTGTACAAGGGTGTACAAGTATGTACAAGAATGTACAATTTTGTACAAGTGTGTACAAGTTTGTAAAAGGGTGTACAAGTGTGTACAAGGGTGTATAAGGTTTTACAATTGTGTAAAAGGTTGTACAAGTGTGGACAAGGTTGTACAAGTGTGTACAAGCTTGTACAAGTGTGTACAAGGTTGTACAAGTGTGTACAAGGTTGTACAAGTGTGTACAAGCTTGTACAAGTGTGTACAAGGTTGTACAAGTGTGTACAAGGTTGTTCAAGTGTGTACATGTTTGTACAAGTGTGTTTAAGTTTGTACAAGGTTGTACAAATGTGTACAAGGGTGTACAAAAGTGTTCAAGGGTGCACAAGTTTGTACAAGGGTGTACAAGTGTGTACAAGCTTGTACAAGTGTGTACAAGTTTGTACAAGTGTGTACAAGCTTGTACAAGTGTGTACAAGCTTGTACAAGTGTGTACAAGGGTGTACAGGATTGTACAAGGTTGTACAAGTGTGTACAAGGGTGTACAAGTATGTACAAGAATGTAAAATTTTGTACAAGTGTGTACAAGGGTGTACAAGTGTGTACAAGGTTGTACAAGTGTGTACAAGGTTTTACAATTGTGTACAAGGTTGTACAAGTGTGTACAAGGTTGTACAAGTGTGTACGAGGTTGTACAAGTGTGTACAAGGTTGTACAAGTGTGTACAAGGTTGTACAAGTGTGTACAAGGTTGTACAAGTGTACACAAGTTTGTACAAGTGTGTACAAGTTTGTACAAGTGTGTACAAGTTTGTACAATGTTGTACAAATGTGTACAAGGGTGTACAAAAGTGTACAAGGGTGCACAAGTTTGTACAAGGGTGTACAAGTGTGTACAAGCTTGTACAAGTGTGTACAAGCTTGTACAAGTGTGTACAAGCTTGTACAAGTGTGTACAAGGGTGTACAGGTTTGTACAAGGTTGTACAAGTGTGTACAAGGGTGTACAAGTATGTACAAGAATGTACAATTTTGTACAAGTGTGTACAAGTTTGTAAAAGGTTGTACAAGTGTGTACAAGGGTGTACAAGTGTGTATAAGGTTGTACAAGTGTGTACAAGGTTGTACAAGTGTGTACAAGGTTGCACAAGTGTGTACAAGAGTGTACAATCGTGTACAAGCTTGTACAAGTGTGTACAAGGGTGTACAGGTTTGTACAAGGTTGTACAAGTGTGTACAAGGTTGTACAAGTGTGTACAAGGGTGTACAAGTTTGTACAAGTGTGTACAAGTTTGTACAAGTGTGTACAAGTTTGTACAAATGTATACAAGGGTGTACAAAAGTGTACAAGGGTGCACAAGTTTGTACAAGGGTGTACAAGTGTGTACAAGCTTGTACAAGTGTGTACAAGCTTGTACAAGTGTGTACAAGCTTGTACAAGTGTGTACAAGGGTGTACAAGTATGTACAAGAATGTACAAGTTTGTACAAGTGTGTACAAGTTTGTAAAAGGTTGTACATGTGTGTACAAGGGTGTACAAGTGTGTACAAGGGTGCACAAGTGTGTACAAGTGTGTACAAGCTTGTTCAAGTGTGTACAAGGTTGTACAAGTGTGTACAAGGTTGTACAAGTGTGTACAAGCTTGTACAAGTGTGTACAAGGTTGTACAAGTGTGTACAAAGTTGTACAAGTGTGTACAAGGTTGTTCAAGTGTGTACATGTTTGTACAAGTGTGTTTAAGTTTGTACAAGGTTGTACAAATGTGTACAAGGGTGTACAAAAGTGTTCAAGGGTGCACAAGGTTGTACAAGTGTGTACAAGGGTGTACAAGTATGTACAAGAATGTACAATTTTGTACAAGTGTGTACAAGTTTGTAAAAGGTTGTACAAGTGTGTACAAGGGTGTACAAGTGTGTACAAGGTTGTACAAGTGTGTACAAGCTTGAACAAGTGTGTACAAGGTTGTACAAGTGTGTACAAGGTTGTACAAGTGTGTACAAGCTTGTACAAGTGTGTACAAGGTTGTACAAGTGTGTACAAGGTTGTTCAAGTGTGTACATGTTTGTACAAGTGTGTTTAAGTTTGTACAAGGTTGTACAAATGTGTACAAGGGTGTACAAAAGTGTTCAAGGGTGCACAAGTTTGTACAAGGGTGTACAAGTGTGTACAAGCTTGTACAAGTGTGTACAAGCTTGTACAAGTGTGTACAAGCTTGTACAAGTGTGTACAAGCTTGTACAAGTGTGTACAAGGGTGTACAGGATTGTACAAGGTTGTACAAGTGTGTACAAGGGTGTACAAGTATGTACAAGAATGTAAAATTTTGTACAAGTGTGTACAAGGGTGTACAAGTGTGTACAAGGTTGTACAAGTGTGTACAAGGTTTTACAATTGTGTACAAGGTTGTACAAGTGTGTACAAGGTTGTACAAGTGTGTACGAGGTTGTACAAGTGTGTACAAGGTTGTACAAGTGTGTACAAGGTTGTACAAGTGTGTACAAGGTTGTACAAGTGTACACAAGTTTGTACAAGTGTGTACAAGTTTGTACAAGTGTGTACAAGTTTGTACAATGTTGTACAAATGTGTACAAGGGTGTACAAAAGTGTACAAGGGTGCACAAGTTTGTACAAGGGTGTACAAGTGTGTACAAGCTTGTACAAGTGTGTACAAGCTTGTACAAGTGTGTACAAGCTTGTACAAGTGTGTACAAGGGTGTACAGGTTTGTACAAGGTTGTACAAGTGTGTACAAGGGTGTACAAGTATGTACAAGAATGTACAATTTTGTACAAGTGTGTACAAGTTTGTAAAAGGTTGTACAAGTGTGTACAAGGGTGTACAAGTGTGTATAAGGTTGTACAAGTGTGTACAAGGTTGTACAAGTGTGTACAAGGTTGCACAAGTGTGTACAAGAGTGTACAATCGTGTACAAGCTTGTACAAGTGTGTACAAGGGTGTACAGGTTTGTACAAGGTTGTACAAGTGTGTACAAGGTTGTACAAGTGTGTACAAGGGTGTACAAGTTTGTACAAGTGTGTACAAGTTTGTACAAGTGTGTACAAGTTTGTACAAATGTATACAAGGGTGTACAAAAGTGTACAAGGGTGCACAAGTTTGTACAAGGGTGTACAAGTGTGTACAAGCTTGTACAAGTGTGTACAAGCTTGTACAAGTGTGTACAAGCTTGTACAAGTGTGTACAAGGGTGTACAAGTATGTACAAGAATGTACAAGTTTGTACAAGTGTGTACAAGTTTGTAAAAGGTTGTACATGTGTGTACAAGGGTGTACAAGTGTGTACAAGGGTGCACAAGTGTGTACAAGTGTGTACAAGCTTGTTCAAGTGTGTACAAGGTTGTACAAGTGTGTACAAGGTTGTACAAGTGTGTACAAGCTTGTACAAGTGTGTACAAGGTTGTACAAGTGTGTACAAAGTTGTACAAGTGTGTACAAGGTTGTTCAAGTGTGTACATGTTTGTACAAGTGTGTTTAAGTTTGTACAAGGTTGTACAAATGTGTACAAGGGTGTACAAAAGTGTTCAAGGGTGCACAAGGTTGTACAAGTGTGTACAAGGGTGTACAAGTATGTACAAGAATGTACAATTTTGTACAAGTGTGTACAAGTTTGTAAAAGGTTGTACAAGTGTGTACAAGGGTGTACAAGTGTGTACAAGGTTGTACAAGTGTGTACAAGCTTGAACAAGTGTGTACAAGGTTGTACAAGTGTGTACAAGGTTGTACAAGTGTGTACAAGTATAAACATATGGCAATTTTAAATTTAATTTATTAAATTATTTCTCTTTACGAACAATAGAAAACGTTCGCTGACCCCTCATAGAAATAAAAAGTAAAGATGATCGCAAGATCTCAGGTTCAAGTCACGTTCTCATGGGCAAAGACCTGGCTGAGAACAAGCCAGGCATAGATTGAATTTCGATCTGGAATGCATCGTAGAAGAAATTGTAACCGATGGGAACAATCGACGAGAAACAATATTGTTCCCATCGATTCCAAGAAATTATACATGCATAGAGAAATTATTTTACTTACGGTCAGCACCACGCCCTCTGGAGGCTGGACATGAGGGGAGAAGCCAATGAGGACGATGATCGGAGATATTCCACCGATGATTGGAGGGTAGGCGTTTCCCGAAGACATCGGGGGAGGAACCAAACATCGAAGGAGGGAAAGGAGGTCTTGGAGACGAAAATTGTTAATCAGTCTTGGAGAGGTCTGAGGAAGTAACACTTCAACGAAGAAACCGTCGGGAGTCCCGGATCGAGTAGGGACAGTGACTTAGCGGGTTAGTCTGAAGCGCCTGTTAAGATCCCGACCAGACTCGAGACCACGAGGACACCACAACCCCACGGCTGTTCTTCAAGACCCAAGGCCACCAGGACACTACCACAGTACCAAGGACCAAAGCGAGGACCCGAAGAGGACGGCCCAGGACGAGCGACCGACGACGAGAGGAAGGACTGCGCTTCTATCAACCCTTGTGTCCCGAGCGAGCAACCCCGGAGTGTACGCCCGCACCTAAGGAACGCCCCGGGGAACCTTTCAATCGTCGCCCAACTGCCTCGTCTTGTGGTATGTCAAAATATCTTCACTCATTGGTCCTAGTGTGCACAACGTAAATGTGAGGGAAAAACTCCATAAAATATAACAATATATATATAAAAAATGAAATAAATAAACTATTAGAAAGAAAGGTTAATTAAAGTAAATATATATAAACAGAGTAAATGAAGTAGAATTACGTTAAAGTTCATATAAATATTAACCCTTAATTAAACTAAAAGGGGTCAACCTAAACTAGAGCCATTTGAAGTTTGAATAAACAGGATTCAAATCGAATCCAAATTAAATAAACCTATTAGTTGGACTACATATAGACGTGTATATAATAAAAGAGACAATCTCAAATATGTATAAATAATAAAAAAATCAGGGTGTTAAACACGTATTTTAAATGTTTGTTTAGTTTGTATATATTATTAGAAGGATGCACTAACTAGTCTAGTAAAATTATGATTTGACCTGGGCAAAATTGCTTTATAAGCCATTGAAGTGGTATTCGACTCAACAAATGTTACTTTACAACATATCCAAAATCCGACAAAATCCGACCATGGGAAAGTGTCTAAAAGTAAACTTTAAAATGGCGGCTATTTTTCTTAAGAGCCATTTATTTTAAAACAACAATAGTCAGATAAATATGGGATATGGCCTTAAAACAACGCAAGAAAACATTGTACGGTTTTATTTGGTATAGTGTTAGGTGCGCAGAGTGACGTACTAAAAGTTGCCAAAAATCGGTCTACAGGAAACCCCCTCTAATGACGATTAAAAATGGCAGTTATCCCCAACATTGGACACATTAAAAAATATATCACATGCATTTTCATGCATATTTTTTAGATATTCACTCATTTGTTATTTTGTTATTTATTATTTGAGATTACCACCGATATTTATTGTGTGGCTAGTCCTTTAATATGATAGGGAACACATTTTGGCCGCCATCTTGGATCTGCCATATTGGTTCCGCCATATTGGATATAAATATATATTTTTAAACGTAATGATAGTGTTGTGACACATCATTATAAATTAGATTTTCACGCTGATTTCAATGCTAAAATCAGTTTTAAAATATATTTTTTCGTTTTGAAGATATATTCAAACGAAAATTCTCCCTTATCCATTTCTTATGGACGTTACGTAGTTTGAACATTTTTTAAGATAATTTTTCTTATATCTCAAGTTTTTACTAACGCTTGCAGTTTGTTCTAGCCTTAAAATATTCGGTGGTAATAGTGTTTTCATTTGATCTATTGATCATTAAAATCGGACGTGTTATAGACGAGCTACAAACCCTAATACAATATTAAATTTAACTTTTAAAAAAATATTTTTTATTAAAAGATGTATATCTTGGGTTGCTAATATGTCACCAAGTTCTTTCTTGTCTCAAATTACTCAGTGGATGTTTAGCCTTAATTTTATGTATCACTTAATAAAATCCGACAAATTTAAAATGAGTCATGAATCTTTATTTAACAGTAAATTATTTATTTTAAGAAAATTGTCTTTAAATTATGGCATTCATCCCCAATTCTAATAACTCCCAATAAGTAATCCATAGCTAAAACAAAAGTCAATAATGTTACTATGTATTTAAGACCGTAAAGATTTTTGGAAGTTATTTAGAATTGGGGATATATGTCTGAAACTAAAGACAAATTTTGAAAAACAAATAATCTACTGTTAAATAAAGATTCGTGACTCAATTAAAATTCATCAGATTTTAATAAAATTTTAATAAAATTAAAGCCAAAGATTCACTGAGTAATTTGAGACCAGAATGAACTTGGTGACATATTAACAACCCGAGATATACAACTTTAAATAAAAATGTATATCTAAAAAGTTAAATTTAATATTTTTTATAGGGTTCGTAGCTCGTTTCTGAATCATCCGATTTTAATGATCAATAGCTCAAATGTAAACCCTTTCATCATAGAATATTTTAAGGCTAGAACAAACTGCAAGCGTTAGTAAAATCTGGAGATATAAGAAAAATTATCTAAAAAAATGTTCAAATTACGAAACGTCCATAAGAAATGTATGGGGGTACGACTTTTTGTTTTGTAGTCTTTTTGCATTGCCTATTTTGATATGTTTGATGTTTCATACTATAGTATTCATGTTTACTGTTTCATATAATAGTTATTTTTCACATATTTGTTCAAACGTCTGCGAATAATGTCCTTCTTGGTGCAAAAACTCGTACTGCTGTACAGTATCTGAAATACCGCCAACCCTAGAGTGATTATTGAAACTGGTCCATTCTTCTTTTATAACCCATTGCGCAACTGTGGATGTAAACATAATGGCCTGTTTTGTTCTGCTTTATGAGGGGAGTACCAGATCAATGAATGTAAGAACATTGAAACGAAATGATAACAGTTATTTAAATGAATAGTTTTTCCAAGAAAACCTATTAAATTTAGTTCTTTTTAAGTAACTATGGAAACTAAAATGTACATACAAATATGCCCTTGTCATTTTAATAAAGTCTATTCTTGTAAATATTTGATATTTCAACATCCAATCTGATATTTCATTTATGTATATGTGCTTTCCGTCATCCCATACCGCCAAAAGTCCTAAAACAAATATCACAAAAATATGAAATTTTGCCGCCATTTTGAATTTGATTTTTTAGTAATTTCCCATGGTCGGATTTTGTCGGATTTTGGATATGTTATAAAGCATTATTTTCTGTGTTGAATACCACTTCAATCACTTGTAAAGCAATTTTGCCCAGGTTTAAGGGTAATTTGTCGTATTTTTCCTGGACTATGTATGTAAATATCGGTTTGATTGGAGGATAGGACATTGTAAGGATTTACAACTTATATTTTAAATACATTTAAGTGACAAGGGAAACATTTCATTTCATATCATTATACAGATAATAAACTCAAAACATAGGGTGTAAATATTCAATCATATAATTTCAATTGTATTTGTGATTTTGTTATTCTAAATTATTATTATATCGCTGTATAACAATTATTTACTCTTTATTAACTCTTTATTTTATGTACTTATTTTATGTGTGCACTTTTAGTTAGACTTATTAAATCATAGTATTATACTGCACTGGTGTTCACTTATTCCACGATCCTGGAGGTCCTCCATTTAGTGAGTACTTTACCCTAGCTACATTTTTCCCCCTTTGAAGTAAGTTTTGTTTGGTGAAAGTTTTCGTAAGTTTCTTTTACCTCTACAGAGGAGTAGAGGCTAGAGAGCTTTACATGGTGGAGGCGCCGTTTTGATTTAATTGTCAAGGAATAAGTGAACTCAGTGATAGTGCATGTGCTAGTCTTAAGAGGGTTGTATGCTATATTGATATAAGATATCTATTACTATAAATGGTTATTTAAGATTATCAAATGTGTATGTTTATTTAAATATTTCAACAAAGTGTTAGGGCCAAATTAGGGTCAACTTACATAAAACGCTCTTTTACTAATTAATTAATTAACTTCCCCAAATTATTAAATTCACTAAGTCTATACCCAATAATAAATATTTTACCATTAAAATGACATGAGTGAAGATAGGGCAATAACCTTGACATTACAAAAGGACGTTTACCGACTCAGTAAAGAAGAACTTCAAAACACTTTAACTAAATTCAACATAAAATATAGGGATAGTGACACTGTAGCTGATCTTAGACCAATAATTGCCGACTTAAAATCCTACATAAAACACAACCTAACCGAAGAGAAAAAACACATACTTAGAAAACTATTAGGAAGACAATATCCTCACGAACGTAGAATTAATCAAATACCCAGGTCTACTCCGAGTACAAAATTTTATAGAGGATAGGGACAATTTATACGACACCGCTGAAGATCAAACCGAAGAAGCAGAGTACGAGGAAATTCACTTCCAATTAGGACCGGAACAAGCAAAAATGGCAGATAGGAAAGAAAAACTTCCCCTAATATCCGCGGGAACATATCACGGGCTACCAACTGAAAATCCTAACGAATTTTTAGACCGATATGAACTTGCGGCTCTGTCGAATCATTGGCAGGAAGAAACTAAACTTAATCTATTTCCAGCTCATTTAACCGGCACAGCCCTTTCGTGGTACAAACATCAGATCAGAAACAACGCACCGGTAAATTGGAACAATCTCAAAGAAACATTTGTATCTACATTCACCCCGGCAGCACAGGCAACAAATCTACAAAACATTTTAGATAAAAAAATTCAAGGGAAAGATCAACCCGTTATAGCTTATTATTTCGAAATTTTAACCTTGTGTAGGCGGTACGACCCCGAAATCACAGACAAACGTATCGCGCAATACATAATCCAAGGATTAAAGCCGGAATTTTGTGACAAGATTGTTACCGAACCCTGTGACACGCTCGAAGACCTCGAGAAAAGCCTAAAGAAGGTCGAATTACAACTAGAAATTAAGGCAGCAAATAGGGAAAAGCACAGTAGATTAGATGCCCATGCCCCAAGCCAAAGCAATATTAGCACAGGTAACAGGACGGAAGAAATACATCTTCTTCAAGAAGAAATAAAAAGCTTAAAGGAGCAAATCAACAACATGGCCATCCACAACAACCCTCAACAACAAAGGCAGCCATCAACTAGCTACCAACAACAGAGGGTCAACAACGACAGGGGAATGCGGAACTACACACACTCAGCACCTCCACCCACGCATCGCGGCCCAGCTGGCAGCACGGCACCCTGGCAAGGTCGTAGCTACAACACCAACATGCAGTCACACTATAGGGGTAGGAACATGTTCTGCCAAATCTGCAAGAGAAACAACCATGACACCCACCAATGCAGATTCAGGTCCTACGCACCAGTCCACACCAACACCAGGAAATACTGCGACCACTGCAAGATGACCAACCACTCGAGAGAAGAATGCTTCCGACTAAAACCTAAAATGTACAAAAATGACCGAACCCAACAAAAAAACTAATTAGAAGGGGGCCTTTCCATACTAACAACACAGGAAGGTCTCCTCAACCATTCAGTATTAGGCCACAAAATACCCAAAATACATATTTTGAAATTACGAATTACGAACAAGAATTCCCTACCATACAAACTTCTAAACACATGAAACAACATAAAAAACAGATAAAAATTGAGGATGAGAAGAAAGAGGATAGATCGAGACACTACACTAGAACAGAAGAAAATTCTAGAGAAAGTAGAGGATCGAAGAAATTGGGTTTAGACCAAAGAAATTGGAGAACTCGTTCGACCTTTGAACCATTGTTTGATAGGACGACACATTGGAAGAGAGAAACGGATAAAGGATGTTACGAGGATAAGAAGAGGAATGAGAAGAAGATGGCAGAAGAGAAGAAGAAGGCAGAAGAGGATAAGAAGAAGAATGAAGAGGAAGTGAAGGAGACTGATATAGAACGAGATGAAATTTTAGGAGAACAAGATAAGAAGAAAATCTGCAAAGAATTAGAAGAACAGGAAGAACAACACATTGTTAACGGTTGTGAGATGCAACGTATAGCTCCCGACAGAATACACAAAACAAGGAAGAATCGAAGATCAGAAGATAAGGAGATATACGAAACGCTATTCAAGATGGGAAAGCAGGAAAATAATACGGTTCCAGTTTTGACGTTAAATGCTAGGTTAACAAACCATCACAACGAAGTAATACAGTGCATAGTAGATACGGGATGTAATATTAGCTTAATAAATTCAAAACTAGTAAATGAAGGGAACATTATTAAAAGTCAAACACCTAATGTGTTATCAGCAAATAGTACACCAATAAACATTTTAGGGACAACAGAAATCATGTTGGAAATAGATAACATAATTATTAGAGAGACACTTTACGTGTCACCAGATATAATTAATGACATAATTTTAGGCAACCGATTCTTAAACAAGAACAAACTTGAGCTAAATTACAACACAAAAGAAATCATTTTCAATTTAGGTGACTACAAACACAAAATTAAAATGAACAAGAAGTGGTTATTTCAAATTGAAAATGTAAACTGTCATTTCACAACTCAATCTGACAAACAAAACATTATCGATATTAAATGTGATAGGGACCTGATTATTGCTCCACATCAACACATAAGGGTAGAACTAAAGGCAAATGTTAGTAAGGAAGCAGTTTTTGAACAAGAAAAATCTTTAAAAGAAAAGAAGAAATGTCATATTTATCTCATAGAGGGAAATAAATATTTAAATATCTACAATGCTTCAAATACCCACAAACATATAAATGCCAACACAACATTAGGTTACTGCACGGATGAAATTACTGTTAGCGTGCATCACACAAATAAACATACCCAGGAGATAATTCATCCAAGAAATCCAAACAAACAAATTCTTAAGGACAAAGATAACGTAAATTTCAACATCTCTCCCCACTTAACAACAGATCAACACAATCAGGTCGTTAAAATGCTAAAAAAATATTCCGATATGTTCACTACAAATATCAAGGATCTAACCCCTGCAAATTTACCACCAGTATCGCTAGAAACAATTCCCAACGCCCAACCAGTAAATTCACCTCCGTATAAACAAAATAAACAAGAGCGAGATGAACTAAATAAATTATTAGATGAGCTGTTAGAAGCCGATATTTTAGAAGAATGCCCGGATTTCTGTGAATACGCAAGCCCAGTATTTATAACACGAAATAAGGACAAATCTCCACGTCTTGTTGGCGACATGAGAAAAGTAAACCAAATTTTAAAACCATGTATTTATCCCACTCCATCCGTAAACTTGGTACTAAACAGCTTAAATAATGCCAACACGTTCACTAAATTAGATTTAAAGGGAGCATACCACCAATTATTGGTAAGAGAACAAGATAGACAATTATTAACGATTAAAACTCAGGACAGACTACTTAGATACAAAAGGCTTACCATGGGATTAAAAGTATCTTCAGCATTATTTAGTAAAGCGATCCTAGCTTTATTAAACAAACACCTATACAATAAAGTCGTTTGCTACATTGACGATGTTATTGTTTACGGGAAATCGTTTGAACAAGATCTACAAAATTTGGAAACAGTCTTAAAAATTCTACACGAAGCTAACTTGAAATTAAATACACAAAAATGTAAATTTTTATATGAACAAGTGGACATCTTGGGATACACAGTAACAAACCAGGGAATATTACCTCAAAAATCTACAGTCACAGCCATTCAAGACTTTAAAAGGCCAAATTGTATTAGAAAAGTTAGGCAATTTTTAGGCTCATCATCATTTTTCCGAAAACATATAAAAAATTATGCTGATATAACCTTACCTCTTACAAACTTAATTAAAGACTCAAACAAAAACATAGCATTCACGTGGACAGAGGACTGTGAAAAAGCATTCACAAAAATTAAGGAGATTCTAACAAACCCACCCCTATTAAAACATTGGAATGATGATTGGGAAGCATCAATCTATGTAGACTCAAGTTTAAGCGCACTTGGTGCTTGTCTTACTCAAACAAATCCGGACACGGGCAAACAACATCCGATCGCTTATTTATCAAAAAAGTATACGGACACACAACAACGGTATTCAAACGCCGAAAGAGAAATGATGAGTTTAGTTTATGCAGTAAATTATTGGAGAGAATTCACATTAGGACGGAAAACTACTATTTACACAGACTGTCAAGCTCTAGTACACTACAAAAATTTCAAACACACGTCTTCTCGCCTAAACAGATTAGCGTTATCACTGGTCGATTATGACATTGATGTAAAGTACAAAACGGGCACAAGTAACTCATTAGCCGACAGTCTCTCAAGAAACCCACCTCAAGACATACTTGACGAAGATCCCTTTGAAATTATTCTAAACTTAGAAGAAATCAAGACAGAAAACTTTGAAGAATTACAATCTAAAGACCCATATTTAAAACAAGTAAAATTAGCAAAAATTTCACCTGAAGCAGTTCCTAAAAAGATTAGAAGCCAAAGTAGGAAATATGAAGAAAGAGATGGCTTATTATACTACAAACAGTTTAACGGCAAGACAAATGACTATTTACTTGCAATACCACGTGAAAAGGTGAATGACATTTTAAAAATCTTCCATGACAATGTTTATTCAGGAGGACATTTTTCAAGCTTCAAAACAACAAAAAAGATTAAGCAACGTTATCACTGGCCGGAGATGACAAAAGATATTCAAAATTATACGGACACATGTGTACAGTGCCAATTAAAACGAACACCCACTTATAAACAATATGACAAGCTGACACCACAAGTTCCCCCCACCACCCCTTTTGAAAGACTAATAATTGATTATATGGGACCAATCACCCAAAGTAGAGGTTACAAGTATATTTTAATGATTACTTGCCCAACCACGAGAATGGTTTTTGCAAAATGTACCCGATCTGCTGATGCGAAAACAACTGCAAACGTTTTACTCGATTTATTTTGTCAATACGGCTGTCCTAAAGTCATAACGCACGATCAAGGAACCCATTTCATGGGAAATGTACTCAAGGAACTGTTATTAAGTTTAGGCATAGCTCAACGCGCCAGCCCACCATATATGTACAGAATACAAGGGTTGACGGAGAGAATGAACTTAATTTTCAAAAAAACAATTAGTCACTATATTGAAAATGAACCAAATAAATGGTCAGATTATGTGCGCTACGCTACATTTAGCTACAACACTACTGTAAACAAAAGTACTGGATATTCACCGTTTTATTTAATGTACGGCCGTGAAGCAAATCTCCCATCAGACTACATGTACATTCACAAAGATCAAGACCCAGATATCGTCAAAGAGATAAGAAATATTCAAAAGGTACGCAAGGAGATTCCACAAATTCTTCAAAAGGCTCAAGAAACCCAGAAAAAATATTTTGACGCCACAAAACGAGATTTACAACTACAAATCGGAGATGAAGTACTTGTACAAAATCCCCCAGACTTTAAAGGCGAATACAACAAATTTAACAACATTTATAGAGGACCATACTTCATTACGGATAAAATTAATGACACAACTTATATGGTGTTACTTGAAAGGAGAGGCAAAATGGTGAATCAACCTGTACATATTACAAGAATGAAACCATTTCACCGTAGATAATTTAAAAATTCTTATACGTGTAAAAATATTCCTCCAGATCTCACGCACACACATCACTTCCTCACACCTTAAAAATTAAAGCGTATAAATACGCCGGAATAGAATTCCTTGACTTATAGTATTCATAACTATAGAAACCTGCGCCAGCGGTTAAATTACGACCAAAGTCGTAAAAAGCAGCTTAACTAGGGTTGGTTGGCGAGGAAAAGATGGGCAGCCACCTTTTTATCCCTAACTTAAAAATAATTACAACTAATAACAAATACCACTCACACGTTTGAAAGGCCTTTACCTGAAGAAATATCTTTGTCACGTATAAGTTCATCTAATTTACCAAGAATCAAGAATACTATTTATATTAAAACAAACTACCAACATATAAATTTATTAAATACAATTTAAAATGGATAGAAACAGCTTAGGAATTAAAAACACGGATACAAGGAAATATTGCCGAATTGAACAGGAACTCTACAACTCTACACTACTGTTAAACAATGCTACCTCCCCCAAGAATTTTCTCAAGATTTATCTAACATTAAAATATACTTTGTCAAAGTATAACTCAAGAATTTACAAGAATGACGCACCCAACGAAATTTGAACGGACCAACGCAACTATTGATGCTTACAAGAATATAAAATACTAGTCATTATATCTTTGTGACAGTCAATAGTTACCTACTCAACTAATAATTAAGTATCATATATGGTGGACGAGGCAACAAAAAAAAAATTATTTCATCTAAAAACTTAAGAAATTAAATTAATATTAAATGGGAAGCTACATGTTCACGCCTACGAAAAAAAAAAAAAAAAATTTAAACCTTGTGACGGAAATATCCATAAATTTAAAGACCTCACGATTCAAAATACCTTCACAATGTTATTCCAATGTATTCCAAGAGTTTTAGGAACCAACACTAAATTCGTCACTGCCCCAAACTACCGCAACTAAAAAGAACGGACCGAAACACGACAACTCACAAACTGAGCAGTTAGAAACTAGAACAAGAGTGGGTGTATAAAACAAGATGGCCGAATACTAAGAACATACGTGCATTCCACCAACATCTGTACATTTTATAAGATAAGAGCACCGAGAAACGCAGCGTTACAGCCTGGACTCAGCAGATCCCACGCGCTAGTCTACAGTACTTCCATGGAAACTGGACAAAGTTAGAATATTCATCTCAACTCTTCAGAATACTTCTAGAACATTTACATAAAAACCACCAATTACTGTCATTTAAAGCCATATTACGGACTGATCACCCGTGTTATGTCTATAAACCCACAGTAATAGTCACTACGAAAAACAATACAACCCACCAATAAATTATCATCAAATTTACGATTTAAATAGAAACAATAATATCCTTATAACCAGGAAATCATATTCTTAAATATAACATGAGCTAATCTAATTTAGTATCACAATGTCCAAATATTGAATATTACTAATACAATTTTGCGGTCCAGATATCCAACGGCCTAGAAATGAAGTATCGAAAGCTACTACTGTTATTGATGTTAATAAGTGCAGCCAAGACGGTGACGGCTCAATCACAAGACAACTCGACACGATTCCAAATTTTCTCAGGACATCACTTTCAAGAAAGAACAGACTACATTCCTTACGAAGCTATAATACCGGCAATATTCACTACAACTATCCTTACTAAACCTAAAGTAGACCCTTGGACAACAACTGAAACAAATTTTTCGGACTGCAGCGAAACTCAAGATTTGTGTACAATTCAAAATAATCTTGCTACACTACATAATCTAATCATAGACCAGATAAACTCAAATTACCTAAATACTGAACTTTCCAACCAATCTTTCTCGGAAACTAGAAGCAAGAGGGGACTATTATTTCTACAAAATTTCTTTGAATGGTGTTGCGACCTCGCAAATAAACAACAAATCTCAAACATTTACGAAAACCAAAAAGGTATCGAAGAGCATACTAACAAAATTATCGATTCTGTAGGAACTCAGTATCAAGATTTAGTTAGAACAACAACTAACCTAAACAACTTTACAAAAAATGTTGAAAACCTAGCCGTCAAGGTACATAAAGGATTTACAATTGTTAAAAATAACCTAAACGAAATGAAATCTCAGCACAATAAAAACATTTTACAGCACATCTATGCTACAATACAACAGTCGTGGAGCCACATTTTATACAACTACATTCAAGATAAGCAGCGGGAGATAATAGAAAAATGCAATCAAAATTTACTATCACAAAATCTTGTCAACCCACAAAATTTAACTACAACGTTGAAACAGCTCCAAGAAGACGCAAAACTCAAACAGCTTAAACTCGCCATTCCCCTATCGAAATTACATCTATACTACAAACTTAAACTTACCCATTGTACTATATTTGGAAGTACACTAGTTGCTAAAGTACACATTCCTTTAATTAACTCCAATATCGAAGGAGAAGTTTTCAGAACTATAAACACCCCATTGATTTGGAAAAACAAAATATGTTCACTACACATGGAAGAAAACATAATTTTAAAAACTTCAACATACACCAAAGTAATAAGCACTTCAGACAAGAACTGCAATGAACATTCATACCCTTTATGCAAAATTCCACGTATAACAATAACTGCAAACAACATGCAATTATGTCTTCACATGATTCTTTCTTCGGCTTCTTTTGACAAACTACAACAAAATTGCCATTTTATATGTGAAAATCAACCAAAATATCCAATAATCACAGAACTATTACCAAATAAATATCTTATTACGAACATACAGCAAGAACTAAATTTAGTTTGCCCACATGACACATCTTCGAAATTATTGCCAGCCACAGCTATTGGAACTATTCAAATCAACATCCCATGTGACTGCCAACTAAAATTGGAAAATTTAATCCTCATCACTACAGTGAGACCATGCGGTAAAGAAGATAACACAACAAACATTATAAACCTAATCCCAGCATCTTGGACTAAATTAAAAACAATCAAACTATTTCCCCTACGCAAAGGAATCAAACATGAATTTGACAACCTTTCAGAGATACTTGATTCAAACTGGACCTTCAATAATCCAACCTTTGAAGTCACCAAATTAAAGAAAATGGAACACCTCGTCTTACCAAATACCGACTTTGACCTTTTTGGAAACACTAAATTATTATTTTATATTTTGCTAGGATGGTCCACAGTCCTAACTATAACATGTCTCGTTTTGATATATTGTCTGAGCCTTCAAGCAATACAAATAAAAATGCTATTACCTAATAGAGACTATAATCAGCGCCAAGAAACCCACTAAGAAAATATCATTCACAAAAGAAGGACGATAAAAACTTTGTTCTAAAGTACATGTATATATCTGTAAATATCTGTAAATATTTTATATGCTTACAAAATACAATAAATATATATTAATTAATAGAATTATAATCATAGAGAAAACCATAATCCCTACTCTACTTGAAACTACATAACAGTCGACACAGTGACATACAGTAGCAAGGTCTGTTTACAAACACTACGATAGCGCACAGCTGACTCGTCACAACAATCCACAGCTGCGCGTTGAGGAAGGAGAGCTCCGTCCCACCTCAGCGCCACAGCGTTCTACACAACCACCTACCCTCCTACAACAAAACTAACAGAAAAATTAATTAATAACTTAAAACGAAACTTGTAGAGGAAACTTGGGGACCAAGTTAAAAGGCAGCGGGGGAGTATAAACATATGGCAATTTTAAATTTAATTTATTAAATTATTTCTCTTTACGAACAATAGAAAACGTTCGCTGACCCCTCATAGAAATAAAAAGTAAAGATGATCGCAAGATCTCAGGTTCAAGTCACGTTCTCATGGGCAAAGACCTGGCTGAGAACAAGCCAGGCATAGATTGAATTTCGATCTGGAATGCATCGTAGAAGAAATTGTAACCGATGGGAACAATCGACGAGAAACAATATTGTTCCCATCGATTCCAAGAAATTATACATGCATAGAGAAATTATTTTACTTACGGTCAGCACCACGCCCTCTGGAGGCTGGACATGAGGGGAGAAGCCAATGAGGACGATGATCGGAGATATTCCACCGATGATTGGAGGGTAGGCGTTTCCCGAAGACATCGGGGGAGGAACCAAACATCGAAGGAGGGAAAGGAGGTCTTGGAGACGAAAATTGTTAATCAGTCTTGGAGAGGTCTGAGGAAGTAACACTTCAACGAAGAAACCGTCGGGAGTCCCGGATCGAGTAGGGACAGTGACTTAGCGGGTTAGTCTGAAGCGCCTGTTAAGATCCCGACCAGACTCGAGACCACGAGGACACCACAACCCCACGGCTGTTCTTCAAGACCCAAGGCCACCAGGACACTACCACAGTACCAAGGACCAAAGCGAGGACCCGAAGAGGACGGCCCAGGACGAGCGACCGACGACGAGAGGAAGGACTGCGCTTCTATCAACCCTTGTGTCCCGAGCGAGCAACCCCGGAGTGTACGCCCGCACCTAAGGAACGCCCCGGGGAACCTTTCAATCGTCGCCCAACTGCCTCGTCTTGTGGTATGTCAAAATATCTTCACTCATTGGTCCTAGTGTGCACAACGTAAATGTGAGGGAAAAACTCCATAAAATATAACAATATATATATAAAAAATGAAATAAATAAACTATTAGAAAGAAAGGTTAATTAAAGTAAATATATATAAACAGAGTAAATGAAGTAGAATTACGTTAAAGTTCATATAAATATTAACCCTTAATTAAACTAAAAGGGGTCAACCTAAACTAGAGCCATTTGAAGTTTGAATAAACAGGATTCAAATCGAATCCAAATTAAATAAACCTATTAGTTGGACTACATATAGACGTGTATATAATAAAAGAGACAATCTCAAATATGTATAAATAATAAAAAAATCAGGGTGTTAAACACGTATTTTAAATGTTTGTTTAGTTTGTATATATTATTAGAAGGATGCACTAACTAGTCTAGTAAAATTATGATTTGACCTGGGCAAAATTGCTTTATAAGCCATTGAAGTGGTATTCGACTCAACAAATGTTACTTTACAACATATCCAAAATCCGACAAAATCCGACCATGGGAAAGTGTCTAAAAGTAAACTTTAAAATGGCGGCTATTTTTCTTAAGAGCCATTTATTTTAAAACAACAATAGTCAGATAAATATGGGATATGGCCTTAAAACAACGCAAGAAAACATTGTACGGTTTTATTTGGTATAGTGTTAGGTGCGCAGAGTGACGTACTAAAAGTTGCCAAAAATCGGTCTACAGGAAACCCCCTCTAATGACGATTAAAAATGGCAGTTATCCCCAACATTGGACACATTAAAAAATATATCACATGCATTTTCATGCATATTTTTTAGATATTCACTCATTTGTTATTTTGTTATTTATTATTTGAGATTACCACCGATATTTATTGTGTGGCTAGTCCTTTAATATGATAGGGAACACATTTTGGCCGCCATCTTGGATCTGCCATATTGGTTCCGCCATATTGGATATAAATATATATTTTTAAACGTAATGATAGTGTTGTGACACATCATTATAAATTAGATTTTCACGCTGATTTCAATGCTAAAATCAGTTTTAAAATATATTTTTTCGTTTTGAAGATATATTCAAACGAAAATTCTCCCTTATCCATTTCTTATGGACGTTACGTAGTTTGAACATTTTTTAAGATAATTTTTCTTATATCTCAAGTTTTTACTAACGCTTGCAGTTTGTTCTAGCCTTAAAATATTCGGTGGTAATAGTGTTTTCATTTGATCTATTGATCATTAAAATCGGACGTGTTATAGACGAGCTACAAACCCTAATACAATATTAAATTTAACTTTTAAAAAAATATTTTTTATTAAAAGATGTATATCTTGGGTTGCTAATATGTCACCAAGTTCTTTCTTGTCTCAAATTACTCAGTGGATGTTTAGCCTTAATTTTATGTATCACTTAATAAAATCCGACAAATTTAAAATGAGTCATGAATCTTTATTTAACAGTAAATTATTTATTTTAAGAAAATTGTCTTTAAATTATGGCATTCATCCCCAATTCTAATAACTCCCAATAAGTAATCCATAGCTAAAACAAAAGTCAATAATGTTACTATGTATTTAAGACCGTAAAGATTTTTGGAAGTTATTTAGAATTGGGGATATATGTCTGAAACTAAAGACAAATTTTGAAAAACAAATAATCTACTGTTAAATAAAGATTCGTGACTCAATTAAAATTCATCAGATTTTAATAAAATTTTAATAAAATTAAAGCCAAAGATTCACTGAGTAATTTGAGACCAGAATGAACTTGGTGACATATTAACAACCCGAGATATACAACTTTAAATAAAAATGTATATCTAAAAAGTTAAATTTAATATTTTTTATAGGGTTCGTAGCTCGTTTCTGAATCATCCGATTTTAATGATCAATAGCTCAAATGTAAACCCTTTCATCATAGAATATTTTAAGGCTAGAACAAACTGCAAGCGTTAGTAAAATCTGGAGATATAAGAAAAATTATCTAAAAAAATGTTCAAATTACGAAACGTCCATAAGAAATGTATGGGGGTACGACTTTTTGTTTTGTAGTCTTTTTGCATTGCCTATTTTGATATGTTTGATGTTTCATACTATAGTATTCATGTTTACTGTTTCATATAATAGTTATTTTTCACATATTTGTTCAAACGTCTGCGAATAATGTCCTTCTTGGTGCAAAAACTCGTACTGCTGTACAGTATCTGAAATACCGCCAACCCTAGAGTGATTATTGAAACTGGTCCATTCTTCTTTTATAACCCATTGCGCAACTGTGGATGTAAACATAATGGCCTGTTTTGTTCTGCTTTATGAGGGGAGTACCAGATCAATGAATGTAAGAACATTGAAACGAAATGATAACAGTTATTTAAATGAATAGTTTTTCCAAGAAAACCTATTAAATTTAGTTCTTTTTAAGTAACTATGGAAACTAAAATGTACATACAAATATGCCCTTGTCATTTTAATAAAGTCTATTCTTGTAAATATTTGATATTTCAACATCCAATCTGATATTTCATTTATGTATATGTGCTTTCCGTCATCCCATACCGCCAAAAGTCCTAAAACAAATATCACAAAAATATGAAATTTTGCCGCCATTTTGAATTTGATTTTTTAGTAATTTCCCATGGTCGGATTTTGTCGGATTTTGGATATGTTATAAAGCATTATTTTCTGTGTTGAATACCACTTCAATCACTTGTAAAGCAATTTTGCCCAGGTTTAAGGGTAATTTGTCGTATTTTTCCTGGACTATGTATGTAAATATCGGTTTGATTGGAGGATAGGACATTGTAAGGATTTACAACTTATATTTTAAATACATTTAAGTGACAAGGGAAACATTTCATTTCATATCATTATACAGATAATAAACTCAAAACATAGGGTGTAAATATTCAATCATATAATTTCAATTGTATTTGTGATTTTGTTATTCTAAATTATTATTATATCGCTGTATAACAATTATTTACTCTTTATTAACTCTTTATTTTATGTACTTATTTTATGTGTGCACTTTTAGTTAGACTTATTAAATCATAGTATTATACTGCACTGGTGTTCACTTATTCCACGATCCTGGAGGTCCTCCATTTAGTGAGTACTTTACCCTAGCTACATTTTTCCCCCTTTGAAGTAAGTTTTGTTTGGTGAAAGTTTTCGTAAGTTTCTTTTACCTCTACAGAGGAGTAGAGGCTAGAGAGCTTTACATGGTGGAGGCGCCGTTTTGATTTAATTGTCAAGGAATAAGTGAACTCAGTGATAGTGCATGTGCTAGTCTTAAGAGGGTTGTATGCTATATTGATATAAGATATCTATTACTATAAATGGTTATTTAAGATTATCAAATGTGTATGTTTATTTAAATATTTCAACAAAGTGTTAGGGCCAAATTAGGGTCAACTTACATAAAACGCTCTTTTACTAATTAATTAATTAACTTCCCCAAATTATTAAATTCACTAAGTCTATACCCAATAATAAATATTTTACCATTAAAATGACATGAGTGAAGATAGGGCAATAACCTTGACATTACAAAAGGACGTTTACCGACTCAGTAAAGAAGAACTTCAAAACACTTTAACTAAATTCAACATAAAATATAGGGATAGTGACACTGTAGCTGATCTTAGACCAATAATTGCCGACTTAAAATCCTACATAAAACACAACCTAACCGAAGAGAAAAAACACATACTTAGAAAACTATTAGGAAGACAATATCTCACGAACGTAGAATTAATCAAATACCCAGGTCTACTCCGAGTACAAAATTTTATAGAGGATAGGGACAATTTATACGACACCGCTGAAGATCAAACCGAAGAAGCAGAGTACGAGGAAATTCACTTCCAATTAGGACCGGAACAAGCAAAAATGGCAGATAGGAAAGAAAAACTTCCCCTAATATCCGCGGGAACATATCACGGGCTACCAACTGAAAATCCTAACGAATTTTTAGACCGATATGAACTTGCGGCTCTGTCGAATCATTGGCAGGAAGAAACTAAACTTAATCTATTTCCAGCTCATTTAACCGGCACAGCCCTTTCGTGGTACAAACATCAGATCAGAAACAACGCACCGGTAAATTGGAACAATCTCAAAGAAACATTTGTATCTACATTCACCCCGGCAGCACAGGCAACAAATCTACAAAACATTTTAGATAAAAAAATTCAAGGGAAAGATCAACCCGTTATAGCTTATTATTTCGAAATTTTAACCTTGTGTAGGCGGTACGACCCCGAAATCACAGACAAACGTATCGCGCAATACATAATCCAAGGATTAAAGCCGGAATTTTGTGACAAGATTGTTACCGAACCCTGTGACACGCTCGAAGACCTCGAGAAAAGCCTAAAGAAGGTCGAATTACAACTAGAAATTAAGGCAGCAAATAGGGAAAAGCACAGTAGATTAGATGCCCATGCCCCAAGCCAAAGCAATATTAGCACAGGTAACAGGACGGAAGAAATACATCTTCTTCAAGAAGAAATAAAAAGCTTAAAGGAGCAAATCAACAACATGGCCATCCACAACAACCCTCAACAACAAAGGCAGCCATCAACTAGCTACCAACAACAGAGGGTCAACAACGACAGGGGAATGCGGAACTACACACACTCAGCACCTCCACCCACGCATCGCGGCCCAGCTGGCAGCACGGCACCCTGGCAAGGTCGTAGCTACAACACCAACATGCAGTCACACTATAGGGGTAGGAACATGTTCTGCCAAATCTGCAAGAGAAACAACCATGACACCCACCAATGCAGATTCAGGTCCTACGCACCAGTCCACACCAACACCAGGAAATACTGCGACCACTGCAAGATGACCAACCACTCGAGAGAAGAATGCTTCCGACTAAAACCTAAAATGTACAAAAATGACCGAACCCAACAAAAAAACTAATTAGAAGGGGGCCTTTCCATACTAACAACACAGGAAGGTCTCCTCAACCATTCAGTATTAGGCCACAAAATACCCAAAATACATATTTTGAAATTACGAATTACGAACAAGAATTCCCTACCATACAAACTTCTAAACACATGAAACAACATAAAAAACAGATAAAAATTGAGGATGAGAAGAAAGAGGATAGATCGAGACACTACACTAAAACAGAAGAAAATTCTAGAGAAAGTAGAGGATCGAAGAAATTGGGTTTAGACCAAAGAAATTGGAGAACTCGTTCGACCTTTGAACCATTGTTTGATAGGACGACACATTGGAAGAGAGAAACGGATAAAGGATGTTACGAGGATAAGAAGAGGAATGAGAAGAAGATGGCAGAAGAGAAGAAGAAGGCAGAAGAGGATAAGAAGAAGAATGAAGAGGAAGTGAAGGAGACTGATATAGAACGAGATGAAATTTTAGGAGAACAAGATAAGAAGAAAATCTGCAAAGAATTAGAAGAACAGGAAGAACAACACATTGTTAACGGTTGTGAGATGCAACGTATAGCTCCCGACAGAATACACAAAACAAGGAAGAATCGAAGATCAGAAGATAAGGAGATATACGAAACGCTATTCAAGATGGGAAAGCAGGAAAATAATACGGTTCCAGTTTTGACGTTAAATGCTAGGTTAACAAACCATCACAACGAAGTAATACAGTGCATAGTAGATACGGGATGTAATATTAGCTTAATAAATTCAAAACTAGTAAATGAAGGGAACATTATTAAAAGTCAAACACCTAATGTGTTATCAGCAAATAGTACACCAATAAACATTTTAGGGACAACAGAAATCATGTTGGAAATAGATAACATAATTATTAGAGAGACACTTTACGTGTCACCAGATATAATTAATGACATAATTTTAGGCAACCGATTCTTAAACAAGAACAAACTTGAGCTAAATTACAACACAAAAGAAATCATTTTCAATTTAGGTGACTACAAACACAAAATTAAAATGAACAAGAAGTGGTTATTTCAAATTGAAAATGTAAACTGTCATTTCACAACTCAATCTGACAAACAAAACATTATCGATATTAAATGTGATAGGGACCTGATTATTGCTCCACATCAACACATAAGGGTAGAACTAAAGGCAAATGTTAGTAAGGAAGCAGTTTTTGAACAAGAAAAATCTTTAAAAGAAAAGAAGAAATGTCATATTTATCTCATAGAGGGAAATAAATATTTAAATATCTACAATGCTTCAAATACCCACAAACATATAAATGCCAACACAACATTAGGTTACTGCACGGATGAAATTACTGTTAGCGTGCATCACACAAATAAACATACCCAGGAGATAATTCATCCAAGAAATCCAAACAAACAAATTCTTAAGGACAAAGATAACGTAAATTTCAACATCTCTCCCCACTTAACAACAGATCAACACAATCAGGTCGTTAAAATGCTAAAAAAATATTCCGATATGTTCACTACAAATATCAAGGATCTAACCCCTGCAAATTTACCACCAGTATCGCTAGAAACAATTCCCAACGCCCAACCAGTAAATTCACCTCCGTATAAACAAAATAAACAAGAGCGAGATGAACTAAATAAATTATTAGATGAGCTGTTAGAAGCCGATATTTTAGAAGAATGCCCGGATTTCTGTGAATACGCAAGCCCAGTATTTATAACACGAAATAAGGACAAATCTCCACGTCTTGTTGGCGACATGAGAAAAGTAAACCAAATTTTAAAACCATGTATTTATCCCACTCCATCCGTAAACTTGGTACTAAACAGCTTAAATAATGCCAACACGTTCACTAAATTAGATTTAAAGGGAGCATACCACCAATTATTGGTAAGAGAACAAGATAGACAATTATTAACGATTAAAACTCAGGACAGACTACTTAGATACAAAAGGCTTACCATGGGATTAAAAGTATCTTCAGCATTATTTAGTAAAGCGATCCTAGCTTTATTAAACAAACACCTATACAATAAAGTCGTTTGCTACATTGACGATGTTATTGTTTACGGGAAATCGTTTGAACAAGATCTACAAAATTTGGAAACAGTCTTAAAAATTCTACACGAAGCTAACTTGAAATTAAATACACAAAAATGTAAATTTTTATATGAACAAGTGGACATCTTGGGATACACAGTAACAAACCAGGGAATATTACCTCAAAAATCTACAGTCACAGCCATTCAAGACTTTAAAAGGCCAAATTGTATTAGAAAAGTTAGGCAATTTTTAGGCTCATCATCATTTTTCCGAAAACATATAAAAAATTATGCTGATATAACCTTACCTCTTACAAACTTAATTAAAGACTCAAACAAAAACATAGCATTCACGTGGACAGAGGACTGTGAAAAAGCATTCACAAAAATTAAGGAGATTCTAACAAACCCACCCCTATTAAAACATTGGAATGATGATTGGGAAGCATCAATCTATGTAGACTCAAGTTTAAGCGCACTTGGTGCTTGTCTTACTCAAACAAATCCGGACACGGGCAAACAACATCCGATCGCTTATTTATCAAAAAAGTATACGGACACACAACAACGGTATTCAAACGCCGAAAGAGAAATGATGAGTTTAGTTTATGCAGTAAATTATTGGAGAGAATTCACATTAGGACGGAAAACTACTATTTACACAGACTGTCAAGCTCTAGTACACTACAAAAATTTCAAACACACGTCTTCTCGCCTAAACAGATTAGCGTTATCACTGGTCGATTATGACATTGATGTAAAGTACAAAACGGGCACAAGTAACTCATTAGCCGACAGTCTCTCAAGAAACCCACCTCAAGACATACTTGACGAAGATCCCTTTGAAATTATTCTAAACTTAGAAGAAATCAAGACAGAAAACTTTGAAGAATTACAATCTAAAGACCCATATTTAAAACAAGTAAAATTAGCAAAAATTTCACCTGAAGCAGTTCCTAAAAAGATTAGAAGCCAAAGTAGGAAATATGAAGAAAGAGATGGCTTATTATACTACAAACAGTTTAACGGCAAGACAAATGACTATTTACTTGCAATACCACGTGAAAAGGTGAATGACATTTTAAAAATCTTCCATGACAATGTTTATTCAGGAGGACATTTTTCAAGCTTCAAAACAACAAAAAAGATTAAGCAACGTTATCACTGGCCGGAGATGACAAAAGATATTCAAAATTATACGGACACATGTGTACAGTGCCAATTAAAACGAACACCCACTTATAAACAATATGACAAGCTGACACCACAAGTTCCCCCCACCACCCCTTTTGAAAGACTAATAATTGATTATATGGGACCAATCACCCAAAGTAGAGGTTACAAGTATATTTTAATGATTACTTGCCCAACCACGAGAATGGTTTTTGCAAAATGTACCCGATCTGCTGATGCGAAAACAACTGCAAACGTTTTACTCGATTTATTTTGTCAATACGGCTGTCCTAAAGTCATAACGCACGATCAAGGAACCCATTTCATGGGAAATGTACTCAAGGAACTGTTATTAAGTTTAGGCATAGCTCAACGCGCCAGCCCACCATATATGTACAGAATACAAGGGTTGACGGAGAGAATGAACTTAATTTTCAAAAAAACAATTAGTCACTATATTGAAAATGAACCAAATAAATGGTCAGATTATGTGCGCTACGCTACATTTAGCTACAACACTACTGTAAACAAAAGTACTGGATATTCACCGTTTTATTTAATGTACGGCCGTGAAGCAAATCTCCCATCAGACTACATGTACATTCACAAAGATCAAGACCCAGATATCGTCAAAGAGATAAGAAATATTCAAAAGGTACGCAAGGAGATTCCACAAATTCTTCAAAAGGCTCAAGAAACCCAGAAAAAATATTTTGACGCCACAAAACGAGATTTACAACTACAAATCGGAGATGAAGTACTTGTACAAAATCCCCCAGACTTTAAAGGCGAATACAACAAATTTAACAACATTTATAGAGGACCATACTTCATTACGGATAAAATTAATGACACAACTTATATGGTGTTACTTGAAAGGAGAGGCAAAATGGTGAATCAACCTGTACATATTACAAGAATGAAACCATTTCACCGTAGATAATTTAAAAATTCTTATACGTGTAAAAATATTCCTCCAGATCTCACGCACACACATCACTTCCTCACACCTTAAAAATTAAAGCGTATAAATACGCCGGAATAGAATTCCTTGACTTATAGTATTCATAACTATAGAAACCTGCGCCAGCGGTTAAATTACGACCAAAGTCGTAAAAAGCAGCTTAACTAGGGTTGGTTGGCGAGGAAAAGATGGGCAGCCACCTTTTTATCCCTAACTTAAAAATAATTACAACTAATAACAAATACCACTCACACGTTTGAAAGGCCTTTACCTGAAGAAATATCTTTGTCACGTATAAGTTCATCTAATTTACCAAGAATCAAGAATACTATTTATATTAAAACAAACTACCAACATATAAATTTATTAAATACAATTTAAAATGGATAGAAACAGCTTAGGAATTAAAAACACGGATACAAGGAAATATTGCCGAATTGAACAGGAACTCTACAACTCTACACTACTGTTAAACAATGCTACCTCCCCCAAGAATTTTCTCAAGATTTATCTAACATTAAAATATACTTTGTCAAAGTATAACTCAAGAATTTACAAGAATGACGCACCCAACGAAATTTGAACGGACCAACGCAACTATTGATGCTTACAAGAATATAAAATACTAGTCATTATATCTTTGTGACAGTCAATAGTTACCTACTCAACTAATAATTAAGTATCATATATGGTGGACGAGGCAACAAAAAAAAAATTATTTCATCTAAAAACTTAAGAAATTAAATTAATATTAAATGGGAAGCTACATGTTCACGCCTACGAAAAAAAAAAAAAAATTTAAACCTTGTGACGGAAATATCCATAAATTTAAAGACCTCACGATTCAAAATACCTTCACAATGTTATTCCAATGTATTCCAAGAGTTTTAGGAACCAACACTAAATTCGTCACTGCCCCAAACTACCGCAACTAAAAAGAACGGACCGAAACACGACAACTCACAAACTGAGCAGTTAGAAACTAGAACAAGAGTGGGTGTATAAAACAAGATGGCCGAATACTAAGAACATACGTGCATTCCACCAACATCTGTACATTTTATAAGATAAGAGCACCGAGAAACGCAGCGTTACAGCCTGGACTCAGCAGATCCCACGCGCTAGTCTACAGTACTTCCATGGAAACTGGACAAAGTTAGAATATTCATCTCAACTCTTCAGAATACTTCTAGAACATTTACATAAAAACCACCAATTACTGTCATTTAAAGCCATATTACGGACTGATCACCCGTGTTATGTCTATAAACCCACAGTAATAGTCACTACGAAAAACAATACAACCCACCAATAAATTATCATCAAATTTACGATTTAAATAGAAACAATAATATCCTTATAACCAGGAAATCATATTCTTAAATATAACATGAGCTAATCTAATTTAGTATCACAATGTCCAAATATTGAATATTACTAATACAATTTTGCGGTCCAGATATCCAACGGCCTAGAAATGAAGTATCGAAAGCTACTACTGTTATTGATGTTAATAAGTGCAGCCAAGACGGTGACGGCTCAATCACAAGACAACTCGACACGATTCCAAATTTTCTCAGGACATCACTTTCAAGAAAGAACAGACTACATTCCTTACGAAGCTATAATACCGGCAATATTCACTACAACTATCCTTACTAAACCTAAAGTAGACCCTTGGACAACAACTGAAACAAATTTTTCGGACTGCAGCGAAACTCAAGATTTGTGTACAATTCAAAATAATCTTGCTACACTACATAATCTAATCATAGACCAGATAAACTCAAATTACCTAAATACTGAACTTTCCAACCAATCTTTCTCGGAAACTAGAAGCAAGAGGGGACTATTATTTCTACAAAATTTCTTTGAATGGTGTTGCGACCTCGCAAATAAACAACAAATCTCAAACATTTACGAAAACCAAAAAGGTATCGAAGAGCATACTAACAAAATTATCGATTCTGTAGGAACTCAGTATCAAGATTTAGTTAGAACAACAACTAACCTAAACAACTTTACAAAAAATGTTGAAAACCTAGCCGTCAAGGTACATAAAGGATTTACAATTGTTAAAAATAACCTAAACGAAATGAAATCTCAGCACAATAAAAACATTTTACAGCACATCTATGCTACAATACAACAGTCGTGGAGCCACATTTTATACAACTACATTCAAGATAAGCAGCGGGAGATAATAGAAAAATGCAATCAAAATTTACTATCACAAAATCTTGTCAACCCACAAAATTTAACTACAACGTTGAAACAGCTCCAAGAAGACGCAAAACTCAAACAGCTTAAACTCGCCATTCCCCTATCGAAATTACATCTATACTACAAACTTAAACTTACCCATTGTACTATATTTGGAAGTACACTAGTTGCTAAAGTACACATTCCTTTAATTAACTCCAATATCGAAGGAGAAGTTTTCAGAACTATAAACACCCCATTGATTTGGAAAAACAAAATATGTTCACTACACATGGAAGAAAACATAATTTTAAAAACTTCAACATACACCAAAGTAATAAGCACTTCAGACAAGAACTGCAATGAACATTCATACCCTTTATGCAAAATTCCACGTATAACAATAACTGCAAACAACATGCAATTATGTCTTCACATGATTCTTTCTTCGGCTTCTTTTGACAAACTACAACAAAATTGCCATTTTATATGTGAAAATCAACCAAAATATCCAATAATCACAGAACTATTACCAAATAAATATCTTATTACGAACATACAGCAAGAACTAAATTTAGTTTGCCCACATGACACATCTTCGAAATTATTGCCAGCCACAGCTATTGGAACTATTCAAATCAACATCCCATGTGACTGCCAACTAAAATTGGAAAATTTAATCCTCATCACTACAGTGAGACCATGCGGTAAAGAAGATAACACAACAAACATTATAAACCTAATCCCAGCATCTTGGACTAAATTAAAAACAATCAAACTATTTCCCCTACGCAAAGGAATCAAACATGAATTTGACAACCTTTCAGAGATACTTGATTCAAACTGGACCTTCAATAATCCAACCTTTGAAGTCACCAAATTAAAGAAAATGGAACACCTCGTCTTACCAAATACCGACTTTGACCTTTTTGGAAACACTAAATTATTATTTTATATTTTGCTAGGATGGTCCACAGTCCTAACTATAACATGTCTCGTTTTGATATATTGTCTGAGCCTTCAAGCAATACAAATAAAAATGCTATTACCTAATAGAGACTATAATCAGCGCCAAGAAACCCACTAAGAAAATATCATTCACAAAAGAAGGACGATAAAAACTTTGTTCTAAAGTACATGTATATATCTGTAAATATCTGTAAATATTTTATATGCTTACAAAATACAATAAATATATATTAATTAATAGAATTATAATCATAGAGAAAACCATAATCCCTACTCTACTTGAAACTACATAACAGTCGACACAGTGACATACAGTAGCAAGGTCTGTTTACAAACACTACGATAGCGCACAGCTGACTCGTCACAACAATCCACAGCTGCGCGTTGAGGAAGGAGAGCTCCGTCCCACCTCAGCGCCACAGCGTTCTACACAACCACCTACCCTCCTACAACAAAACTAACAGAAAAATTAATTAATAACTTAAAACGAAACTTGTAGAGGAAACTTGGGGACCAAGTTAAAAGGCAGCGGGGGAGTATAAACATATGGCAATTTTAAATTTAATTTATTAAATTATTTCTCTTTACGAACAATAGAAAACGTTCGCTGACCCCTCATAGAAATAAAAAGTAAAGATGATCGCAAGATCTCAGGTTCAAGTCACGTTCTCATGGGCAAAGACCTGGCTGAGAACAAGCCAGGCATAGATTGAATTTCGATCTGGAATGCATCGTAGAAGAAATTGTAACCGATGGGAACAATCGACGAGAAACAATATTGTTCCCATCGATTCCAAGAAATTATACATGCATAGAGAAATTATTTTACTTACGGTCAGCACCACGCCCTCTGGAGGCTGGACATGAGGGGAGAAGCCAATGAGGACGATGATCGGAGATATTCCACCGATGATTGGAGGGTAGGCGTTTCCCGAAGACATCGGGGGAGGAACCAAACATCGAAGGAGGGAAAGGAGGTCTTGGAGACGAAAATTGTTAATCAGTCTTGGAGAGGTCTGAGGAAGTAACACTTCAACGAAGAAACCGTCGGGAGTCCCGGATCGAGTAGGGACAGTGACTTAGCGGGTTAGTCTGAAGCGCCTGTTAAGATCCCGACCAGACTCGAGACCACGAGGACACCACAACCCCACGGCTGTTCTTCAAGACCCAAGGCCACCAGGACACTACCACAGTACCAAGGACCAAAGCGAGGACCCGAAGAGGACGGCCCAGGACGAGCGACCGACGACGAGAGGAAGGACTGCGCTTCTATCAACCCTTGTGTCCCGAGCGAGCAACCCCGGAGTGTACGCCCGCACCTAAGGAACGCCCCGGGGAACCTTTCAATCGTCGCCCAACTGCCTCGTCTTGTGGTATGTCAAAATATCTTCACTCATTGGTCCTAGTGTGCACAACGTAAATGTGAGGGAAAAACTCCATAAAATATAACAATATATATATAAAAAATGAAATAAATAAACTATTAGAAAGAAAGGTTAATTAAAGTAAATATATATAAACAGAGTAAATGAAGTAGAATTACGTTAAAGTTCATATAAATATTAACCCTTAATTAAACTAAAAGGGGTCAACCTAAACTAGAGCCATTTGAAGTTTGAATAAACAGGATTCAAATCGAATCCAAATTAAATAAACCTATTAGTTGGACTACATATAGACGTGTATATAATAAAAGAGACAATCTCAAATATGTATAAATAATAAAAAAATCAGGGTGTTAAACACGTATTTTAAATGTTTGTTTAGTTTGTATATATTATTAGAAGGATGCACTAACTTGTATGTAAATATCGGTTTGATTGGAGGATAGGACATTGTAAGGATTTACAACTTATATTTTAAATACATTTAAGTGACAAGGGAAACATTTCATTTCATATCATTATACAGATAATAAACTCAAAACATAGGGTGTAAATATTCAATCATATAATTTCAATTGTATTTGTGATTTTGTTATTCTAAATTATTATTATATCGCTGTATAACAATTATTTACTCTTTATTAACTCTTTATTTTATGTACTTATTTTATGTGTGCACTTTTAGTTAGACTTATTAAATCATAGTATTATACTGCACTGGTGTTCACTTATTCCACGATCCTGGAGGTCCTCCATTTAGTGAGTACTTTACCCTAGCTACATTTTTCCCCCTTTGAAGTAAGTTTTGTTTGGTGAAAGTTTTCGTAAGTTTCTTTTACCTCTACAGAGGAGTAGAGGCTAGAGAGCTTTACACAAGGTTGTACAAGTGTGTACAAGGTTGTACAAGTGTGTACAAGGTTGTACAAGTGTACACAAGTTTGTACAAGTGTGTACAAGTTTGTACAAGTGTGTACAAGTTTGTACAAGGTTGTACAAATGTGTACAAGGGTGTACAAAAGTGTACAAGGGTGCACAAGTTTGAACAAGGGTGTACAAGTGTATACAAGCTTGTACAAGTGTGTACAAGCTTGTACAAGTGTGTACAAGCTTGTACAAGTGTGTACAAGGGTGTACAGGTTTGTACAAGGTTGTACAAGTGTGTACAAGGGTGTACAAGTATGTACAAGAATGTACAATTTTGTACAAGTGTGTACAAGTTTGTAAAAGGTTGTACAAGTGTGTACAAGGGTGTACAAGTGTGTACAAGGTTGTACAAGTGTGTACAAGCTTGAACAAGTGTGTACAAGGTTGTACAAGTGTGTACAAGGTTGTACAAGTGTGTACAAGGTTGCACAAGTGTGTACAAGAGTGTACAATCGTGTACAAGCTTGTACAAGTGTGTACAAGGGTGTACAGGTTTGTACAAGTGTGTACAAGGGTGTACAGGTTTGTACAAGGTTGTACAAGTGTGTACAAGGGTGTACAAGTATGTACAAGAATGTACAATTTTGTACAAGTGTGTACAAGTTTGTAAAAGGGTGTACAAGTGTGTACAAGGGTGTACAAGTGTGTACAAGGTTGTACAAGTGTGTACAAGCTTGAACAAGTGTGTACAAGGTTGTACAAGTGTGTACAAGGTTGTACAAGTGTGTACAAGGTTGCACAAGTGTGTACAAGAGTGTACAATCGTGTACAAGCTTGTACAAGTGTGTACAAGGGTGTACAGGTTTGTACAAGGTTGTACAAGTGTGTACAAGGTTGTACAAGTGTGTACAAGGGTGTACAAGTTTGTACAAGTGTGTACAAGTTTGTACAAGTGTGTACAAGTTTGTACAAGTTTGTACAAATGTATACAAGGGTGTACAAAAGTGTACAAGGGTGCACAAGTTTGTACAAGGGTGTACAAGTGTGTACAAGCTTGTACAAGTGTGTACAAGCTTGTACAAGTGTGTACAAGGGTGTACAGGTTTGTACAATTTTGTACAAGTGTTTACAAGGGTGTACAAGTATGTACAAGAATGTACTAGTTTGTACAAGTGTGTACAAGTTTGTAAAAGGTTGTACATGTGTGTACAAGGGTGTACAAGTGTGTACAAGGGTGCACAAGTGTGTACAAGGGTGTACAATCGTGTACAAGCTTGTACAAGTGTGTACAAGGGTGTACAAGTTTGTACAAGTGTGTACAAGTTTGTACAAGTGTGTACAAGTTTGTACAAGTTTGTACAAATGTATACAAGGGTGTACAAAAGTGTACAAGGGTGCACAAGTTTGTACAAGGGTGTACAAGTGTGTACAAGCTTGTACAAGTGTGTACAAGCTTGTACAAGTGTGTACAAGGGTGTACAGGTTTGTACAATTTTGTACAAGTGTTTACAAGGGTGTACAAGTATGTACAAGAATGTACTAGTTTGTACAAGTGTGTACAAGTTTGTAAAAGGTTGTACATGTGTGTACAAGGGTGTACAAGTGTGTACAAGGGTGCACAAGTGTGTACAAGGGTGTACAATCGTGTACAAGCTTGTACAAGTGTGTACAAGGGTGTACAGGTTTGTACAAGGTTGTACAAGTGTGTACAAGGGTGTACAAATGTATACAAGGATGTAAAAGTTTGTACAAGTGTGTACAAGTTTGTACAAGGTTGTACAAGTAAGTACAAGTTTGTACAAGGTTGTACAAGTGTGTACAAGGTTGTACAAGTGTGTACGAGGTTGTACAAGTGTGTACAAGGTTGTACAAGTGTGTACAAGGTTGTACAAGTGTGTACAAGGTTGTACAAGTGTACACAAGTTTGTACAAGTGTGTACAAGTGTGTACAAGTTTGTACAAGGTTGTACAAATGTGTACAAGGGTGTACAAAAGTGTACAAGGGTGCACAAGTTTGTACAAGGGTGTACAAGTGTGTACAAGCTTGTACAAGTGTGTACAAGCTTGTACAAGTGTGTACAAGGGTGTACAGGTTTGTACAAGGTTGTACAAGTGTGTACAAGGGTGTACAAGTATGTACAAGAATGTACAATTTTGTACAAGTGTGTACAAGTTTGTAAAAGGGTGTACAAGTGTGTACAAGGGTGTACAAGGTTGTACAAGTAAGTACAAGTTTGTACAAGAATGTACAAGTGTGTATAAGGTTTTACAATTGTGTAAAAGGTTGTACAAGTGTGTACAAGGTTGTACAAGTGTGTACAAGCTTGTACAAGTGTGTACAAGGTTGTACAAGTGTGTACAAGCTTGTACAAGTGTGTACAAGCTTGTACAAGTGTGTACAAGGTTGTACAAGTGTGTACAAGGTTGTTCAAGTGTGTACATGTTTGTACAAGTGTGTTTAAGTTTGTACAAGGTTGTACAAATGTGTACAAGGGTGTACAAAAGTGTTCAAGGGTGCACAAGTTTGTACAAGGGTGTACAAGTGTGTACAAGCTTGTACAAGTGTGTACAAGCTTGTACAAGTGTGTACAAGCTTGTACAAGTGTGTACAAGCTTGTACAAGTGTGTACAAGGGTGTACAGGATTGTACAAGGTTGTACAAGTGTGTACAAGGGTGTACAAGTATGTACAAGAATGTAAAATTTTGTACAAGTGTGTACAAGGGTGTACAAGTGTGTACAAGGTTGTACAAGTGTGTACAAGGTTTTACAATTGTGTACAAGGTTGTACAAGTGTGTACAAGGTTGTACAAGTGTGTACGAGGTTGTACAAGTGTGTACAAGGTTGTACAAGTGTGTACAAGGTTGTACAAGTGTGTACAAGGTTGTACAAGTGTACACAAGTTTGTACAAGTGTGTACAAGTTTGTACAAGTGTGTACAAGTTTGTACAAGGTTGTACAAATGTGTACAAGGGTGTACAAAAGTGTACAAGGGTGCACAAGTTTGTACAAGGGTGTACAAGTGTGTACAAGCTTGTACAAGTGTGTACAAGCTTGTACAAGTGTGTACAAGCTTGTACAAGTGTGTACAAGGGTGTACAGGTTTGTACAAGGTTGTACAAGTGTGTACAAGGGTGTACAAGTATGTACAAGAATGTACAATTTTGTACAAGTGTGTACAAGTTTGTAAAAGGTTGTACAAGTGTGTACAAGGGTGTACAAGTGTGTATAAGGTTGTACAAGTGTGTACAAGGTTGTACAAGTGTGTACAAGGTTGCACAAGTGTGTACAAGAGTGTACAATCGTGTACAAGCTTGTACAAGTGTGTACAAGGGTGTACAGGTTTGTACAAGGTTGTACAAGTGTGTACAAGGTTGTACAAGTGTGTACAAGGGTGTACAAGTTTGTACAAGTGTGTACAAGTTTGTACAAGTGTGTACAAGTTTGTACAAATGTATACAAGGGTGTACAAAAGTGTACAAGGGTGCACAAGTTTGTACAAGGGTGTACAAGTGTGTACAAGCTTGTACAAGTGTGTACAAGCTTGTACAAGTGTGTACAAGCTTGTACAAGTGTGTACAAGGGTGTACAAGTATGTACAAGAATGTACAAGTTTGTACAAGTGTGTACAAGTTTGTAAAAGGTTGTACATGTGTGTACAAGGGTGTACAAGTGTGTACAAGGGTGCACAAGTGTGTACAAGTGTGTACAAGCTTGTTCAAGTGTGTACAAGGTTGTACAAGTGTGTACAAGGTTGTACAAGTGTGTACAAGCTTGTACAAGTGTGTACAAGGTTGTACAAGTGTGTACAAAGTTGTACAAGTGTGTACAAGGTTGTTCAAGTGTGTACATGTTTGTACAAGTGTGTTTAAGTTTGTACAAGGTTGTACAAATGTGTACAAGGGTGTACAAAAGTGTTCAAGGGTGCACAAGTTTGTACAAGGGTGTACAAGTGTGTACAAGCTTGTACAAGTGTGTACAAGCTTGTACAAGTGTGTACAAGCTTGTACAAGTGTGTACAAGGGTGTACAGGTTTGTACAAGGTTGTACAAGTGTGTACAAGGGTGTACAAGTATGTACAAGAATGTAAAATTTTGTACAAGTGTGTACAAGGGTGTACAAGTGTGTACAAGGTTGTAAAAGTGTGTACAAGGTTTTACCATTGTGTACAAGGTTGTACAAGTGTGTACAAGGTTGTACAAGTGTGTACGAGGTTGTACAAGTGTGTACAAGGTTGTACAAGTGTGTACAAGGTTGTACAAGTGTGTACAAGGTTGTACAAGTGTACACAAGTTTGTACAAGTGTGTACAAGTGTGTACAAGTTTGTACAAGGTTGTACAAATGTGTACAAGGGTGTACAAAAGTGTACAAGGGTGCACAAGTTTGTACAAGGGTGTACAAGTGTGTACAAGGGTGTACAAGTGTGTACAAGCTTGTACAAGTGTGTACAAGCTTGTACAAGTGTGTACAAGCTTGTACAAGTGTGTACAAGGGTGTACAGGTTTGTACAAGGTTGTACAAGTGTGTACAAGGGTGTACAAGTATGTACAAGAATGTACAATTTTGTACAAGTGTGTACAAGTTTGTAAAAGGGTGTACAAGTGTGTACAAGGGTGTACAAGTGTGTACAAGGTTGTACAAGTGTGTACAAGCTTGAACAAGTGTGTACAAGGTTGTACAAGTGTGTACAAGGTTGTACAAGTGTGTACAAGGTTGCACAAGTGTGTACAAGAGTGTACAATCGTGTACAAGCTTGTACAAGTGTGTACAAGGGTGTACAGGTTTGTACAAGGTTGTACAAGTGTGTACAAGGTTGTACAAGTGTGTACAAGGGTGTACAAGTTTGTACAAGTGTGTACAAGTTTGTACAAGTGTGTACAAGTTTGTACAAGTTTGTACAAATGTATACAAGGGTGTACAAAAGTGTACAAGGGTGCACAAGTTTGTACAAGGGTGTACAAGTGTGTACAAGCTTGTACAAGTGTGTACAAGCTTGTACAAGTGTGTACAAGGGTGTACAGGTTTGTACAATTTTGTACAAGTGTTTACAAGGGTGTACAAGTATGTACAAGAATGTACTAGTTTGTACAAGTGTGTACAAGTTTGTAAAAGGTTGTACATGTGTGTACAAGGGTGTACAAGTGTGTACAAGGGTGCACAAGTGTGTACAAGGGTGTACAATCGTGTACAAGCTTGTACAAGTGTGTACAAGGGTGTACAGGTTTGTACAAGGTTGTACAAGTGTGTACAAGGGTGTACAAATGTATACAAGGATGTAAAAGTTTGTACAAGTGTGTACAAGTTTGTACAAGGTTGTACAAGTAAGTACAAGTTTGTACAAGAATGTACAAGTGTGTACAAGGTTTTACAATTGTGTAAAAGGTTGTACAAGTGTGTACAAGGTTGTACAAGTGTGTACAAGCTTGTACAAGTGTGTACAAGGTTGTACAAGTGTGTACAAGGTTGTACAAGTGTGTACAAGCTTGTACAAGTGTGTACAAGGTTGTACAAGTGTGTACAAGGTTGTTCAAGTGTGTACATGTTTGTACAAGTGTGTTTAAGTTTGTACAAGGTTGTACAAATGTGTACAATGGTGTACAAAAGTGTTCAAGGGTGCACAAGTTTGTACAAGGGTGTACAAGTGTGTACAAGCTTGTACAAGTGTGTACAAGCTTGTACAAGTGTGTACAAGCTTGTACAAGTGTGTACAAGCTTGTACAAGTGTGTACAAGGGTGTACAGGTTTGTACAAGGTTGTACAAGTGTGTACAAGGGTGTACAAGTATGTACAAAAATGTAAAATTTTGTACAAGTGTGTACAAGGGTGTACAAGTGTGTACGAGGTTGTACAAGTGTGTACAAGGTTTTACAATTGTGTACGAGGTTGTACAAGTGTGTACAAGGTTGTACAAGTGTGTACGAGGTTGTACAAGTGTGTACAAGGTTGTACAAGTGTGTACAAGGTTGTACAAGTGTGTACAAGGTTGTACAAGTGTACACAAGTTTGTACAAGTGTGTACAAGTTTGTACAAGTGTGTACAAGTTTGTACAAGGTTGTACAAATGTGTACAAGGGTGTACAAAAGTGTACAAGGGTGCACAAGTTTGTACAAGGGTGTACAAGTGTGTACAAGCTTGTACAAGTGTGTACAAGGGTGTACAGGTTTGTACAAGGTTGTACAAGTGTGTACAAGGGTGTACAAGTATGTACAAGAATGTACAATTTTGTACAAGTGTGTACAAGTTTGTAAAAGGTTGTACAAGTGTGTACAAGGGTGTACAAGTGTGTACAAGGTTGTACAAGTGTGTACAAGCTTGAACAAGTGTGTACAAGGTTGTACAAGTGTGTACAAGGTTGTACAAGTGTGTACAAGGTTGTACAAGTGTGTACAAGGTTGTACAAGTGTGTACAAGGTTGTACAAGTGTACACAAGTTTGTACAAGTGTGTACAAGTTTGTACAAGTGTGTACAAGTTTGTACAAGGTTGTACAAATGTGTACAAGGGTGTACAAAAGTGTACAAGGGTGCACAAGTTTGAACAAGGGTGTACAAGTGTATACAAGCTTGTACAAGTGTGTACAAGCTTGTACAAGTGTGTACAAGCTTGTACAAGTGTGTACAAGGGTGTACAGGTTTGTACAAGGTTGTACAAGTGTGTACAAGGGTGTACAAGTATGTACAAGAATGTACAATTTTGTACAAGTGTGTACAAGTTTGTAAAAGGTTGTACAAGTGTGTACAAGGGTGTACAAGTGTGTACAAGGTTGTACAAGTGTGTACAAGCTTGAACAATTGTGTACAAGGTTGTACAAGTGTGTACAAGGTTGTACAAGTGTGTACAAGGTTGCACAAGTGTGTACAAGAGTGTACAATCGTGTACAAGCTTGTACAAGTGTGTACAAGGGTGTACAGGTTTGTACAAGGTTGTACAAGTGTGTACAAGGTTGTACAAGTGTGTACAAGGGTGTACAAGTTTGTACAAGTGTGTACAAGTTTGTACAAGTGTGTACAAGTTTGTACAAGTTTGTACAAATGTATACAAGGGTGTACAAAAGTGTACAAGGGTGCACAAGTTTGTACAAGGGTGTACAAGTGTGTACAAGCTTGTACAAGTGTGTACAAGCTTGTACAAGTGTGTACAAGGGTGTACAGGTTTGTACAATTTTGTACAAGTGTTTACAAGGGTGTACAAGTATGTACAAGAATGTACAAGTTTGTACAAGTGTGTACAAGTTTGTAAAAGGTTGTACATGTGTGTACAAGGGTGTACAAGTGTGTACAAGGGTGCACAAGTGTGTACAAGTGTGTACAAGCTTGTACAAGTGTGTACAAGGTTGTACAAGTGTGTACAAGGTTGTACAAGTGTGTACAAGGTTGTACAAGTGTGTACAAGCTTGTACAAGTGTGTACAAGGTTGTACAAGTGTGTACAAGGTTGTTCAAGGGTGTACATGTTTGTACAAGTGTGTTTAAGTTTGTACAAGGTTGTACAAATGTGTACAAGGGTGTACAAAAGTGTTCAAGGGTGCACAAGTTTGTACATGGGTGTACAAGTGTGTACAAGCTTGTACAAGTGTGTACAAGCTTGTACAAGTGTGTACAAGCTTATACAAGTGTGTACAAGGGTGTACAGGTTTGTACAAGGTTGTACAAGTGTGTAAGAGGGTGTACAAGTATGTACAAGAATGTAAAATTTTGTACAAGTGTGTACAAGGGTGTACAAGTGTGTACAAGGTTGTAAAAGTGTGTACAAGGTTTTACCATTGTGTACAAGGTTGTACAAGTGTGTACGAGGTTGTACAAGTGTGTACAAGGTTGTACAAGTGTGTACAAGGTTGTACAAGTGTGTACAAGGTTGTACAAGTGTACACAAGTTTGTACAAGTGTGTACAAGTTTGTACAAGTGTGTACAAGTTTGTACAAGGTTGTACAAATGTGTACAAGGGTGTACAAAAGTGTACAAGGGTGCACAAGTTTGTACAAGGGTGTACAAGTGTGTACAAGCTTGTACAAGTGTGTACAAGCTTGTACAAGTGTGTACAAGGGTGTACAGGTTTGTACAAGGTTGTACAAGTGTGTACAAGGGTGTACAAGTATGTACAAGAATGTACAATTTTGTACAAGTGTGTACAAGTTTGTAAAAGGTTGTACAAGTGTGTACAAGGGTGTACAAGTGTGTACAAGGTTGTACAAGTGTGTACAAGCTTGAACAAGTGTGTACAAGGTTGTACAAGTGTGTACAAGGTTGTACAAGTGTGTACAAGGTTGCACAAGTGTGTACAAGAGTGTACAATCGTGTACAAGCTTGTACAAGTGTGTACAAGGGTGTAGAGGTTTGTACAAGGTTGTACAAGTGTGTACAAGGTTGTACAAGTGTGTACAAGGGTGTACAAGTTTGTACAAGTGTGTACAAGTTTGTACAAGGTTGTACAAATGTATACAAGGGTGTACAAAAGTGTACAAGGGTGCACAAGTTTGTACAAGGGTGTACAAGTGTGTACAAGCTAGTACAAGTGTGTACAAGCTTGTACAAGTGTGTACAAGGGTGTACAGGTTTGTACAATTTTGTACAAGTGTTTACAAGGGTGTACAATTATGTACAAGAATGTACTAGTTTGTACAAGTGTGTACAAGTTTGTAAAAGGTTGTACATGTGTGTACAAGGGTGTACAAGTGTGAACAAGGGTGCACAAGTGTGTACAAGGGTGTACAATCGTGTACAAGCTTGTACAAGTGTGTACAAGGGTGTACAGGATTGTACAAGGTTGTACAAGTGTGTACAAGGGGGTACAAATGTATACAAGGATGTAAAAGTTTGTACAAGTGTGTACAAGTTTGTACAAGGTTGTACAAGTAAGTACAAGTTTGTACAAAAATGTACAAGTATGTACAAGGTTTTACAATTGTGTAAAAGGTTGTACAAGTGTGTACAAGGTTGTACAAGTGTGTACAAGCTTGTACAAGTGTGTACAAGGTTGTACAAGTGTGTACAAGGTTGTACAAGTGTGTACAAGCTTGTACAAGTGTGTACAAGGTTGTACAAGTGTGTACAAGGTTGTTCAAGTGTGTACATGTTTGTACAAGTGTGTTTAAGTTTGTACAAGGTTGTACAAATGTGTACAAGGGTGTACAAAAGTGTTCAAGGGTGCACAAGTTTGTACAAGGGTGTACAAGTGTGTACAAGCTTGTACAAGTGTGTACAAGCTTGTACAAGTGTGTACAAGCTTGTACAAGTGTGTACAAGGGTGTACAGGTTTGTACAAGGTTGTACAAGTGTGTACAAGGGTGTACAAGTATGTACAAAAATGTAAAATTTTGTACAAGTGTGTACAAGGGTGTACAAGTGTGTACAAGGTTGTACAAGTGTGTACAAGGTTTTACAATTGTGTACGAGGTTGTACAAGTGTGTACAAGGTTGTACAAGTGTGTACGAGGTTGTACAAGTGTGTACAAGGTTGTACAAGTGTGTACAAGGTTGTACAAGTGTGTACAAGGTTGTACAAGTGTACACAAGTTTGTACAAGTGTGTACAAGTTTGTACAAGTGTGTACAAGTTTGTACAAGGTTGTACAAATGTGTACAAGGGTGTACAAAAGTGTACAAGGGTGCACAAGTTTGTACAAGGGTGTACAAGTGTGTACAAGCTTGTACAAGTGTGTACAAGGGTGTACAGGTTTGTACAAGGTTGTACAAGTGTGTACAAGGGTGTACAAGTATGTACAAGAATGTACAATTTTGTACAAGTGTGTACAAGTTTGTAAAAGGTTGTACAAGTGTGTACAAGGGTGTACAAGTGTGTACAAGGTTGTACAAGTGTGTACAAGCTTGAACAAGTGTGTACAAGGTTGTACAAGTGTTTACAAGGTTGTACAAGTGTGTACAAGGTTGTACAAGTGTGTACAAGGTTGTACAAGTGTGTACAAGGTTGTACAAGTGTACACAAGTTTGTACAAGTGTGTACAAGTTTGTACAAGTGTGTACAAGTTTGTACAAGGTTGTACAAATGTGTACAAGGGTGTACAAAAGTGTACAAGGGTGCACAATTTTGTACAAGGGTGTACAAGTGTGTACAAGCTTGTACAAGTGTGTACAAGCTTGTACAAGTGTGTACAATTTTGTACAAGTGTGTACAAGGGTGTACAGGTTTGTACAAGGTTGTACAAGTGTGTACAAGGGTGTACAAGTATGTACAAGAATGTACAATTTTGTACAAGTGTGTACAAGTTTGTAAAAGGTTGTACAAGTGTGTACAAGGGTGTACAAGTGTGTACAAGGTTGTACAAGTGTGTACAAGCTTGAACAAGTGTGTACAAGGTTGTACAAGTGTGTACAAGGTTGTACAAGTGTGTACAAGGTTGCACAAGTGTGTACAAGAGTGTACAATCGTGTACAAGCTTGTACAAGTGTGTACAAGGGTGTACAGGTTTGTACAAGGTTGTACAAGTGTGTACAAGGTTGTACAAGTGTGTACAAGGGTGTACAAGTTTGTACAAGTGTGTACAAGTTTGTACAAGTGTGTACAAGTTTGTACAAGTTTGTACAAATGTATACAAGGGTGTACAAAAGTGTACAAGGGTGCACAAGTTTGTACAAGGGTGTACAAGTGTGTACAAGCTTGTACAAGTGTGTACAAGCTTGTACAAGTGTGTACAAGGGTGTACAGGTTTGTACAATTTTGTACAAGTGTTTACAAGGGTGTACAAGTATGTACAAGAATGTACAAGTTTGTACAAGTGTGTACAAGTTTGTAAAAGGTTGTACATGTGTGTACAAGGGTGTACAAGTGTGTACAAGGGTGCACAAGTGTGTACAAGTGTGTACAAGCTTGTACAAGTGTGTACAAGGTTGTACAAGTGTGTACAAGGTTGTACAAGTGTGTACAAGGTTGTACAAGTGTGTACAAGCTTGTACAAGTGTGTACAAGGTTGTACAAGTGTGTACAAGGTTGTTCAAGTGTGTACATGTTTGTACAAGTGTGTTTAAGTTTGTACAAGGTTGTACAAATGTGTACAAGGGTGTACAAAAGTGTTCAAGGGTGCACAAGTTTGTACAAGGGTGTACAAGTGTGTACAAGCTTGTACAAGTGTGTACAAGCTTGTACAAGTGTGTACAAGCTTGTACAAGTGTGTACAAGGGTGTACAGGTTTGTACAAGGTTGTACAAGTGTGTACAAGGGTGTACAAGTATGTACAAAAATGTAAAATTTTGTACAAGTGTGTACAAGGGTGTACAAGTGTGTACAAGGTTGTACAAGTGTGTACAAGGTTTTACAATTGTGTACGAGGTTGTACAAGTGTGTACAAGGTTGTACAAGTGTGTACGAGGTTGTACAAGTGTGTACAAGGTTGTACAAGTGTGTACAAGGTTGTACAAGTGTGTACAAGGTTGTACAAGTGTACACAAGTTTGTACAAGTGTGTACAAGTTTGTACAAGTGTGTACAAGTTTGTACAAGGTTGTACAAATGTGTACAAGGGTGTACAAAAGTGTACAAGGGTGCACAAGTTTGTACAAGGGTGTACAAGTGTGTACAAGCTTGTACAAGTGTGTACAAGGGTGTACAGGTTTGTACAAGGTTGTACAAGTGTGTACAAGGGTGTACAAGTATGTACAAGAATGTACAATTTTGTACAAGTGTGTACAAGTTTGTAAAAGGTTGTACAAGTGTGTACAAGGGTGTACAAGTGTGTACAAGGTTGTACAAGTGTGTACAAGCTTGAACAAGTGTGTACAAGGTTGTACAAGTGTTTACAAGGTTGTACAAGTGTGTACAAGGTTGTACAAGTGTGTACAAGGTTGTACAAGTGTGTACAAGGTTGTACAAGTGTACACAAGTTTGTACAAGTGTGTACAAGTTTGTACAAGTGTGTACAAGTTTGTACAAGGTTGTACAAATGTGTACAAGGGTGTACAAAAGTGTACAAGGGTGCACAATTTTGTACAAGGGTGTACAAGTGTGTACAAGCTTGTACAAGTGTGTACAAGCTTGTACAAGTGTGTACAAGCTTGTACAAGTGTGTACAAGGGTGTACAGGTTTGTACAAGGTTGTACAAGTGTGTACAAGGGTGTACAAGTATGTACAAGAATGTACAATTTTGTACAAGTGTGTACAAGTTTGTAAAAGGTTGTACAAGTGTGTACAAGGGTGTACAAGTGTGTACAAGGTTGTACAAGTGTGTACAAGCTTGAACAAGTGTGTACAAGGTTGTACAAGTGTGTACAAGGTTGTACAAGTAGTGTACAAGGTTGCACAAGTGTGTACAAGAGTGTACAATCGTGTACAAGCTTGTACAAGTGTGTACAAGGGTGTACAGGTTTGTACAAGGTTGTACAAGTGTGTACAAGGTTGTACAAGTGTGTACAAGGGTGTACAAGTTTGTACAAGTGTGTACAAGTTTGTACAAGTGTGTACAAGTTTGTACAAGTTTGTACAAATGTATACAAGGGTGTACAAAAGTGTACAAGGGTGCACAAGTTTGTACAAGGGTGTACAAGTGTGTACAAGCTTGTACAAGTGTGTACAAGCTTGTACAAGTGTGTACAAGGGTGTACAGGTTTGTACAATTTTGTACAAGTGTTTACAAGGGTGTACAAGTATGTACAAGAATGTACAAGTTTGTACAAGTGTGTACAAGTTTGTAAAAGGTTGTACATGTGTGTACAAGGGTGCACAAGTGTGTACAAGTGTGTACAAGCTTGTACAAGTGTGTACAAGGTTGTACAAGTGTGTACAAGGTTGTACAAGTGTGTACAAGCTTGTACAAGTGTGTACAAGGTTGTACAAGTGTGTACAAGGTTGTTCAAGTGTGTACATGTTTGTACAAGTGTGTTTAAGTTTGTACAAGGTTGTACAAATGTGTACAAGGGTGTACAAAAGTGTTCAAGGGTGCACAAGTTTGTACAAGGGTGTACAAGTGTGTACAAGCTTGTACAAGTGTGTAAAAGCTTGTACAAGTGTGTACAAGCTTGTACAAGTGTGTACAAGGGTGTACAGGTTTGTACAAGGTTGTACAAGTGTGTAAGAGGGTGTACAAGTATGTACAAGAATGTAAAATTTTGTACAAGTGTGTACAAGGGTGTACAAGTGTGTACAAGGTTGTAAAAGTGTGTACAAGGTTTTACCATTGTGTACAAGGTTGTACAAGTGTGTACAAGGTTGTACAAGTGTGTACGAGGTTGTACAAGTGTGTACAAGGTTGTACAAGTGTGTACAAGGTTGTACAAGTGTGTACAAGGTTGTACAAGTGTACACAAGTTTGTACAAGTGTGTACAAGTTTGTACAAGTGTGTACAAGTTTGTACAAGGTTGTACAAATGTGTACAAGGGTGTACAAAAGTGTACAAGGGTGCACAAGTTTGTACAAGGGTGTACAAGTGTGTACAAGCTTGTACAAGTGTGTACAAGCTTGTACAAGTGTGTACAAGGGTGTACAGGTTTGTACAAGGTTGTACAAGTGTGTACAAGGGTGTACAAGTATGTACAAGAATGTACAATTTTGTACAAGTGTGTACAAGTTTGTAAAAGGTTGTACAAGTGTGTACAAGGGTGTACAAGTGTGTACAAGGTTGTACAAGTGTGTACAAGCTTGAACAAGTGTGTACAAGGTTGTACAAGTGTGTACAAGGTTGTACAAGTGTGTACAAGGTTGCACAAGTGTGTACAAAAGTGTACAATCGTGTACAAGCTTGTACAAGTGTGTACAAGGGTGTACAGGTTTGTACAAGGTTGTACAATTGTGTACAAGGTTGTACAAGTGTGTACAAGGGTGTACAAGTTTGTACAAGTGTGTACAAGTTTGTACAAGTGTGTACAAGTTTGTACAAGTTTGTACAAATGTATACAAGGGTGTACAAAAGTGTACAAGGGTGCACAAGTTTGTACAAGGGTGTACAAGTGTGTACAAGCTAGTACAAGTGTGTACAAGCTTGTACAAGTGTGTACAAAGGTGTACAGGTTTGTACAATTTTGTACAAGTGTTTACAAGGGTGTACAAGTATGTACAAGAATGTACAAGTTTGTACAAGTGTGTACAAGTTTGTAAAAGGTTGTACATGTGTGTACAAGGGTGTACAAGTGTGTACAAGGGTGCACAAGTGTGTACAAGGGTGTACAATCGTGTACAAGCTTGTACAAGTGTGTACAAGGGTGTACAGGTTTGTACAAGGTTGTACAAGTGTGTACAAGGGTGTACAAATGTATACAAGGATGTAAAAGTTTGTACAAGTAAGTACAAGTTTGTACAAGAATGTACAAGTGTGTACAAGGTTTTACAATTGTGTAAAAGGTTGTACAAGTGTGTACAAGGTTGTACAAGTGTGTACAAGCTTGTACAAGTGTGTACAAGGTTGTACAAGTGTGTACAAGGTTGTACAAGTGTGTACAAGCTTGTACAAGTGTGTACAAGGTTGTACAAGTGTGTACAAGGTTGTTCAAGTGTGTACATGTTTGTACAAGTGTGTTTAAGTTTGTACAAGGTTGTACAAATGTGTACAAGGGTGTACAAAAGTGTTCAAGGGTGCACAAGTTTGTACAAGGGTGTACAAGTGTGTACAAGCTTGTACAAGTGTGTACAAGCTTGTACAAGTGTGTACAAGCTTGTACAAGTGTGTACAAGGGTGTACAGGTTTGTACAAGGTTGTACAAGTGTGTACAAGGGTGTACAAGTATGTACAAGAATGTAAAATTTTGTACAAGTGTGTACAAGGGTGTACAAGTGTGTACAAGGTTGTACAAGTGTGTACAAGGTTTTACAATTGTGTACGAGGTTGTACAAGTGTGTACAAGGTTGTACAAGTGTGTACGAGGTTGTACAAGTGTGTACAAGGTTGTACAAGTGTGTACAAGGTTGTACAAGTGTGTACAAGGTTGTACAAGTGTACAAAAGTTTGTACAAGTGTGTAAAAGTTTGTACAAGTGTGTACAAGTTTGTACAAGGTTGTACAAATGTGTACAAGGGTGTACAAAAGTGTACAAGGGTGCACAAGTTTGTACAAGGGTGTACAAGTGTGTACAAGCTTGTACAAGTGTGTACAAGGGTGTACAGGTTTGTACAAGGTTGTACACGTGTGTACAAGGGTGTACAAGTATGTACAAGAATGTACAATTTTGTACAAGTGTGTACAAGTTTGTAAAAGGTTGTACAAGTGTGTACAAGGGTGTACAAGTGTGTACAAGGTTGTACAAGTGTGTACAAGCTTGAACAAGTGTGTACAAGGTTGTACAAGTGTGTACAAGGTTGTACAAGTGTGTACAAGGTTGCACAAGTGTGTACAAGAGTGTACAATCGTGTACAAGCTTGTACAAGTGTGTACAAGGGTGTACAGGTTTGTACAAGGTTGTACAAGTGTGTACAAGGGTGTACAAGTATGTACAAGAATGTACAATTTTGTACAAGTGTGTACAAGTTTGTAAAAGGTTGTACAAGTGTGTACAAGGGTGTACAAGTGTGTACAAGGTTGTACAAGTGTGTACAAGCTTGAACAAGTGTGTACAAGGTTGTACAAGTGTTTACAAGGTTGTACAAGTGTGTACAAGGTTGTACAAGTGTGTACAAGGTTGTACAAGTGTGTACAAGGTTGTACAAGTGTACACAAGTTTGTACAAGTGTGTACAAGTTTGTACAAGTGTGTACAAGTTTGTACAAGGTTGTACAAATGTGTACAAGGGTGTACAAAAGTGTACAAGGGTGCACAATTTTGTACAAGGGTGTACAAGTGTGTACAAGCTTGTACAAGTGTGTACAAGCTTGTACAAGTGTGTACAAGCTTGTACAAGTGTGTACAAGGGTGTACAGGTTTGTACAAGGTTGTACAAGTGTGTACAAGGGTGTACAAGTATGTACAAGAATGTACAATTTTGTACAAGTGTGTACAAGTTTGTAAAAGGTTGTACAAGTGTGTACAAGGGTGTACAAGTGTGTACAAGGTTGTACAAGTGTGTACAAGCTTGAACAAGTGTGTACAAGGTTGTACAAGTGTGTACAAGGTTGTACAAGTAGTGTACAAGGTTGCACAAGTGTGTACAAGAGTGTACAATCGTGTACAAGCTTGTACAAGTGTGTACAAGGGTGTACAGGTTTGTACAAGGTTGTACAAGTGTGTACAAGGTTGTACAAGTGTGTACAAGGGTGTACAAGTTTGTACAAGTGTGTACAAGTTTGTACAAGTGTGTACAAGTTTGTACAAGTTTGTACAAATGTATACAAGGGTGTACAAAAGTGTACAAGGGTGCACAAGTTTGTACAAGGGTGTACAAGTGTGTACAAGCTTGTACAAGTGTGTACAAGCTTGTACAAGTGTGTACAAGGGTGTACAGGTTTGTACAATTTTGTACAAGTGTTTACAAGGGTGTACAAGTATGTACAAGAATGTACAAGTTTGTACAAGTGTGTACAAGTTTGTAAAAGGTTGTACATGTGTGTACAAGGGTGCACAAGTGTGTACAAGTGTGTACAAGCTTGTACAAGTGTGTACAAGGTTGTACAAGTGTGTACAAGGTTGTACAAGTGTGTACAAGCTTGTACAAGTGTGTACAAGGTTGTACAAGTGTGTACAAGGTTGTTCAAGTGTGTACATGTTTGTACAAGTGTGTTTAAGTTTGTACAAGGTTGTACAAATGTGTACAAGGGTGTACAAAAGTGTTCAAGGGTGCACAAGTTTGTACAAGGGTGTACAAGTGTGTACAAGCTTGTACAAGTGTGTAAAAGCTTGTACAAGTGTGTACAAGCTTGTACAAGTGTGTACAAGGGTGTACAGGTTTGTACAAGGTTGTACAAGTGTGTAAGAGGGTGTACAAGTATGTACAAGAATGTAAAATTTTGTACAAGTGTGTACAAGGGTGTACAAGTGTGTACAAGGTTGTAAAAGTGTGTACAAGGTTTTACCATTGTGTACAAGGTTGTACAAGTGTGTACAAGGTTGTACAAGTGTGTACGAGGTTGTACAAGTGTGTACAAGGTTGTACAAGTGTGTACAAGGTTGTACAAGTGTGTACAAGGTTGTACAAGTGTACACAAGTTTGTACAAGTGTGTACAAGTTTGTACAAGTGTGTACAAGTTTGTACAAGGTTGTACAAATGTGTACAAGGGTGTACAAAAGTGTACAAGGGTGCACAAGTTTGTACAAGGGTGTACAAGTGTGTACAAGCTTGTACAAGTGTGTACAAGCTTGTACAAGTGTGTACAAGGGTGTACAGGTTTGTACAAGGTTGTACAAGTGTGTACAAGGGTGTACAAGTATGTACAAGAATGTACAATTTTGTACAAGTGTGTACAAGTTTGTAAAAGGTTGTACAAGTGTGTACAAGGGTGTACAAGTGTGTACAAGGTTGTACAAGTGTGTACAAGCTTGAACAAGTGTGTACAAGGTTGTACAAGTGTGTACAAGGTTGTACAAGTGTGTACAAGGTTGCACAAGTGTGTACAAGAGTGTACAATCGTGTACAAGCTTGTACAAGTGTGTACAAGGGTGTACAGGTTTGTACAAGGTTGTACAATTGTGTACAAGGTTGTACAAGTGTGTACAAGGGTGTACAAGTTTGTACAAGTGTGTACAAGTTTGTACAAGTGTGTACAAGTTTGTACAAGTTTGTACAAATGTATACAAGGGTGTACAAAAGTGTACAAGGGTGCACAAGTTTGTACAAGGGTGTACAAGTGTGTACAAGCTAGTACAAGTGTGTACAAGCTTGTACAAGTGTGTACAAAGGTGTACAGGTTTGTACAATTTTGTACAAGTGTTTACAAGGGTGTACAAGTATGTACAAGAATGTACAAGTTTGTACAAGTGTGTACAAGTTTGTAAAAGGTTGTACATGTGTGTACAAGGGTGTACAAGTGTGTACAAGGGTGCACAAGTGTGTACAAGGGTGTACAATCGTGTACAAGCTTGTACAAGTGTGTACAAGGGTGTACAGGTTTGTACAAGGTTGTACAAGTGTGTACAAGGGTGTACAAATGTATACAAGGATGTAAAAGTTTGTACAAGTAAGTACAAGTTTGTACAAGAATGTACAAGTGTGTACAAGGTTTTACAATTGTGTAAAAGGTTGTACAAGTGTGTACAAGGTTGTACAAGTGTGTACAAGCTTGTACAAGTGTGTACAAGGTTGTACAAGTGTGTACAAGGTTGTACAAGTGTGTACAAGCTTGTACAAGTGTGTACAAGGTTGTACAAGTGTGTACAAGGTTGTTCAAGTGTGTACATGTTTGTACAAGTGTGTTTAAGTTTGTACAAGGTTGTACAAATGTGTACAAGGGTGTACAAAAGTGTTCAAGGGTGCACAAGTTTGTACAAGGGTGTACAAGTGTGTACAAGCTTGTACAAGTGTGTACAAGCTTGTACAAGTGTGTACAAGCTTGTACAAGTGTGTACAAGGGTGTACAGGTTTGTACAAGGTTGTACAAGTGTGTACAAGGGTGTACAAGTATGTACAAGAATGTAAAATTTTGTACAAGTGTGTACAAGGGTGTACAAGTGTGTACAAGGTTGTACAAGTGTGTACAAGGTTTTACAATTGTGTACGAGGTTGTACAAGTGTGTACAAGGTTGTACAAGTGTGTACGAGGTTGTACAAGTGTGTACAAGGTTGTACAAGTGTGTACAAGGTTGTACAAGTGTGTACAAGGTTGTACAAGTGTACAAAAGTTTGTACAAGTGTGTAAAAGTTTGTACAAGTGTGTACAAGTTTGTACAAGGTTGTACAAATGTGTACAAGGGTGTACAAAAGTGTACAAGGGTGCACAAGTTTGTACAAGGGTGTACAAGTGTGTACAAGCTTGTACAAGTGTGTACAAGGGTGTACAGGTTTGTACAAGGTTGTACACGTGTGTACAAGGGTGTACAAGTATGTACAAGAATGTACAATTTTGTACAAGTGTGTACAAGTTTGTAAAAGGTTGTACAAGTGTGTACAAGGGTGTACAAGTGTGTACAAGGTTGTACAAGTGTGTACAAGCTTGAACAAGTGTGTACAAGGTTGTACAAGTGTGTACAAGGTTGTACAAGTGTGTACAAGGTTGCACAAGTGTGTACAAGAGTGTACAATCGTGTACAAGCTTGTACAAGTGTGTACAAGGGTGTACAGGTTTGTACAAGGTTGTACAAGTGTGTACAAGGTTGTACAAGTGTGTACAAGGGTGTACAAGTTTGTACAAGTGTGTACAAGTTTGTACAAGGGTGCACAAGTTTGTACAAGGGTGTACAAGTGTGTACAAGCTTGTACAAGTGTGTACAAGCTTGTACAAGTGTGTACAAGGGTGTACAGGTTTGTACAAGGTTGTACAAGTGTTTACAAGGGTGTACAAGTATGTACAAGAATGTACAAGTTTGTACAAGTGTGTACAAGTTTGTAAAAGGTTGTACATGTGTGTACAAGGGTGTACAAGTGTGTACAAGGGTGCACAAGTGTGTACAAGGGTGTACAATCGTGTACAAGCTTGTACAAGTGTGTACAAGGGTGTACAGGTTTGTACAAGGTTGTACAAGTGTGTACAAGGGTGTACAAATGTATACAAGGATGTAAAAGTTTGTACAAGTGTGTACAAGTTTGTACAAGGTTGTACAAGTAAGTACAAGTTTGTACAAGAATGTACAAGTGTGTACAAGGTTTTACAATTGTGTAAAAATTGTACAAGTGTGTACAAGGTTGTACAAGTGTGTACAAGCTTTTACAAGTGTGTACAAGGTTGTACAAGTGTGTACAAGGTTGTACAAGTGTGTACAAGCTTGTACAAGTGTGTACAAGGTTGTACAAGTGTGTACAAGGTTGTTCAAGTGTGTACATGTTTGTACAAGTGTGTTTAAGTTTGTACAAGGTTGTACAAATGTGTACAAGGGTGTACAAAAGTGTTCAAGGGTGCACAAGTTTGTACAAGGGTGTACAAGTATGTACAAGAATGTAAAATTTTGTACAAGTGTGTACAAGGGTGTACAAGTGTGTACAAGGTTGTACAAGTGTGTACGAGGTTGTACAAGTGTGTACAAGGTTGAACAAGTGTGTACAAGGTTGTACAAGTGTGTACAAGGTTGTACAAGTGTACACAAGTTTGTACAAGTGTGTACAAGTTTGTACAAGTGTGTACAAGTTTGTACAAGGTTGTACAAATGTGTACAAGGGTGTACAAAAGTGTACAAGGGTGCACAAGTTTGTACAAGGGTGTACAAGTGTGTACAAGCTTGTACAAGTGTGTACAAGCTTGTACAAGTGTGTACAAGGGTGTACAGGTTTGTACAAGGTTGTACAAGTGTGTACAAGGGTGTACAAGTATGTACAAGAATGTACAATTTTGTACAAGTGTGTACAAGTTTGTAAAAGGTTGTACAAGTGTGTACAAGGGTGTACAAGTGTGTACAAGGTTGTACAAGTGTGTACAAGCTTGAACAAGTGTGTACAAGGTTGTACAAGTGTGTACAAGGTTGTACAAGTGTGTACAAGGTTGCACAAGTGTGTACAAGAGTGTACAATCGTGTACAAGCTTGTACAAGTGTGTACAAGGGTGTACAGGTTTGTACAAGGTTGTACAAGTGTGTACAAGGTTGTACAAGTGTGTACAAGGGTGTACAAGTTTGTACAAGTGTGTACAAGTTTGTACAAGTGTGTACAAGTTTGTACAAGTTTGTACAAATGTATACAAGGGTGTACAAAAGTGAACAAGGGTGCACAAGTTTGTACAAGGGTGTACAAGTGTGTACAAGCTTGTACAAGTGTGTACAAGCTTGTAAAAGTGTGTACAAGCTTGTACAAGTGTGTACAAGGGTGTACAGGTTTGTACAATTTTGTACAAGTGTTTACAAGGGTGTACAAGTATGTACAAGAATGTACAAGTTTGTACAAGTGTGTACAAGTTTGTAAAAGGTTGTACATGTGTGTACAAGGGTGTACAAGTGTGTACAAGGGTGCACAAGTGTGTACAAGGGTGTACAATCGTGTACAAGCTTGTACAAGTGTGTACAAGGGTGTACAGGTTTGTACAAGGTTGTACAAGTGTGTACAAGGGTGTACAAATGTATACAAGGATGTAAAAGTTTGTACAAGTGTGTACAAGTTTGTACAAGGTTGTACAAGTAAGTACAAGTTTGTACAAGAATGTACAAGTGTGTACAAGGTTTTACAATTGTGTAAAAAGTTGTACAAGTGTGTACAAGGTTGTACAAGTGTGTACAAGCTTGTACAAGTGTGTACAAGGTTGTACAAGTGTGTACAAGGTTGTACAAGTGTATACAAGCTTGTACAAGTGTGTACAAGGTTGTACAAGTGTGTACAAGGTTGTTCAAGTGTGTACATGTTTGTACAAGTGTGTTTAAGTTTGTACAAGGTTGTACAAATGTGTACAAGCTTGTACAAGTGTGTACAAGCTTGTACAAGTGTGTACAAGGGTGTACAGGTTTGTACAAGGTTGTACAAGTGTGTACAAGGGTGTACAAGTATGTACAAGAATGTAAAATTTTGTACAAGTGTGTACAAGGGTGTACAAGTGTGTACAAGGTTGTACAAGTGTGTACAAGGTTTTAATATGGTGTACAAGGTTGTACAAGTGTGTACAAGGTTGTACAAGTGTGTACGAGGTTGTACAAGTGTGTACAAGGTTGTACAAGTGTGTACAAGGTTGTACAAGTGTGTACAAGTTTGTACAAGTGTGTACAAGTTTGTACAAGGTGTACTTGACATCCCTCTAAAAAACAAGACATCCCTCTAAATATTAAGACATCAATCTAAATAACAAGACATCCCTCTAAATATTAAGACATCCCTCCAAATAACAAGACATCCCTCTAAATATTAAGACATCCCTCTAAATAACAAGACATCCCTCTAAATATTAAGACATCCCTCTAAATAACAAGACATCCCTCCAAATATTAAGACATCCCTCTAAATAACAAGACATCCCTCTAAATAACAAGACATCCCTCTAATAAACTAGACATTCCGCTAAATATTAAGACATCCCTCTAAATAACAAGACATCCCTCCAAATACCAAGACATCCCTCTAAATATTAAGACATCCCTCTAAATAACAAGACATCTCTCTAAATAACAAGACATCCCTCTAAATATTAAGACATCCCTCCAAATAACAAGACATCCCTCTAAATATTAAGACATCCCTCTAAATAACAAGACATCCCTCTAAATATTAAGACATCCCTTTAAATAACAAGACATCTCTCTAAATAACAAGACATCCCTCTAAATAACAAGACATCCCACTAAATAACAAGACGTCCCTCTAAATAACAAGACATCCCTTTTAAATAACAAGACATTCCTCTAAATAACAAGACATCCCTCTAAATAACAAGACATCCCTCCAAATAAAAAGACATCCCTCTAAATAGCAAGACATCCCTCTAAATAACAAGACATCCCTCCAAATAACAAGATATCCCTCTAAATAACAAGACATTCCTCCAAATAACAAGACTTCCCTCCAAATAAGAAGACATCCCTCTAAATAACAAGACATCCCTCTAAATAACAAGACATCCCTCTAAATACCAAGACAACCCTCTAAAAAACAAGACATCCCTCCAAATAACAAGACAACCCTCTAAAAAACAAGACATCCCTCTAAATAAAAAGACATCTCTCCAAATAACAAGACATCCCTCTAAATAACAAGACATCCCACTAAAAAACAAGACATCCCTCTAAATATTAAGACATCCCTCTAAATAACAAGACATCCCTCCAAATATTAAGACATCCCTCTAAATAACAAGACATCCCTCTAAATAACAAGACATCCCTCTAATAAACTAGACATTCCGCTAAATATTAAGACATCCCTCTAAATAACAAGACATCCCTATAAATAACAAGACATCCCTCCAAATATGAAGACATCCCTCTAAATAACAAAACATCCCTCTAAATAACAAGACATCCCTCTAAATAACAAGACATATCTCTAAATATTAAGACATCCCTTCAAATAACAAGACATCCCTCTAAATAACAAGACATCCCTCTAAATAACAAGACATCCCTCTAAATAACAAGACATCCCTCTAAATAACAAGACATCCCTCTAAAACACAAGACATCCCTCTAAATATTAAGACATCAATCTAAATAACAAGACATCCCTCCAAATAACAAGACAACCCTCTAAAAAACAAAAAAACCCTCTAAATAACAAGACATCTCTCTAAAAAACAAGACATCCCTCTAAATATAAAGACATCCCTCTAAATAACAAGACATCCATCTATATAACAAGACATTCCTCTAAATATTAAGACATCCCTCTAAATAACAAGACATACCTGTAAATAACAAGACATCCCTCTAAATAACAAGACATCCCATCTAAATTACAACACAACCCTCTAAAAAACAAGACATCCCTCCAAATAACAAGACAACCCTCTAAAAAACAATACATCCCTCTAAATAACAAGACATCCCTCTAAATAACAAGACATCCCTCTAATAAACTAGACATTCCGCTAAATATTAAGACATCCCTCTAAATAACAAGACATCCCTCTAAATACCAAGACATCCCTCTAAATATTAAGACATCCCTCCAAATAACAAGACAACCCTTTAAAAAACAAGACATCCCTCTAAATAACAAGACATCCCTCTAAATAACAAGACATCCCTCTAAATATTAAGACATCCCTCCAAATAACAAGACATCCCTCTAAATATTAAGACATCCCTCTAAATAACAAGACATCCCTCTAAATATTAAGACATCCCTTTAAATAACAAGACATCTCTCTAAATAACAAGACATCCCTCTAAATAACAAGACATCCCACTAAATAACAAGACGTCCCTCTAAATAACAAGACATCCCTTTTAAATAACAAGACATTCCTCTAAATAACAAGACATCCCTCTAAATAACAAGACATCCCTCCAAATAAAAAGACATCCCTCTAAATAGCAAGACATCCCTCTAAATAACAAGACATCCCTCCAAAAAACAAGATATCCCTCTAAATAACAAGACATTCCTCCAAATAACAAGACTTCCCTCCAAATAAGAAGACATCCCTCTAAATAACAAGACATCCCTCTAAATAACAAGACATCCCTCTAAATACCAAGACAACCCTCTAAAAAACAAGACATCCCTCCAAATAACAAGACAACCCTCTAAAAAACAAGACATCCCTCTAAATAAAAAGACATCTCTCCAAATAACAAGACATCCCTCTAAATAACAAGACATCCCACTAAAAAACAAGACATCCCTCTAAATATTAAGACATCCCTCTAAATAACAAGACATCCCTCCAAATATTAAGACATCCCTCTAAATAACAAGACATCCCTCTAAATAACAAGACATCCCTCTAATAAACTAGACATTCCGCTAAATATTAAGACATCCCTCTAAATAACAAGACATCCCTCTAAATAACAAGACATCCCTCCAAATATGAAGACATCCCTCTAAATAACAAAACATCCCTCTAAATAACAAGACATCCCTCTAAATAACAAGACATCTCTCTAAATATTAAGACATCCCTTCAAATAACAAGACATCCCTCTAAATAACAAGACATCCCTCTAAATAACAAGACATCCCTCTAAATAACAAGACATCCCTCTAAATAACAAGACATCCCTCTAAAAAACAAGACATCCCTCTAAAAAACAAGACATCCCTCTAAATAAAAACACATCTCTCCAAATAACAAGACATCCCTCTAAATAACAAGACATCCCACTAAAAAACAAGACATCCCTCTAAATATTAAGACATCCCTCTAAATAACAAGACATCCCTCCAAATATTAAGACATCCCTCTAAATAACAAGACATCCCTCTAAATAACAAGACATCCCTCTAATAAACTAGACATTCCGCTAAATATTAAGACATCCCTCTAAATAACAAGACATCCCTCTAAATAACAAGACATCCCTCCAAATATGAAGACATCCCTCTAAATAACAAAACATCCCTCTAAATAACAAGACATCCCTCTAAATAACAAGACATATCTCTAAATATTAAGACATCCCTTCAAATAACAAGACATCCCTCTAAATAACAAGACATCCCTCTAAATAACAAGACATCCCTCTAAATAACAAGACATCCCTCTAAATAACAAGACATCCCTCTAAAAAACAAGACATCCCTCTAAATATTAAGACATCAATCTAAATAACAAGACATCCCTCCAAATAACAAGACAACCATCTAAAAAACAAAAAAAACCTCTAAATAACAAGACATCTCTCTAAAAAACAAGACATCCCTTTAAATATCAAGACATCCCTCTAAATAACAAGACATCCATCTATATAACAAGACATTCCTCTAAATATTAAGACATCCCTCTAAATAACAAGACATACCTGTAAATAACAAGACATCCCTCTAAATAACAAGACATCCCATCTAAATTACAACACAACCCTCTAAAAAACAAGACATCCCTCCAAATAACAAGACAACCCTCTAAAAAACAATACATCCCTCTAAATAACAAGACATCCCTCTAAATAACAAGACATCCCTCTAATAAACTAGACATTCCGCTAAATATTAAGACATCCCTCTAAATAACAAGACATCCCTCTAAATACCAAGACATCCCTCTAAATATTAAGACATCCCTCCAAATAACAAGACAACCCTTTAAAAAACAAGACATCCCTCTAAATAACAAGACATCCCTCTAAATAACAAGACATCCCTCTAAATATTAAGACATCCCTCCAAATAACAAGACATCCCTCTAAATATTAAGACATCCCTCTAAATAACAAGACATCCCTCTAAATATTAAGACATCCCTTTAAATAACAAGACATCTCTCTAAATAACAAGACATCCCTCTAAATAACAAGACATCCCACTAAATAACAAGACGTCCCTCTAAATAACAAGACATCCCTTTTAAATAACAAGACATTCCTCTAAATAACAAGACATCCCTCTAAATAACAAGACATCCCTCCAAATAAAAAGACATCCCTCTAAATAGCAAGACATCCCTCTAAATAACAAGACATCCCTCCAAATAACAAGATATCCCTCTAAATAACAAGACATTCCTCCAAATAACAAGACTTCCCTCCAAATAAGAAGACATCCCTCTAAATAACAAGACATCCCTCTAAATAACAAGACATCCCTCTAAATACCAAGACAACCCTCTAAAAAACAAGACATCCCTCCAAATAACAAGACAACCCTCTAAAAAACAAGACATCCCTCTAAATAAAAAGACATCTCTCCAAATAACAAGACATCCCTCTAAATAACAAGACATCCCACTAAAAAACAAGACATCCCTCTAAATATTAAGACATCCCTCTAAATAACAAGACATCCCTCCAAATATTAAGACATCCCTCTAAATAACAAGACATCCCTCTAAATAACAAGACATCCCTCTAATAAACTAGACATTCCGCTAAATATTAAGACATCCCTCTAAATAACAAGACATCCCTCTAAATAACAAGACATCCCTCCAAATATGAAGACATCCCTCTAAATAACAAAACATCCCTCTAAATAACAAGACATCCCTCTAAATAACAAGACATCTCTCTAAATATTAAGACATCCCTTCAAATAACAAGACATCCCTCTAAATAACAAGACATCCCTCTAAATAACAAGACATCCCTCTAAATAACAAGACATCCCTCTAAATAACAAGACATCCCTCTAAAAAACAAGACATCCCTCTAAATATTAAGACATCAATCTAAATAACAAGACATCCCTCCAAATAACAAGACAACCCTCTAAAAAACAAAAAAACCCTCTAAATAACAAGACATCTCTCTAAAAAACAAGACATCCCTCTAAATATCAAGACATCCCTCTAAATAACAAGACATCCATCTATATAACAAGACATTCCTCTAAATATTAAGACATCCCTCTAAATAACAAGACATACCTGTAAATAACAAGACATCCCTCTAAATAACAAGACATCCCATCTAAATTACAACACAACCCTCTAAAAAACAAGACATCCCTCCAAATAACAAGACAACCCTCTAAAAAACAATACATCCCTCTAAATAACAAGACATCCCTCTAAATAACAAGACATCCCTCTAATAAACTAGACATTCCGCTAAATATTAAGACATCCCTCTAAATAACAAGACATCCCTCTAAATACCAAGACATCCCTCTAAATATTAAGACATCCCTCCAAATAACAAGACAACCCTTTAAAAAACAAGACATCCCTCTAAATAACAAGACATCCCTCTAAATAACAAGACATCCCTCTAAATATTAAGACATCCCTTCAAATAACAAGACATCCCTCTAAATATTAAGACATCCCTCTAAATAACAAGACATCCCTCTAAATATTAAGACATCTCTTTAAATAACAAGACATCTCTCTAAATAACAAGACATCCCTCTAAATAACAAGACATCCCACTAAATAACAAGACATCCCTCTAAATAACAAGACATCCCTTTTAAATAACAAGACATTCCTCTAAATAACAAGACATCCCTCTAAATAACAAGACATCCCTCCAAATAAAAAGACATCCCTCTAAATAGCAAGACATCCCTCTAATAAACAAGACATTCCGCTAAATATTAAGACATCCCTCTAAATAACAAGACATCCCTCTAAATATTAAGACATCCCTTTAAATAACAAGACATCTCTCTAAATAACAAGACATCCCTCTAAATAACAAGACATCCCACTAAATAACAAGACATCCCTCTAAATAACAAGACATCCCTCTTTAATAACAAGACATTCCTCTAAATAACAAGACATCCCTCTAAATAACAAGACATCCCTCCAAATAAAAAGACATCCCTCTAAATAGCAAGACATCCCTCTAATAAACAAGACATTCCGCTAAATATTAAGACATCCCTCTAAATAACAAGACATCCCATCTAAATTACAAGACAACCCTCAAAAAAACAAGACATCCCTCCAAATAACAAGACAACCCTCTAAAAAACAAGACATCCCTCTAAATAAAAAGACATCTCTCCAAATAACAAGACATCCCTCTAAATAACAAGACATCCCACTAAAAAACAAGACATCCCTCTAAATATTAAGACATCCCTCTAAATAACAAGACATCCCTCCAAATATTAAGACATCCCTCTAAATAACAAGACATCCCTCTAAATAACAAGACATCCCTCTAATAAACTAGACATTCCGCTAAATATTAAGACATCCCTCTAAATAACAAGACATCCCTCCAAATACCAAGACATCCCTCTAAATATTAAGACATCCCTCCAAATAACAAGAAAACCATTTAAAAAACAAGACATCCCTCTAAATAACAAGACATCCCTCTAAATAACAAGACATCCCTCTAAATATTAAGACATCCCTCCAAATAACAAGACATCCCTCTAAATATTAAGACATCCCTCTAAATAACAAGACATCCCTCTAAATATTAAGACATCCCTTTAAATAACAAGACATCCCTCTAAATAACAAGACATCCCTCTAAATAACAAGACATCCCACTAAGTAACAAGACGTCCCTCTAAATAACAAGACATCCCTTTTAAATAACAAGACATTCCTCTAAATAACAAGACATCCCTCTAAATAACAAGACATCCCTCCAAATAAAAAGACATCCCTCTAAATAGCAAGACATCCCTCTAAATAACAAGACATCCCTCCAAATAACAAGATATCCCTCTAAATAACAAGACATTCCTCCAAATAACAAGACTTCCCTCCAAATAAGAAGACATCCTTCTGAATAACAAGACATCCCTCTAAATAACAAGACATCCCTCTAAATACCAAGACATCCCTCCAAATAACAAGACAACCCTTTAAAAAACAAGACATCCCTCTAAATAACAAGACATCCCTCTAAATAACAAGACATCCCTCTAAATATTAAGACATCCCTTCAAATAACAAGACATCCCTCTAAATATTAAGACATCCCTCTAAATAACAAGACATCCCTCTAAATATTAAGACATCCCTTTAAATAACAAGACATCTCTCTAAATAACAAGACATTCCTCTAAATAACAAGACATCCCTCTAAATATTAAGACATCCCTCCAAATAATAAGACATCCCTCTAAATATTAAGACATAACTCTAAATAACAAGACATCCCTCTAAATATTAAGACATCCCTTTAAATAACAAGACATCTCTCTAAATAACAAGACATCCCTCCAAAAAACAAGAAATCCCTCAAAATAGCAAGACATCCCTCTAAATATTAAGACATCCCTTGAAATAACAAGACATCCCTCTAAATAACAAGACATCCCTCTAAATAATAAGACATCCCTCTAAATAAAAAGACATCCCTCTAAATAACTAGACATCCCTCCAAATACCAAGACATCCCTCTAAATAACAAGACATCCCTCTAAATAAAAAGACATCCCTCTAAATAACTAGACATCCCTCCAAATACCAAGACATCCCTCTAAATAACAAGACATCCCTCTAAATAACAAGACATACCTCCAAATAACAAGACATCCCTCTAAATTATAAGACATCCCTCTTAATAACAAGCATCCCTCCAAATAACAAGACATCCCTCTAAATAACAAGACATCCCTCCAAATATGAAGACATCCCTCCAAATATGAAGACATCCCTCTAAATAACAAGACATCCCTCTAAATAACAAGACATCTCTCTAAATATTAAGACATCCCTTCAAATAACAAGACATCCCTCTAAATAACAAGACATCCCTCTAAATAACAAGACATCCCTCTAAATAACAAGACATCCCTCTAAATAACAAGACATCCCTCTAAATATTAAGACATCAATCTAAATAACAAGACATCCCTCCAAATAACAAGACAACCCTCTAAAAAACAAAAAAACCCTCTAAATAACAAGACATCCCTCTAAATAACAAGACATCCCACTAAAAAACAAGACATCCCTCTAAATATTAAGACATCCCTCTAAATAACAAGACATCCTTCCAAATATTAAGACATCCCTCTAAATAACAAGACATCCCTCTAAATAACAAGACATCCCTCTAATAAACTAGACATTCCGCTAAATATTAAGACATCTCTCTAAATAACAAGACATCCTTCCAAATACCAAGACATCCCTCTAAATATTAAGACATCCCTCCAAATAACAAGAAAACCCTTTAAAAAACAAGACATCCCTCTAAATAACAAGACATCCCTCTAAATAACAAGACATCCCTCTAAATATTAAGACATCCCTCCAAATAACAAGACATCCCTCTAAATATTAAGACATCCCTCTAAATAACAAGACTTCCCTCTAAATATTAAGACATCCCTTTAAATAACAAGACATCTCTCTAAATAACAAGACATCCCTCTAAATAACAAGACATCCCACTAAATAACAAGACGTCCCTCTAAATAACAAGACATCCCTTTTAAATAACAAGACATTCCTCTAAATAACAAGACATCCCTCTAAATAACAAGACATCCCTCCAAATAAAAAGACATCCCTCTAAATAACAAGACATCCCTCCAAATAACAAGATATCCCTCTAAATAACAAGACATTCCTCCAAATAACAAGACTTCCCTCCAAATAAGAAGACATCCCTCTAAATAACAAGACATCCCTCTAAATAACAAGACATCCCTCTAAATACCAAGACTTCCCTCTAAATATTAAGACATCCCTCCAAATAACAAGACAACCCTTTAAAAAACAAGACATCACTCTAAATAACAAGACATCCCTCTAAATAACAAGACATCCCTCTAAATATTAAGACATCCCTTCAAATAACAAGATATCCCTCTAAATATTAAGACATCCCTCTAAATAACAAGACATCCCTCTAAATATTAAGACATCCCTTTAAATAACAAGACATCTCTCTAAATAACAAGACATCCCTCTAAATAACAAGACATCCCATCTAAATTACAAGACAACCCTCTAAAAAACAAGACATCCCTTAAGACATTCCGCTAAATATTAAGACATCCCTCTAAATAACAAGACATCCCTCTAAATATTAAGACATCCCTCTAAATATTAAGACATCCCTCCAAATAACAAGACAACCCTTTAAAAAACAAGACATCCCTCTAAATAACAAGACATCCCTCTAAATAACAAGACATCCCTCTAAATAACAAGACATCCCTCTAAATATTAAGACATCCCTTCAAATAACAAGACATCCCTCTAAATATTAAGACATCCCTCTAAATAACAAGACATCCCTCTAAATATTAAGACACCCCTTTAAATAACAAGACATCTCTCTAAATAACAAGACATCCCTCTAAATAACAAGACATCCCACTAAATAACAAGACATCCCTCTAAATAACAAGACATCCCTTTTAAATAACAAGACATTCCTCTAAATAACAAGACATCCCTCTAAATAACAAGACATCCCTCCAAATAAAAAGACATCCCTCTAAATAGCAAGACATCCCTCTAATAAACAAGACATTCCGCTAAATATTAAGACATCCCTCTAAATATTAAGACATCCCTTTAAATAACAAGACATCCCCTTTAAATAACAAGACATCTCTCTAAATAACAAGACATCCCTCTAAATAACAAGACATCCCACTAAATAACAAGACGTCCCTCTAAATAACAAGACATCCCTTTTAAATAACAAGACATTCCTCTAAATAACAAGACATCCCTCTAAATAACAAGACATCCCTCCAAATAAAAAGACATCCCTCTAAATAACAAGACATCCCTCCAAATAACAAGATATCCCTCTAAATAACAAGACATTCCTCCAAATAACAAGACTTCCCTCCAAATAAGAAGACATCCCTCTAAATAACAAGACATCCCTCTAAATAACAAGACATCCCTCTAAATACCAAGACTTCCCTCTAAATATTAAGACATCCCTCCAAATAACAAGACAACCCTTTAAAAAACAAGACATCCCTCTAAATAACAAGACATCCCTCTAAATAACAAGACATCCCTCTAAATATTAAGACATCCCTTCAAATAACAAGACATCCCTCTAAATATTAAGACATCCCTCTAAATAACAAGACATCCCTCTAAATATTAAGACATCCCTTTAAATAACAAGACATCTCTCTAAATAACAAGACATCCCTCTAAATAACAAGACATCCCTCTAAATATTAAGACATCCCTCCAAATAACAAGACATCCCTCTAAATATTAAGACGTCCCTCTAAATAACAAGACATCCCTCTAAATATTAAGACATCCCTTTAAATAACAAGACATCTCTCTAAATAACAAGACATCCCTCTAAATAACAAGACATCCCACTAAATAACAAGACATCCCTCTAAATAACAAGACATCCCTTTTAAATAACAAGACATTCCTCTAAATAACAAGACATCCCTCTAAATAACAAGACATCCCTCCAAATAACAAGAAATCCCTCAAAATAGCAAGACATCCCTCTAAATATTAAGACATCCCTTCAAATAACAAGACATCCCTCTAAATAACAAGACATCCCTCTAAATAACAAGACATCCCTCATAATAAAAAGACATCCCTCTAAATAACTAGACATCCCTCCAAATACCAAGACATCCCTCTAAATAACAAGACATCCCTCTAAATAAAAAGACATCCCTCTAAATAACTAGACATCCCTCCAAATACCAAGACATCCCAATAAATAACAAGACATCCCTCTAAATAACAAGACATACCTCCAAATAACAAGACATCCCTCTAAATTATAAGACATCCCTCTTAATAACAAGCATCCCTCCAAATAACAAGACATCCCTCTAAATAACAAGACATCCCTCCAAATATGAAGACATCCCTCCAAATATGAAGACATCCCTCTAAATAACAAGACATCCCTCTAAATAACAAGACATCTCTCTAAATATTAAGACATCCCTTCAAATAACAAGACATCCCTCTAAATAACAAGACATCCCTCTAAATAACAAGACATCCCTCTAAATAACAAGACATCCCTCTAAATAACAAGACATCCCTCTAAATAACAAGACATCCCTCTAAATAACAAGACATACCTCCAAATAACAAGACATCCCTCTAAATTATAAGACATCCCTCTTAATAACAAGCATCCCTCCAAATAACAAGACATCCCTCTAAATAACAAGACATCCCTCCAAATATGAAGACATCCCTCCAAATATGAAGACATCCCTCTAAATAACAAGACATCCCTCTAAATAACAAGACATCTCTCTAAATATTAAGACATCCCTTCAAATAACAAGACATCCCTCTAAATAACAAGACATCCCTCTAAATAACAAGACATCCCTCTAAATAACAAGACATCCCTCTAAATAACAAGACATCCCTCTAAATAACAAGACATCCCTTTTAAATAACAAGACATTCCTCTAAATAACAAGACATCCCTCTAAATAACAAGACATCCCTCCAAATAAAAAGACATCCCTCTAAATATTAAGACATCAATCTAAATAACAAGACATCCCTCCAAATAACAAGACAACCCTCTAACAAACAAAAAAACCCTCTAAATAACAAGACATCTCTCTAAAAAACAAGACATCCCTCTAAATATCAAGACATCCCTCTAAATAACAAGACATCCATCTATATAATAAGACATTCCTCTAAATATTAAGACATCCCTCTAAATAACAAGACATACCTGTAAATAACAAGACATTCCTCTAAATAACAAGACATCCCATCTAAATTACAAGACAACCCTCTAAAAAACAAGACATCCCTTAAGACATTCCGCTAAATATTAAGACATCCCTCTAAATAACAAGACATCCCTCTAAATATTAAGACATCCCTCTAAATATTAAGACATCCCTCCAAATAACAAGACAACCCTTTAAAAAACAAGACATCCCTCTAAATAACAAGACATCCCTCTAAATAACAAGACATCCCTCTAAATAACAAGACATCCCTCTAAATATTAAGACATCCCTTCAAATAACAAGACATCCCTCTAAATATTAAGACATCCCTCTAAATAACAAGACATCCCTCTAAATATTAAGACATCCCTTTAAATAACAAGACATCTCTCTAAATAACAAGACATCCCTCTAAATAACAAGACATCCCACTAAATAACAAGACATCCCTCTAAATAACAAGACATCCCTTTTAAAGAACAAGACATTCCTCTAAATAACAAGACATCCCTCTAAATAACAAGACATCCCTCCAAATAAAAAGACATCCCTCTAAATAGCAAGACATCCCTCTAATAAACAAGACATTCCGCTAAATATTAAGACATCCCTCTAAATATTAAGACATCCCTTTAAATAACAAGACATCTCTCTAAATAACAAGACATCCCTCTAAATAACAAGACATCCCACTAAATAACAGGACATCCCTCTAAATAACAAGACATCCCTTTTAAATAACAAGACATTCCTCTAAATAACAAGACATCCCTCTAAATAACAAGACATCCCTCCAAATAAAAAGACATCCCTCTAAATAGCAAGACATCCCTCTAATAAACAAGACATTCCGCTAAATATTAAGACATCCCTCTAAATAACAAGACATCCCATCTAAATTACAAGATAACCCTCTAAAAAACAAGACATCCCTCCAAATAACAAGACAACCCTCTAAAAAACAAGACATCCCTCTAAATAAAAAGACATCTCTCCAAATAACAAGACATCCCTCTAAATAACAAGACATCCCATCTAAATTACAAGACAACCCTCTAAAAAACAAGACATCCCTCTAAATAACAAGACATCCCTCTAAATAACAAGACATCCCTCTAAATATTAAGACATCCCTCCAAATAACAAGACATCCCTCTAAATATTAAGACATCCCTCTAAATAACAAGACATCCCTCTAAATATTAAGACATCCCTTTAAATAACAAGACATCTCTCTAAATAACAAGACATCCCTCTAAATCACAAGACATCCCACTAAATAACAAGACGTCCCTCTAAATAACAAGACATCCCTTTTAAATAACAAGACATTCCTCTAAATAACAAGACATCTCTCTAAATAACAAGACATCCCTCAAAATAAAAAGACATCCCTCTAAATAGCAAGACATCCCTCTAAATAACAAGACATCCCTCCAAATAACAAGATATCCCTCTAAATAACAAGACATTCCTCCAAATAACAAGACTTCCCTCCAAATAAGAAGACATCCCTCTAAATAACAAGACATCCCTCTAAATAACAAGACATCCCTCTAATTACCAAGACATCCCTCTAAATATTAAGACATCCCTCCAAATAACAAGACAACCCTTTAAAAAACAAGACATCTCTCTAAATAACAAGACATCCCTCTAAATAACAAGACATCCCTCTAAATATTAAGACATCCCTTCAAATAACAAGACATCCCTCTAAATATTAAGACATCCCTCTAAATAACAAGACATCCCTCTAAATATTAAGACATCCCTTTAAATAACAAGACATCTCTCTAAATAACAAGACATCCCTCTAAATAACAAGACATCCCTCTAAATATTAAGACATCCCTCCAAATAAAAAGACATCCCTCTAAATATTAAGACATCCCTCTAAATAACAAGACATCCCTCTAAATATTAAGACATCCCTTTAAATAACAAGACATCTCTCTAAATAACAAGACATCCCTCTAAATAACAAGACATCTCACTAAAAAACAAGACATCCCTCTAAATAACAAGACATCCCTTTTAAATAACAAGACATTCCTCTAAATAACAAGACATCCCTCTAAATAACAAGACATCCCTCTAAATAACAAGAAATCCCTCAAAAAAGCAAGACATCCCTCTAAATATTAAGACATCCCTTCAAATAACAAGACATCAATCTAAATAACAAGACATCCCTCTAAATAACAAGACATCCCTCTAAATAAAAAGACATCCCTCTAAATAACTAGACATCCCTCCAAATACCAAGACATCCCTCTAAATAACAAGACATCCCTCTAAATAACAAGACATACCTCCAAATAACGAAACATCCCTCTAAATTATAAGACATCCCTCTTAATAACAAGCATCCCTCCAAATAACAAGACATCCCTCTAAATAACAAGACATCCCTCCAAATATGAAGACATCCCTCTAAATAACAAGACATCCCTCTAAATAACAAGACATCCCTCTAAATAACAAGACATCTCTCTAAATATTAAGACATCCCTTCAAATAACAAGACATCCCTCTAAATAACAAGACATCCCTCTAAATAACAAGACATCCCTCTAAATAACAAGACATCCCTCTAAATAACAAGACATCCCTCTAAAAAACAAGACATCCCTCTAAATATTAAGACATCAATCTAAATAACAAGACATCCCTCCAAATAACAAGACAACCCTCTAAAAAACAAAAAAACCCTTTAAATAACAAGACATCTCTCTAAAAAACAAGACATCCCTCTAAATATCAAGACATCCCTCTAAATAACAAGACATCCATCTATATAACAAGACATTCCTCTAAATATTAAGACATCCCTCTAAATAACAAGACATACCTGTAAATAACAAGACATCCCTCTAAATAACAAGACATCCCATCTAAATTACAAGACAACCCTCTAAAAAACAAGACATCCCTCCAAATAACAAGACAACCCTCTAAAAAACAAGACATCCCTCTAAATAACAAGACATCCCTCTAAATAACAAGACATCACTCTAAATATTAAGACATCCCTCCAAATAACAAGACAACCCTTTAAAAAACAAGACATCCCTCTAAATAACAAGACATCCCTCTAAATAACAAGACATCCCTCTAAATATTAAGACATCCCTTCAAATAACAAGACATCCCTCTAAATATTAAGACATCCCTCTAAATAACAAGGCATCCCTCTAAATATTAAGACATCCCTTTAAATAACAAGACATCTCTCTAAATAACAAGACATCCCTCTAAATAACAAGACATCCCACTAAATAACAAGACATCCCTCTAAATAACAAGACATCCCTTTTAAATAACAAGACATTCCTCTAAATAACAAGACATCCCTCTAAATATTAAGACATCCCTCTAAATAACAAGACATCCCTCCAAATAAAAAGACATCCCTCTAAATAGCAAGACATCCCTCTAATAAACAAGACATTCCGCTAAATATTAAGACATCCCTCTAAATAACAAGACATCCCATCTAAATTACAAGAAAACCCTCTAAAAAACAAGACAACCCTCTAAAAAACAAGACATCCCTCTAAATAAAAAGACATCTTAGACACAAGTGTGTACAAGGTTGTACAAGTGTGTACAAGGTTGTACAAGTGTGTACAAGGGTGTACAAGTTTGTACAAGTGTGTACAAGTTTGTACAAGTGTGTACAAGTTTGTACAAGGTTGTACAAATGTATACAAGGGTGTACAAAAGTGTACAAGGGTGCACAAGCTTGTACAAGGGTGTACAAGTGTGTACAAGCTTGTAGAAGTGTGTACAAGCTTGTACAAGTGTGTACAAGGGTGTACAGGTTTGTACAAGGTTGTACAAGTGTTTACAAGGGAGTACAAGTATGTACAAGAATGTACAAGTTTGTACAAGTGTGTACAAGTGTGTACAAGGTTGTACAAGTGTGTACAAGGTTGTACAAGTGTGTACAAGGTTGAACAAGTGTGTACAAAGGTGTACAAGTGTGTACAAGGTTGTACAAGTGTGTACAAGGTTGTACAAGTGTGTACAAGGTTGTACAAGTGTGTACAAGGTTGTACAAGGTTGTACAATTGTGTACAAGGTTGTACAAGTGTTTACAAGGGTGTACAAGTATGTACAAGAATGTACAAGTTTGTACAAGTGTGTACAAGTTTGTAAAAGGTTGTACAAGTGTGTACAAGGGTGTACAAGTGTGTACAAGGGTGCACAAGTGTGTACAAGGGTGTACAATCGTGTACAAGCTTGTACAAGTGTGTACAAGGGTGTACAGGTTTGTACAAGGTTGTATAAGTGTGTACAAGGTTGTACAAGTGTGTACAAGGGTGTACAAGTTTGTACAAGTGTGTACAAGTTTGTACAATTGTGTACAAGTTTGTACAAGGTTGTACAAATGTATACAAGGGTGTACAAAAGTGTACAAGGGTGCACAAGTTTGTACAAGGGTGTACAAGTGTTTACAAGCTTGTACAAGTGTGTACAAGCTTGTACAAGGGTGTACAGGTTTGTACAAGGTTGTACAAGTGTTTACAAGGGTGTACAAGTATGCACAAGAATGTACAAGTTTGTACAAGTGTGTACAAGTTTGTAAAAGGTTGTACAAGTGTATACAAGGGTGTACAAGTGTGTACAAGGGTGCACAAGTGTGTACAAGGGTGTACAATCTTGTACAAGCTTGTACAAGTGTGTACAAGGGTGTACAGGTTTGTACAAGGTTGTACAAGTGTGTACAAGGGTGTACAAATGTGTACAAGGATGTAAAAGTTTGTACAAGTGTGTACAAGTTTGTACAAGGTTGTACAACTAAGTACAAGTTTGTACAAGAATGTACAAGTGTGTACAAGGTTTTACAATTGTGTAAAAGGTTGTACAAGTGTGTACAAGGTTGTACAAGTGTGTACAAGGTTGTACAAGTGTGTACAAGGTTGTACAAGTGTGTACAAGTTTGTACAAGTGTGTACAAGGTTGTACAAGTGTGTACAAGGTTGTACAAGTGTGTACAAGGTTGTACAAGGTTGTACAAGGTTGTACAAGTGTGTACAAGGGTGCACAAGTGTGTACAAGGGTGCACAAGTGTGTACAAGGGTGTACAATCCTGTACATTCTTGTACAAGTTTTTACAAGGTTGTACAAGTGTGTACAAGGTTGTACAAGTGTGTACAAGGTTGTACAAACTTGTACAAGGTTGTACAAGTGTGTACAAGATTGTACAAGTGTGTACAAGGTTGTATAAGTGTGTACAAAGGTGTACAAGTGTGTACAAGGTTGTACAAGTGTGTACAAGGTTGTACAAGTGTGTACATGGTTGTACAAGGTTGTACAATTGTGTACAAGGTTGTACAAGTGTTTACAAGGTTGTACAAGTGTGTACAAGGGTGTACAAGTTTGTACAAGTGTGTACAAGTTTGTACAAGTGTGTACAAGTTTGTACAAGGTTGTACCAATGTATACAAGGGTGTACAAAAGTGTACAAGGGTGCACAAGTTTGTACAAGGGTGTACAAGTGTGTACAAGCTTGTACAAGTGTGTACAAGCTTGTACAAGTGTGTACAAGGGTGTACAGGTTTGTACAAGGTTGTACAAGTGTTTACAAGGGTGTACAAAAGAATGTACAAGTTTGTACAAGTGTGTACAAGTTTGTAAAAGGTTGTACAAGTGTGTACAAGGTTGTACAAGTGTGTACAAGGTTGTATCATAGTGTACAAGGTTGTACAAGTGTGTACAAAGGTGTACAAGTGTGTACAAGGTTGTACAAGTGTGTACAAAGTTGTACAAGTGTGTACATGGTTGTACAAGGTTGTACAATTGTGTACAAGGTTGTACAAGTGTGTACAAGGGTGCACAAGTTTGTACAAGGGTGTACAAGTGTGTACAAGCTTGTACAAGTGTGTACAAGCTTGTACAAGTGTGTACAAGTGTGTACAAGTTTGTACAAGGTTGTACAAGTGTTTACAAGGGTGTACAAGTATGTACAAGAATGTTCAAGTTTGTACAAGTGTGTACAAGTTTGTAAAAGGTTGTACAAGTGTGTACAAGGGTGTACAAGTGTGTACAAGGGTGCACAAGTGTGTACAAGGGTGTACAATCGTGTACAAGCTTGTACAAGTGTGTACAAGGGTGTACAGGTTTGTACAAGGTTGTACAAGTGTGTACAAGGGTGTACAAATGTGTACAAGGATGTAAAAGTTTGTACAAGTGTGTACAAGTTTGTACAAGGTTGTACAAGTAAGTACAAGTTTGTACAAGAATGTACAAGTGTGTACAAGGTTTTACAATTGTGTAAAAGGTTGTACAAGTGTGTACAAGGTTGTACAAGTGTGTACAAGGTTGTACAAGTGTGTACAAGCTTGTACAAGTGTGTACAAGGTTGTATAAGTGTGTACAAGGTTGTACAAGTGTGTACAAGGTTGTACAAGTGTGTACAAGTTTGTTCAAGTGTGTACAAGTTTGTACAAGGTTGTACAAATGTGTACAAGGGTGTACAAAAGTGTACAAGGGTGCACAAGTTTGTACAAGGGTGTACAAGTGTGTACAAGTTTGTACAAGTGTGTACAAGCTTGTACAAGGGTTTACAGGTTTGTACAAGGTTGTACAAGTGTGTACAAGGGTGTACAAGTATGTACAAGAATGTACAAGTTTGTACAAGTGTGTACAAGGGTGTACAAGTATGTACAAGAATGTACAAGTTTGTACAAGTGTGTACAAGGGTGTACAAATGTGTACAAGGATGTAAAAGTTTGTACAAGTGTGTACAAGTTTGTAGTAGGTTGTACAAGGTTGTACAAGTGTGTACAAGGTTGTACAAGTGTGTACAAGGTTGTACAAGTGTGTACAAGGTTGTACAATTGTGTACAAGGTTGTACAAGTGTGTACAAGGTTGTACAAGTGTGTACAAGGGTTCACAAGTGTGTACAAGGGTGTACAATCGTGTACAAGCTTGTACAATCGTGTACAAGCTTGTACAAGTGTGTACAAGGGTTTACAGGTTTGTACAAGGTTGTACAAGTGTGTACAAGGGTGTACAAATGTGTACAAGGATGTAAAAGTTTATACAAGTGTGTACAAGTTTGTACAAGGTTGTTTAAGTGTGTACAATGTTTTACAATTGTGTACAAGGTTGTACAAGTATGTACAAGGTTGTACAAGTGTGTACAAGGATGTACAAGTGTGTACAAGGTTGTACAAGTGTGTACAAGTTTGTACAAGTGTGTACAAGTTTGTACAAAGTTGTACAAATGTGTACAAGGGTGTACAAAAGTGTACAAGGGTGCACAAGTGTGTACAAGGGTGTACAATCGTGTACAAGCTTGTACAAGTGTGTACAAGGGTGTACAGGTTTGTACAAGGTTGTACAAGTGTGTACAAGGTTGTACAAGTGTGTACAAGGGTGTACAAGTTTGTACAAGTGTGTACAAGTTTGTACAATTGTGTACAAGTTTGTACAAGGTTGTACAAATGTATACAAGGGTGTACAAAAGTGTACAAGGGTGCACAAGTTTGTACAAGGGTGTACAAGTGTGTACAAGCTTGTACAAGTGTGTACAAGCTTGTACAAGGGTGTACAGGTTTGTACAAGGTTGTACAAGTGTTTACAAGGGTGTACAAGTATGCACAAGAATGTACAAGTTTGTACAAGTGTGTACAAGTTTGTAAAAGGTTGTACAAGTGTATACAAGGGTGTACAAGTGTGTACAAGGGTGCACAAGTGTGTACAAGGGTGTACAATCTTGTACAAGCTTGTACAAGTGTGTACAAGGGTGTACAGGTTTGTACAAGGTTGTACAAGTGTGTACAAGGGTGTACAAATGTGTACAAGGATGTAAAAGTTTGTACAAGTGTGTACAAGTTTGTACAAGGTTGTACAAGTAAGTACAAGTTTGTACAAGAATGTACAAGTGTGTACAAGGTTTTACAATTGTGTAAAAGGTTGTACAAGTGTGTACAAGGTTGTACAAGTGTGTACAAGGTTGTACAAGTGTGTACAAGGTTGTACAAGTGTGTACAAGTTTGTACAAGTGTGTACAAGGTTGTACAAGTGTGTACAAGGTTGTACAAGTGTGTACAAGGTTGTACAAGGTTGTACAAGGTTGTACAAGTGTGTACAAGGGTGCACAAGTGTGTACAAGGGTGTACAATCCTGTACATGCTTGTACAAGTTTTTACAAGGTTGTACAAGTGTGTACAAGGTTGTACAAGTGTGTACAAGGTTGTACAAACTTGTACAAGGTTGTACAAGTGTGTACAAGATTGTACAAGTGTGTATAAGGTTGTATAAGTGTGTACAAAGGTGTACAAGTGTGTACAAGGTTGTACAAGTGTGTACAAGGTTGTACAAGTGTGTACATGGTTGTACAAGGTTGTACAATTGTGTACAAGGTTGTACAAGTGTGTACAAGGTTGTACAAGTGTGTACAAGGGTGTACAAGTTTGTACAAGTGTGTACAAGTTTGTACAAGTGTGTACAAGTTTGTACAAGGTTGTACCAATGTATACAAGGGTGTACAAAAGTGTACAAGGGTGCACAAGTTTGTACAAGGGTGTACAAGTGTGTACAAGCTTGTACAAGTGTGTACAAGCTTGTACAAGTGTGTACAAGGGTGTACAGGTTTGTACAAGGTTGTACAAGTGTTTACAAGGGTGTACAAAAGAATGTACAAGTTTGTACAAGTGTGTACAAGTTTGTAAAAGGTTGTACAAGTGTGTACAAGGTTGTACAAGTGTGTACAAGGTTGTATCATAGTGTACAAGGTTGTACAAGTGTGTACAAAGGTGTACAAGTGTGTACAAGGTTGTACAAGTGTGTACAAAGTTGTACAAGTGTGTACATGGTTGTACAAGGTTGTACAATTGTGTACAAGGTTGTACAAGTGTGTACAAGGGTGCACAAGTTTGTACAAGGGTGTACAAGTGTGTACAAGCTTGTACAAGTGTGTACAAGCTTGTACAAGTGTGTACAAGTGTGTACAAGTTTGTACAAGGTTGTACAAGTGTTTACAAGGATGTACAAGTATGTACAAGAATGTTCAAGTTTGTACAAGTGTGTACAAGTTTGTAAAAGGTTGTACAAGTGTGTACAAGGGTGTACAAGTGTGTACAAGGGTGCACAAGTGTGTACAAGGGTGTACAATCGTGTACAAGCTTGTACAAGTGTGTACAAGGGTGTACAGGTTTGTACAAGGTTGTACAAGTGTGTACAAGGGTGTACAAATGTGTACAAGGATGTAAAAGTTTGTACAAGTGTGTACAAGTTTGTACAAGGTTGTACAAGTAAGTACAAGTTTGTACAAGAATGTACAAGTGTGTACAAGGTTTTACAATTGTGTAAAAGGTTGTACAAGTGTGTACAAGGTTGTACAAGTGTGTACAAGGTTGTACAAGTGTGTACAAGCTTGTACAAGTGTGTACAAGGTTGTATAAGTGTGTACAAGGTTGTACAAGTGTGTACAAGGTTGTACAAGTGTGTACAAGTTTGTTCAAGTGTGTACAAGTTTGTACAAGGTTGTACAAATGTGTACAAGGGTGTACAAAAGTGTACAAGGGTGCACAAGTTTGTACAAGGGTGTACAAGTGTGTACAAGTTTGTACAAGTGTGTACAAGCTTGTACAAGGGTTTACAGGTTTGTACAAGGTTGTACAAGTGTGTACAAGGGTGTACAAGTATGTACAAGAATGTACAAGTTTGTACAAGTGTGTACAAGGGTGTACAAGTATGTACAAGAATGTACAAGTTTGTACAAGTGTGTACAAGGGTGTACAAATGTGTACAAGGATGTAAAAGTTTGTACAAGTGTGTACAAGTTTGTAGTAGGTTGTACAAGGTTGTACAAGTGTGTACAAGGTTGTACAAGTGTGTACAAGGTTGTACAAGTGTGTACAAGGTTGTACAATTGTGTACAAGGTTGTACAAGTGTGTACAAGGTTGTACAAGTGTGTACAAGGGTTCACAAGTGTGTACAAGGGTGTACAATCGTGTACAAGCTTGTACAATCGTGTACAAGCTTGTACAAGTGTGTACAAGGGTTTACAGGTTTGTACAAGGTTGTACAAGTGTGTACAAGGGTGTACAAATGTGTACAAGGATGTAAAAGTTTATACAAGTGTGTACAAGTTTGTACAAGGTTGTTTAAGTGTGTACAATGTTTTACAATTGTGTACAAGGTTGTACAAGTATGTACAAGGTTGTACAAGTGTGTACAAGGATGTACAAGTGTGTACAAGGTTGTACAAGTGTGTACAAGTTTGTACAAGTGTGTACAAGTTTGTACAAAGTTGTACAAATGTGTACAAGGGTGTACAAAAGTGTACAAGGGTGCACAAGTGTGTACAAGGGTGTACAATCGTGTACAAGCTTGTACAAGTGTGTACAAGGGTGTACAGGTTTGTACAAGGTTGTACAAGTGTGTACAAGGTTGTACAAGTGTGTACAAGGGTGTACAAGTTTGTACAAGTGTGTACAAGTTTGTACAATTGTGTACAAGTTTGTACAAGGTTGTACAAATGTATACAAGGGTGTACAAAAGTGTACAAGGGTGCACAAGTTTGTACAAGGGTGTACAAGTGTGTACAAGCTTGTACAAGTGTGTACAAGCTTGTACAAGGGTGTACAGGTTTGTACAAGGTTGTACAAGTGTTTACAAGGGTGTACAAGTATGCACAAGAATGTACAAGTTTGTACAAGTGTGTACAAGTTTGTAAAAGGTTGTACAAGTGTATACAAGGGTGTACATGTGTGTACAAGGGTGCACAAGTGTGTACAAGGGTGTACAATCTTGTACAAGCTTGTACAAGTGTGTACAAGGGTGTACAGGTTTGTACAAGGTTGTACAAGTGTGTACAAGGGTGTACAAATGTGTACAAGGATGTAAAAGTTTGTACAAGTGTGTACAAGTTTGTACAAGGTTGTACAAGTAAGTACAAGTTTGTACAAGAATGTACAAGTGTGTACAAGGTTTTACAATTGTGTAAAAGGTTGTACAAGTGTGTACAAGGTTGTACAAGTGTGTACAAGGTTGTACAAGTGTGTACAAGGTTGTACAAGTGTGTACAAGTTTGTACAAGTGTGTACAAGGTTGTACAAGTGTGTACAAGGTTGTACAAGTGTGTACAAGGTTGTACAAGGTTGTACAAGGTTGTACAAGTGTGTACAAGGGTGCACAAGTGTGTACAAGGGTGTACAATCCTGTACATGCTTGTACAAGTTTTTACAAGGTTGTACAAGTGTGTACAAGGTTGTACAAGTGTGTACAAGGTTGTACAAACTTGTACAAGGTTGTACAAGTGTGTACAAGATTGTACAAGTGTGTTTAAGGTTGTATAAGTGTGTACAAAGGTGTACAAGTGTGTACAAGGTTGTACAAGTGTGTACAAGGTTGTACAAGTGTGTACATGGTTGTACAAGGTTGTACAATTGTGTACAAGGTTGTACAAGTGTGTACAAGGTTGTACAAGTGTGTACAAGGGTGTACAAGTTTGTACAAGTGTGTACAAGTTTGTACAAGTGTGTACAAGTTTGTACAAGGTTGTACCAATGTATACAAGGGTGTACAAAAGTGTACAAGGGTGCACAAGTTTGTACAAGGGTGTACAAGTGTGTACAAGCTTGTACAAGTGTGTACAAGCTTGTACAAGTGTGTACAAGGGTGTACAGGTTTGTACAAGGTTGTACAAGTGTTTACAAGGGTGTACAAAAGAATGTACAAGTTTGTACAAGTGTGTACAAGTTTGTAAAAGGTTGTACAAGTGTGTACAAGGTTGTACAAGTGTGTACAAGGTTGTATCATAGTGTACAAGGTTGTACAAGTGTGTACAAAGGTGTACAAGTGTGTACAAGGTTGTACAAGTGTGTACAAAGTTGTACAAGTGTGTACATGGTTGTACAAGGTTGTACAATTGTGTACAAGGTTGTACAAGTGTGTACAAGGGTGCACAAGTTTGTACAAGGGTGTACAAGTGTGTACAAGCTTGTACAAGTGTGTACAAGCTTGTACAAGTGTGTACAAGTGTGTACAAGTTTGTACAAGGTTGTACAAGTGTTTACAAGGATGTACAAGTATGTACAAGAATGTTCAAGTTTGTACAAGTGTGTACAAGTTTGTAAAAGGTTGTACAAGTGTGTACAAGGGTGTACAAGTGTGTACAAGGGTGCACAAGTGTGTACAAGGGTGTACAATCGTGTACAAGCTTGTACAAGTGTGTACAAGGGTGTACAGGTTTGTACAAGGTTGTACAAGTGTGTACAAGGGTGTACAAATGTGTACAAGGATGTAAAAGTTTGTACAAGTGTGTACAAGTTTGTACAAGGTTGTACAAGTAAGTACAAGTTTGTACAAGAATGTACAAGTGTGTACAAGGTTTTACAATTGTGTAAAAGGTTGTACAAGTGTGTACAAGGTTGTACAAGTGTGTACAAGGTTGTACAAGTGTGTACAAGCTTGTACAAGTGTGTACAAGGTTGTATAAGTGTGTACAAGGTTGTACAAGTGTGTACAAGGTTGTACAAGTGTGTACAAGTTTGTTCAAGTGTGTACAAGTTTGTACAAGGTTGTACAAATGTGTACAAGGGTGTACAAAAGTGTACAAGGGTGCACAAGTTTGTACAAGGGTGTACAAGTGTGTACAAGTTTGTACAAGTGTGTACAAGCTTGTACAAGGGTTTACAGGTTTGTACAAGGTTGTACAAGTGTGTACAAGGGTGTACAAGTATGTACAAGAATGTACAAGTTTGTACAAGTGTGTACAAGTTTGTACAAGTGTGTACAAGGGTGTACAAGTATGTACAAGAATGTACAAGTTTGTACAAGTGTGTACAAGGGTGTACAAATGTGTACAAGGATGTAAAAGTTTGTACAAGTGTGTACAAGTTTGTAGTAGGTTGTACAAGGTTGTACAAGTGTGTACAAGGTTGTACAAGTGTGTACAAGGTTGTACAAGTGTGTACAAGGTTGTACAATTGTGTACAAGGTTGTACAAGTGTGTACAAGGTTGTACAAGTGTGTACAAGGGTTCACAAGTGTGTACAAGGGTGTACATTCGTGTACAAGCTTGTACAATCGTGTACAAGCTTGTACAAGTGTGTACAAGGGTTTACAGGTTTGTACAAGGTTGTACAAGTGTGTACAAGGGTGTACAAATGTGTACAAGGATGTAAAAGTTTATACAAGTGTGTACAAGTTTGTACAAGGTTGTTTAAGTGTGTACAATGTTTTACAATTGTGTACAAGGTTGTACAAGTATGTACAAGGTTGTACAAGTGTGTACAAGGATGTACAAGTGTGTACAAGGTTGTACAAGTGTGTACAAGTTTGTACAAGTGTGTACAAGTTTGTACAAAGTTGTACAAATGTGTACAAGGGTGTACAAAAGTGTACAAGGGTGCACAAGTGTGTACAAGGGTGTACAATCGTGTACAAGCTTGTACAAGTGTGTACAAGGGTGTACAGGTTTGTACAAGGTTGTACAAGTGTGTACAAGGTTGTACAAGTGTGTACAAGGGTGTACAAGTTTGTACAAGTGTGTACAAGTTTGTACAATTGTGTACAAGTTTGTACAAGGTTGTACAAATGTATACAAGGGTGTACAAAAGTGTACAAGGGTGCACAAGTTTGTACAAGGGTGTACAAGTGTGTACAAGCTTGTACAAGTGTGTACAAGCTTGTACAAGGGTGTACAGGTTTGTACAAGGTTGTACAAGTGTTTACAAGGGTGTACAAATATGCACAAGAATGTACAAGTTTGTACAAGTGTGTACAAGTTTGTAAAAGGTTGTACAAGTGTATACAAGGGTGTACAAGTGTGTACAAGGGTGCACAAGTGTGTACAAGGGTGTACAATCTTGTACAAGCTTGTACAAGTGTGTACAAGGGTGTACAGGTTTGTACAAGGTTGTACAAGTGTGTACAAGGGTGTACAAATGTGTACAAGGATGTAAAAGTTTGTACAAGTGTGTACAAGTTTGTACAAGGTTGTACAAGTAAGTACAAGTTTGTACAAGAATGTACAAGTGTGTACAAGGTTTTACAATTGTGTAAAAGGTTGTACAAGTGTGTACAAGGTTGTACAAGTGTGTACAAGGTTGTACAAGTGTGTACAAGGTTGTACAAGTGTGTACAAGTTTGTACAAGTGTGTACAAGGTTGTACAAGTGTGTACAAGGTTGTACAAGTGTGTACAAGGTTGTACAAGGTTGTACAAGGTTGTACAAGTGTGTACAAGGGTGCACAAGTGTGTACAAGGGTGTACAATCCTGTACATGCTTGTACAAGTTTTTACAAGGTTGTACAAGTGTGTACAAGGTTGTACAAGTGTGTACAAGGTTGTACAAACTTGTACAAGGTTGTACAAGTGTGTACAAGATTGTACAAGTGTGTACAAGGTTGTATAAGTGTGTACAAAGGTGTACAAGTGTGTACAAGGTTGTACAAGTGTGTACAAGGTTGTACAAGTGTGTACATGGTTGTACAAGGTTGTACAATTGTGTACAAGGTTGTACAAGTGTGTACAAGGTTGTACAAGTGTGTACAAGGGTGTACAATTTTGTACAAGTGTGTACAAGTTTGTACAAGTGTGTACAAGTTTGTACAAGGTTGTACCAATGTATACAAGGGTGTACAAAAGTGTACAAGGGTGCACAAGTTTGTACAAGGGTGTACAAGTGTGTACAAGCTTGTACAAGTGTGTACAAGCTTGTACAAGTGTGTACAAGGGTGTACAGGTTTGTACAAGGTTGTACAAGTGTTTACAAGGGTGTACAAAAGAATGTACAAGTTTGTACAAGTGTGTACAAGTTTGTAAAAGGTTGTACAAGTGTGTACAAGGTTGTACAAGTGTGTACAAGGTTGTATCATAGTGTACAAGGTTGTACAAGTGTGTACAAAGGTGTACAAGTGTGTACAAGGTTGTACAAGTGTGTACAAAGTTGTACAAGTGTGTACATGGTTGTACAAGGTTGTACAATTGTGTACAAGGTTGTACAAGTGTGTACAAGGGTGCACAAGTTTGTACAAGGGTGTACAAGTGTGTACAAGCTTGTACAAGTGTGTACAAGCTTGTACAAGTGTGTACAAGTGTGTACAAGTTTGTACAAGGTTGTACAAGTGTTTACAAGGGTGTACAAGTATGTACAAGAATGTTCAAGTTTGTACAAGTGTGTACAAGTTTGTAAAAGGTTGTACAAGTGTGTACAAGGGTGTACAAGTGTGTACAAGGGTGCACAAGTGTGTACAAGGGTGTACAATCGTGTACAAGCTTGTACAAGTGTGTACAAGGGTGTACAGGTTTGTACAAGGTTGTGCAAGTGTGTACAAGGGTGTACAAATGTGTACAAGGATGTAAAAGTTTGTACAAGTGTGTACAAGTTTGTACAAGGTTGTACAAGTAAGTACAAGTTTGTACAAGAATGTACAAGTGTGTACAAGGTTTTACAATTGTGTAAAAGGTTGTACAAGTGTGTACAAGGTTGTACAAGTGTGTACAAGGTTGTACAAGTGTGTACAAGCTTGTACAAGTGTGTACAAGGTTGTATAAGTGTGTACAAGGTTGTACAAGTGTGTACAAGGTTGTACAAGTGTGTACAAGTTTGTTCAAGTGTGTACAAGTTTGTACAAGGTTGTACAAATGTGTACAAGGGTGTACAAAAGTGTACAAGGGTGCACAAGTTTGTACAAGGGTGTACAAGTGTGTACAAGTTTGTACAAGTGTGTACAAGCTTGTACAAGGGTTTACAGGTTTGTACAAGGTTGTACAAGTGTGTACAAGGGTGTACAAGTATGTACAAGAATGTACAAGTTTGTACAAGTGTGTACAAGGGTGTACAAGTATGTACAAGAATGTACAAGTTTGTACAAGTGTGTACAAGGGTGTACAAATGTGTACAAGGATGTAAAAGTTTGTACAAGTGTGTACAAGTTTGTAGTAGGTTGTACAAGGTTGTACAAGTGTGTACAAGGTTGTACAAGTGTGTACAAGGTTGTACAAGTGTGTACAAGGTTGTACAATTGTGTACAAGGTTGTACAAGTGTGTACAAGGTTGTACAAGTGTGTACAAGGGTTCACAAGTGTGTACAAGGGTGTACAATCGTGTACAAGCTTGTACAATCGTGTACAAGCTTGTACAAGTGTGTACAAGGGTTTACAGGTTTGTACAAGGTTGTACAAGTGTGTACAAGGGTGTACAAATGTGTACAAGGATGTAAAAGTTTATACAAGTGTGTACAAGTTTGTACAAGGTTGTTTAAGTGTGTACAATGTTTTACAATTGTGTACAAGGTTGTACAAGTATGTACAAGGTTGTACAAGTGTGTACAAGGATGTACAAGTGTGTACAAGGTTGTACAAGTGTGTACAAGTTTGTACAAGTGTGTACAAGTTTGTACAAAGTTGTACAAATGTGTACAAGGGTGTACAAAAGTGTACAAGGGTGCACAAGTTTGTACAAGGGTGTACAAGTGTGTACAAGGGTGTACAGGTTTGTACAAGGTTGTACAAGTGTGTACAAGCTTGAACAAGTGTGTACAAGGTTGTACAAGTGTTTACAAGGTTGTACAAGTGTGTACAAGGTTGCACAAGTGTGTACAAGGTTGCACAAGTGTGTACAAGAGTGTACAATCGTGTACAAGCTTGTACAAGTGTGTACAAGGTTGTACAAGTGTGTACAAGGTTGTACAAGTGTGTACAAGGTTGTACAAACGTGTACAAGGTTGTACAAGTGTGTACAAGGTTGTACAAGTGTATACAAGGTTGTATAAGTGTGTACAAAGGTGTACAAGTGTGTACAAGGTTGTACAAGTGTGTACAAGGTTGTACAAGTGTGTACATGGTTGTACAAGGTTGTACAATTGTGTACAAGGTTGTACAAGTGTGTACAAGGTTGTACAAGTGTGTACAAGGGTGTACAAGTTTGTACAAGTGTGTACAAGTTTGTACAAGTGTGTACAAGTTTGTACAAGGTTGTACCAATGTATACAAGGGTGTACAAAAGTGTACAAGGGTGCACAAGTTTGTACAAGGGTGTACAAGTGTGTACAAGCTTGTACAAGTGTGTACAAGCTTGTACAAGTGTGTACAAGCTTGTACAAGTGTGTACAAGGGTGTACAGGTTTGTACAAGGTTGTACAAGTGTTTACAAGGGTGTACAAAAGAATGTACAAGTTTGTACAAGTGTGTACAAGTTTGTAAAAGGTTGTACAAGTGTGTACAAGGTTGTACAAGTGTGTACAAGGTTGTATCATAGTGTACAAGGTTGTACAAGTGTGTACAAAGGTGTACAAGTGTGTACAAGGTTGTACAAGTGTGTACAAAGTTGTACAAGTGTGTACATGGTTGTACAAGGTTGTACAATTGTGTACAAGGTTGTACAAGTGTGTACAAGGGTGCACAAGTTTGTACAAGGGTGTACAAGTGTGTACAAGCTTGTACAAGTGTGTACAAGCTTGTACAAGTGTGTACAAGTGTGTACAAGTTTGTACAAGGTTGTACAAGTGTTTACAAGGGTGTACAAGTATGTACAAGAATGTTCAAGTTTGTACAAGTGTGTACAAGTTTGTAAAAGGTTGTACAAGTGTGTACAAGGGTGTACAAGTGTGTACAAGGGTGCACAAGTGTGTACAAGGGTGTACAATCGTGTACAAGCTTGTACAAGTGTGTACAAGGGTGTACAGGTTTGAGCTCCCCTTTCGAGAGGTCATAGATCCAACCCACGCGACCGTCCCGGGGCTGCGACCCCAAAGACATAGTCGCTGGCGCGGAATAGGTCAACGAAGTTGTCACCGTCGTAGCCACTACCGAAGAAATTATCGGCCAAACGGGCGAAGACGCCGGCCACAATGACGATGTCGTCATCACCGACAGTTCGGAGCTAACCCCAGAACTAGTCGTAGCAATAGCAGACGTAATAGGCGTACCGCCCAGCACAGACGTCGTACTCGTAGTCACAACCATATTTAAAATCCAAATACCACGACCAATCCGAAAAAAAACGAAACCGATTAAAATCTATTTCACACCGTTATAATAAATCAAACCAATTATAGGTGTGAAAGTCAAACCACAAATACACAATAAGGGTTCTCACTCAAATAATATTCGATGCTAAAGCTCAATTAATTAGCAAAATTAAAATTACTAACTAATATCTATGTATACAACCACTAAATAAATTAGGGTTCACAACACACCACGCTGTAACAGAAAACAGGTTAGGTCTACCCAACCGACTATAAAATCACAGCAGGTCTGCCTAAAACTCTGCTCAACAGCTCAGGTCCGCAGCCAATCTGCACAAGTCCGCAGCAAATCTGCACAAATAAAATTATTTTGTTCGGGCGCCGTTAATACGTCAGCAACTCAGCACCACTGCCAACCTCAGTCCCTGTTCGCAGGCGCCATCTTGCGACGCTGCCTACGATGCACTGGAAAAATAAAAATTAAAAGTGCAGTCGCAGTCGCAACCGTTTGCCGGGGATAGCTCAGCCTACAATGGCTGGGTATTGTTCCAGGGTCTGCGATAAGGTCAGGGAAACCACTAGGCCAATAGCCGGGTCTAACCGGTATAGGACTGGCTCATACACGGGCACTGTGAACAAGTCAAAAACAAGTCACCAAAACAAACGTGCAATAATCACTACCAGGCCTACGCCGATTCTCCACACTCCTAGGGGGTCGTTGCTGACTACGCAACTCGGGCTTCGTCCTAACTATCCAATAGTTAAGCCCAGAGTGCCTAAAACACGGTGAGTTACACGACGACTTGCCAATAAAAACCACAACGCGTGTTATCACCAGGCGGGGTCTACTAGGCCACTATAATCCAATACACAACTCTAATGCCCAAGCTAAGAATCAAACAGTTCACTCAATAATCGTACAACATAATAATATACAAGTACACTATAGGTAGAGTGACTACACCACTAGTAGCTGGTCTCAATAAATACCAAGCCAAACAAGCAAAACTAAATGGCAATTGTACTATTAAAATATTGAGCTACTTAGTAGCAGATAAATAAATATTAAATACGTTCCAAACACTAGATATATATATATTATCTGATAGCCGGTACTCCGCTATCCAAGCTACCAAGATAACGTGTTGGACTACCAAACAAGCTGTTCAGGTTAAATTGAAATAATCAAATTAATAAACAATAACAACCCTACTACTGCTACTGCTACTACCAACTTTATGTTACTTAGCTGGGCTTCTGTTAATAGGCTAATAATATTAGCTACTAGCCTACTGGCCACGTGTTTCCAACTACGCACGCTAAATCGTGCAGCCTAGGTTTGTCGGGCCTCAGAGTTATTAGTAATATAACTAACTCCTGGTACAACGCAAAATAATAACTACTACAGTCAATAAATTATATTATTTGCGCTCTAGCACCTGCCCAGAACCGTCAGGAATATAAATTAATATTATTCCTGACTAATAAATCCTAACTACCGTCAGGCTTTGACCAGCACGGTTACAACTCTAACTCTCGCAATCAAATCAGAGATGAGTGTTTTAGTAACAACTTTCAACTCTTAAACCAAAAAGTAAGGAACGTCGTCCACTCACCGATAGTGGGTCTGTACCCAACTTACACAAACACTCGGCGCGATCACACCACCAACGTTCTCCGACACCACTGTCACGTTCACTCCTCTCTACGTACACCACCGACGTATCAGCCAGACACCAACACTCTTCACTGCACGGGATCCACCACTCGAATGTCTCTCCTAGGCTATCCTGAGAAACTAGGATATCCCAGGCTTATCGGCACTGATAAGCCGGGTCAAAGGGCGCTAGCCAGGTTCGCCGCCGCCGCTTGCTGATGCCAGCAATAGGTGCGCGGCCAAATAGCAAATATTTACCCCCCTAGGAAAAATAACTCGTTACATCCCCCACTTACATCGGGATGAAAAAAAAAGAAAACTACCAAAAAGAAAAAAATCTTTGAACTCCGGCCAAAACAAAATACTCCGGCTCCTAACCCAATGGTAAATCCTACACCACAGGTCTCAAAGCAAACAAAACAAAACTACTTGATGAAACAAAACATCAAAAGCATAGTACGCACAAACCATGCACACATCGCTATTTGACTACCCACCACCAACCAAGAATAACTAGGATTCGGTTCTTTCATGGTAGGTCTTAAGGTCCTTAACATGGACGACGTGGGTCTCTCTCCTACCCTCGTCCTTTACCTCATACATATTAGGGGCCACTCGCTTCACTACGGTGCAAGGACCCTGAAACTTAGGGGCCAGTTTGCCCACTATAGCTTCAGCCGCTGAGGACAAGACATGTAGTCTTCTCATGACTTGATCACCTCGATGGTATTGCACCTCACGTCGTCTAAGATTATAATATTTAGACTGGCGCTGGAAAGCCCTCCTCAAGTTCTGTCGACAACTATCGTACAACCTCTTAAACGCTCGCTCCCGGTCACTATATACCTCGTCCACGGTTCTCTCACGGTCATCTCCAGGCTCCGGTCCTGTGGTCAGAGACGACCCGATTGCCCTAGGTAGCCTGAGATCCCTTCCAAAACACAGTTTGGCAGGTGAAAACCCAGTGGAGTCGTGAACGGCGGTGTTCATCGCGTACTGGAACTCGGCAATGAGTGCATCCCAAGTACGATGATTATCCTGAACAAACTGAGCTATCATAGTTTTGATAACCCGGTTTGGCCGCTCAACCGGATTGGACTGCGGGCTGTAAGGGGCAGTCTGTCGGAACTCGATTCCCCACTCTTTCGTCAGGTCTCGGAACACCTTAGAGACGAACTGGGTTCCATTGTCACTCATAAGAATCACAGGGGCGCCAAAACGCAGCAATAGCCCGTCCTTGAATGCACTAGCTACAGCCTTGGCCGTAGCTGACCGCAGGGGTCTTATTTCAACCCACTTGCTAAACAGGTCCTGGAAAACTGCAAGAAAACGATGCCCACCTTTGGATCTGGGGAATGGACCCATCAAGTCGACCGACACCGAATGCCAAGGCCCTTGAGGGTTTCGAAAATACATTTGTCCCGCTGGTTTCTGCTGTAATACCTTAAACTCCTGGCACGTGGCACAGGACCTAACGTATTCTTTCACGGCACGACGCCATCCCGGCCAGAAATAGCTTTCCCCAACCCGGGCAATTGTTTTCTTAACTCCCAGGTGGCCCGCCATAGGAGAGTCATGGTTCTCTACCAACACATCCTTAACCTTAGATGGTGGTACACAAGTCCTCCATACCACTCCGCCTTCATCATTCTTATCTTTCCCAAGACGCCTGTATAACTCCCCATCCCTAATACAATAACTCGGGACACGTCTGGGATTGGACAACACACACTCTTTAGTGCGCTGGTACCATGTGACATCTTCTGGCTGCATACCCTCGGTCTCTAATGCGGCCTCTCGTGGGTCTCCTCCCATCACAGCTACGTCAGCCGGGGTATCGCCATCTTCACCACCCACGGGCTGACGGGAGAGAGCATCTGCAACACGATTCAATGTACCCTTACGGTACCTGATCTCGAAATCATGCTGTTGCAACTCCATAACCCAACGAGCAAGCCGACCGGACGGTTCCTGCAGCTTCATCAACCATCTTAATGCCACATGGTCCGTTATGGCCACGAAGCGATAACCCTCCAGATATGGTCGGAACTTCCGCACCGCCCAGACCAGAGCCAAACACTCCTTCTCGGTAGTCGTATATTTCCGCTCTTTGTCTGTCAACAGACGGCTCGCGTATGCCACTACGGCCTCTTTACCCGCCTGGTCTTGCGTCAAAGCCGCACCAAGGCCATCGTTTGAGGCATCTACTTGCAGCACGAACGTCTTCGAGAAATCCGGGCATGCCAAAACTGGTGTTGAGCTCAGGTGGTTCTTCATTGCTTCGAAAGCAATCTCCTGATCTGAGCCCCACTGCCATTTCTCCCCCTTCTTTAGCAACTTGGTCAAAGGCCTGACCAACGACGCAAATCCGTCAACAAATCTCCTGTACCAGCTGGCCAGCCCAAGAAAACTTCGAAGATTCCTCACGCTTCGCGGTGTAGGAAAGTCATTGATTGCCCTGACCTTCTCTGGATCGGTCGCGATTCCAGCATCACTGACTACGTGACCCAGGTATTTTAACCGGGTCTTACAAAAATGACACTTGTCCGGATTCAGGCGCAATCCCGCCCCTCTCAATCTGGCGAAGACGGTCCTCAACAATTCCAGATGTTTCTCAAAAGTTTCAGAAACCAAGACCAAGTCATCCAGATACGCAAATGCCGATGGTTCTAGGTCCGGGCCGATCACCTTGTCCAGCAAACGCTGAAACGTGGCCCCCGCCGAATGCAAACCAAAAGGCATCACTTTAAACTGAAATAAGCCAATCCCGGGCACCGTGAAGGCGGTAACCGGGCGACTCCGTTCATTGAGAGGCACCTGCCAATAGCCACGGTACAAATCGAGAGTACTTATGTACCGGGCCCGCCGAAGCTTTTCTAAAATGGCGTTTATCCTCGGCAGGGGGTAAGCGTCCGGCACGCTGGCCTCATTAACCTTTCGCAAATCAAGGCACATCCTAAATTTGCCCGAGGCCTTTTTTACCAGCACGATCGGTGAGCTCCATGGAGACGAAGAAGGTTCTATAATCCCATCCTTCAACATAACATCCACCCCCCCATTAACCACAGCTTGCATAGCTGGATTTCTCGGGTAATGCCTCTGCTTCACCGGAACCACTCCCTCTTTCAGCCTAATAACGTGCTCCAAGAGATGGGTCCTCCCGGGCACATCGTCAAATTTTGACAGCTCTCCCTTCAAGAATATCGCCAACGACTAGCTTTGGGTTTCCGTCAACGGCTTTATCACTCCTTCGCCCTTGACGTCATCACAAGCGGGATCATAATCCACGCCACTACCAGCCAACGAAGTGTCAGATACTTCGGCTTCAGGAATAAGACGGGGATCTCCATCGCCAGGGCCTCTGGGGTCTTGGTCACTAATTTCGACCGTATCTAGGCAGCCCACTTGACCAGACCAGTCCTCACCCACGCCCATTCTTATCACCTCCGTCACGACCGTCACAAGTCCGAGATGTCGTATGACATCCATACCCAAAATCATATCCGTGGTAAGAGTGGGAACGTACAAGGCGTCTCCAACCCACCGTCTTCCCGCAGCCTCCCCTGCCAATCGGAACGAATACTCGGCCCTAGACCGCGACCCATCTGCCATCCTTAGAGGAGAGGGTTTCTTAAAAGGTTCTACCCCCTGACCTTGAAGATGATCGGCGACTTCGCGCCCAACCAGGTTAACTACGGACCCAGTGTCCAATAACGCCTTAAAAACGCTGCCCATCAGCACAACTTCAACAAAGGGCCTTGTCTCCGAAATCAGCCGGTTCTCGTCTACTCCACCAACCAGGCTGTTTAGTTTTCCGAGCCACTCGGACCACTCTTCTGAGGTCGTTCGTTTTGGGTGGCCTTGCCCAGTTGACCTCCTGATGTCTGAGCTGGCCTGCCGTTTCCCGCACGACATCCACACTGGCTCACCGTCAAACCAGGTTTGCCACACCCATAACAGGAGACGGTCCTTGGTTTACCACATTCTCGGGCAAAGTGACCAATCTCCTGGCACCTAAAACATTTCACCGTCCCCTTTGGACCCTCAGGCGCTCTAGCTGCTGTCGCGGGCCGTTGACCGCGGACCCGATCCGACTTCGAAGCCACCCGCCCAAGCGACTCAGCTTCCGGAGATGGTCTCTCGAAACTCCGCTTCTCGACGGCGGCAGTTTCGGCGCGCTTCTCCACCTTCTTTTTGGGTGTGTAGGCGGTTTCCAAAACCAGCGCTACGTCCGGAGAAGGAGGAGGTCTAAAGGCCGCCTTCTCTCGCAGATAGGCCTCATAGTCTTCAGCCAACTCCACCATCTCGGCCAGGTTGCTGAAGTCACGCCGGCGTACCATCAGTTTGTATTCCGGACGCATGTTGCTGTAGATTAAGTCTAATCTACCATGCTCCGACAACGTACCGCTACGCCTAAGCAAGGTACTTATGGCAACAACGTAGTCCCGGAAGTGCTCGCCTTCACCCTGTGTCCTTTTCCGGATCTCCTCATCCAAATTCCTCTGATAACCAGGTGGAAGGAACTGGATCTCAAATTGATGCCGAAAAGCTTCAAATGAATACAGGAGCTCCTTGCAATTCCTGTACCATAGAAGCGCTGAGCCTTGCAACAGCTCCGGCAACGCTCTGAGCAGGTCCTCTGGTATTATACAGTACGAGACCATCAACTCTTCAAGACGCTCCAGGAACGACACAGGGTCTCGTCGGCCATCAAACCTTAAACCCCACTTCCGTACCGTGTTACATATTTTGGAGCAATCCTTTGGCTCCACCCTGCTGGCCTCATTTGAGAGCATATCCGAGCCTCGAGGTAGCTCCAAGCTAGAAGGCCGGGCTGGTCTCTCAGAAATATCATTGGGCCGCTGCCATCCCTCGGGTCTACTAGGTAACCCAAAGGTAGGCATTGGAGCAGCCACAACAGGGGACGTAGGGTTGGCGGGTCTTTCGAACCCATAGCCGACCCCATTACTCGGCGAGCCTCTCGCCTGTCGCACCACCGATGCCAGATGTTCTCTAAGAGTCCGGGTATCAGTCTCCAAAGACAACCCAAGGATCTCTTTAACCACCTCTAACTCCCTGCTAAGTCCCACTACCTCGGCTTGGTCAGATTCCGTATTACCGTATCGCAGTACCTGAGGTACGGTTCTCGGGGGGTCAGGAAGCTCCACAGTTGTAGTAGCCGGCGGTACATATGCCGGTGCAGCAGCCCCAGCCGTACACAGCCTATCATCGCTGTACCGACGGGCATTCCGCTGCTTCCAAAACGACGAAAATCGCTGCCGTAATTCCGCAGAAGTACCAGTGGTCACCAAACCATACTGGTCCATCGTTCTCATGAGCTCCCCTTTCGAGAGGTCATAGATCCAACCCACGCGACCGTCCCGGGGCTGCGACCCCAAAGACATAGTCGCTGGCGCGGAATAGGTCAACGAAGTTGTCACCGTCGTAGCCACTACCGAAGAAATTATCGGCCAAACGGGCGAAGACGCCGGCCACAATGACGATGTCGTCATCACCGACAGTTCGGAGCTAACCCCAGAACTAGTCGTAGCAATAGCAGACGTAATAGGCGTACCGCCCAGCACAGACGTCGTACTCGTAGTCACAACCATATTTAAAATCCAAATACCACGACCAATCCGAAAAAAAAACGAAACCGATTAAAATCTATTTCACACCGTTATAATAAATCAAACCAATTATAGGTGTGAAAGTCAAACCACAAATACACAATAAGGGTTCTCACTCAAATAATATTCGATGCTAAAGCTCAATTAATTAGCAAAATTAAAATTACTAACTAATATCTATGTATACAACCACTAAATAAATTAGGGTTCACAACACACCACGCTGTAACAGAAAACAGGTTAGGTCTACCCAACCGACTATAAAATCACAGCAGGTCTGCCTAAAACTCTGCTCAACAGCTCAGGTCCGCAGCCAATCTGCACAAGTCCGCAGCAAATCTGCACAAATAAAATTATTTTGTTCGGGCGCCGTTAATACGTCAGCAACTCAGCACCACTGCCAACCTCAGTCCCTGTTCGCAGGCGCCATCTTGCGACGCTGCCTACGATGCACTGGAAAAATAAAAATTAAAAGTGCAGTCGCAGTCGCAACCGTTTGCCGGGGATAGCTCAGCCTACAATGGCTGGGTATTGTTCCAGGGTCTGCGATAAGGTCAGGGAAACCACTAGGCCAATAGCCGGGTCTAACCGGTATAGGACTGGCTCATACACGGGCACTGTGAACAAGTCAAAAACAAGTCACCAAAACAAACGTGCAATAATCACTACCAGGCCTACGCCGATTCTCCACACTCCTAGGGGGTCGTTGCTGACTACGCAACTCGGGCTTCGTCCTAACTATCCAATAGTTAAGCCCAGAGTGCCTAAAACACGGTGAGTTACACGACGACTTGCCAATAAAAACCACAACGCGTGTTATCACCAGGCGGGGTCTACTAGGCCACTATAATCCAATACACAACTCTAATGCCCAAGCTAAGAATCAAACAGTTCACTCAATAATCGTACAACATAATAATATACAAGTACACTATAGGTAGAGTGACTACACCACTAGTAGCTGGTCTCAATAAATACCAAGCCAAACAAGCAAAACTAAATGGCAATTGTACTATTAAAATATTGAGCTACTTAGTAGCAGATAAATAAATATTAAATACGTTCCAAACACTAGATATATATATATTATCTGATAGCCGGTACTCCGCTATCCAAGCTACCAAGATAACGTGTTGGACTACCAAACAAGCTGTTCAGGTTAAATTGAAATAATCAAATTAATAAACAATAACAACCCTACTACTGCTACTGCTACTACCAACTTTATGTTACTTAGCTGGGCTTCTGTTAATAGGCTAATAATATTAGCTACTAGCCTACTGGCCACGTGTTTCCAACTACGCACGCTAAATCGTGCAGCCTAGGTTTGTCGGGCCTCAGAGTTATTAGTAATATAACTAACTCCTGGTACAACGCAAAATAATAACTACTACAGTCAATAAATTATATTATTTGCGCTCTAGCACCTGCCCAGAACCGTCAGGAATATAAATTAATATTATTCCTGACTAATAAATCCTAACTACCGTCAGGCTTTGACCAGCACGGTTACAACTCTAACTCTCGCAATCAAATCAGAGATGAGTGTTTTAGTAACAACTTTCAACTCTTAAACCAAAAAGTAAGGAACGTCGTCCACTCACCGATAGTGGGTCTGTACCCAACTTACACAAACACTCGGCGCGATCACACCACCAACGTTCTCCGACACCACTGTCACGTTCACTCCTCTCTACGTACACCACCGACGTATCAGCCAGACACCAACACTCTTCACTGCACGGGATCCACCACTCGAATGTCTCTCCTAGGCTATCCTGAGAAACTAGGATATCCCAGGCTTATCGGCACTGATAAGCCGGGTCAAAGGGCGCTAGCCAGGTTCGCCGCCGCCGCTTGCTGATGCCAGCAATAGGTGCGCGGCCAAATAGCAAATATTTACCCCCCTAGGAAAAATAACTCGTTACACAAGTGTGTACAAGGTTTTACAATTGTGTAAAAGGTTGTACAAGTGTGTACAAGGTTGTACAAGTGTGTACAAGCTTGTACAAGTGTGTACAAAGTTGTACAAGTGTGTACAAGGTTGTACAAGTGTGTACAAGGTTGTACAAGTGTGTACAAGTTTGTTCAAGTGTGTACAAGTTTGTACAAGGTTGTACAAATGTGTAAAAGGGTGTACAAAAGTGTACAAGGGTGCACAAGTTTGTACAAGGGTGTACAAGTGTGTACAAGTTTGTACAAGTGTGTACAAGCTTGTACAAGGGTTTACAGGTTTGTACAAGGTTGTACAAGTGTGTACAAGGGTGTACAAGTATGTACAAGAATGTACAAGTTTGTACAAGTGTGTACAAGGGTGTACAAGTATGTACAAGAATGTACAAGTTTGTACAAGTGTGTACAAGGGTGTACAAATGTGTACAAGGATGTAAAAGTTTGTACAAGTGTGTACAAGTTTGTAGTAGGTTGTACAAGGTTGTACAAGTGTGTACAAGGTTGTACAAGTGTGTACAAGGTTGTACAAGTGTGTACAAGGTTGTACAAGTGTGTACAAGGTTGTACAAGTGTGTACAAGGGTTCACAAGTGTGTACAAGGGTGTACAATCGCGTACAAGCTTGTACAATCGTGTACAAGCTTGTACAAGTGTGTACAAGGGTTTACAGGTTTGTACAAGGTTTTACAAGTGTGTACAAGGGTGTACAAATGTGTACAAGGATGTAAAAGTTTATACAAGTGTGTACAAGTTTGTACAAGGTTGTACAAGTGTGTACAAGGGTTCACAAGTGTGTACAAGGGTGTACATTCGTGTACAAGCTTGTACAATCGTGTACAAGCTTGTACAAGTGTGTACAAGGGTTTACAGGTTTGTACAAGGTTGTACAAGTGTGTACAAGGGTGTACAAATGTGTACAAGGATGTAAAAGTTTATACAAGTGTGTACAAGTTTGTACAAGGTTGTTTAAGTGTGTACAATGTTTTACAATTGTGTACAAGGTTGTACAAGTATGTACAAGGTTGTACAAGTGTGTACAAGGATGTACAAGTGTGTACAAGGTTGTACAAGTGTGTACAAGTTTGTACAAGTGTGTACAAGTTTGTACAAAGTTGTACAAATGTGTACAAGGGTGTACAAAAGTGTACAAGGGTGCACAAGTGTGTACAAGGGTGTACAATCGTGTACAAGCTTGTACAAGTGTGTACAAGGGTGTACAGGTTTGTACAAGGTTGTACAAGTGTGTACAAGGTTGTACAAGTGTGTACAAGGGTGTACAAGTTTGTACAAGTGTGTACAAGTTTGTACAATTGTGTACAAGTTTGTACAAGGTTGTACAAATGTATACAAGGGTGTACAAAAGTGTACAAGGGTGCACAAGTTTGTACAAGGGTGTACAAGTGTGTACAAGCTTGTACAAGTGTGTACAAGCTTGTACAAGGGTGTACAGGTTTGTACAAGGTTGTACAAGTGTTTACAAGGGTGTACAAATATGCACAAGAATGTACAAGTTTGTACAAGTGTGTACAAGTTTGTAAAAGGTTGTACAAGTGTATACAAGGGTGTACAAGTGTGTACAAGGGTGCACAAGTGTGTACAAGGGTGTACAATCTTGTACAAGCTTGTACAAGTGTGTACAAGGGTGTACAGGTTTGTACAAGGTTGTACAAGTGTGTACAAGGGTGTACAAATGTGTACAAGGATGTAAAAGTTTGTACAAGTGTGTACAAGTTTGTACAAGGTTGTACAAGTAAGTACAAGTTTGTACAAGAATGTACAAGTGTGTACAAGGTTTTACAATTGTGTAAAAGGTTGTACAAGTGTGTACAAGGTTGTACAAGTGTGTACAAGGTTGTACAAGTGTGTACAAGGTTGTACAAGTGTGTACAAGTTTGTACAAGTGTGTACAAGGTTGTACAAGTGTGTACAAGGTTGTACAAGTGTGTACAAGGTTGTACAAGGTTGTACAAGGTTGTACAAGTGTGTACAAGGGTGCACAAGTGTGTACAAGGGTGTACAATCCTGTACATGCTTGTACAAGTTTTTACAAGGTTGTACAAGTGTGTACAAGGTTGTACAAGTGTGTACAAGGTTGTACAAACTTGTACAAGGTTGTACAAGTGTGTACAAGATTGTACAAGTGTGTACAAGGTTGTATAAGTGTGTACAAAGGTGTACAAGTGTGTACAAGGTTGTACAAGTGTGTACAAGGTTGTACAAGTGTGTACATGGTTGTACAAGGTTGTACAATTGTGTACAAGGTTGTACAAGTGTGTACAAGGTTGTACAAGTGTGTACAAGGGTGTACAAGTTTGTACAAGTGTGTACAAGTTTGTACAAGTGTGTACAAGTTTGTACAAGGTTGTACCAATGTATACAAGGGTGTACAAAAGTGTACAAGGGTGCACAAGTTTGTACAAGGGTGTACAAGTGTGTACAAGCTTGTACAAGTGTGTACAAGCTTGTACAAGTGTGTACAAGGGTGTACAGGTTTGTACAAGGTTGTACAAGTGTTTACAAGGGTGTACAAAAGAATGTACAAGTTTGTACAAGTGTGTACAAGTTTGTAAAAGGTTGTACAAGTGTGTACAAGGTTGTACAAGTGTGTACAAGGTTGTATCATAGTGTACAAGGTTGTACAAGTGTGTACAAAGGTGTACAAGTGTGTACAAGGTTGTACAAGTGTGTACAAAGTTGTACAAGTGTGTACATGGTTGTACAAGGTTGTACAATTGTGTACAAGGTTGTACAAGTGTGTACAAGGGTGCACAAGTTTGTACAAGGGTGTACAAGTGTGTACAAGCTTGTACAAGTGTGTACAAGCTTGTACAAGTGTGTACAAGTGTGTACAAGTTTGTACAAGGTTGTACAAGTGTTTACAAGGGTGTACAAGTATGTACAAGAATGTTCAAGTTTGTACAAGTGTGTACAAGTTTGTAAAAGGTTGTACAAGTGTGTACAAGGGTGTACAAGTGTGTACAAGGGTGCACAAGTGTGTACAAGGGTGTACAATCGTGTACAAGCTTGTACAAGTGTGTACAAGGGTGTACAGGTTTGTACAAGGTTGTACAAGTGTGTACAAGGGTGTACAAATGTGTACAAGGATGTAAAAGTTTGTACAAGTGTGTACAAGTTTGTACAAGGTTGTACAAGTAAGTACAAGTTTGTACAAGAATGTACAAGTGTGTACAAGGTTTTACAATTGTGTAAAAGGTTGTACAAGTGTGTACAAGGTTGTACAAGTGTGTACAAGGTTGTACAAGTGTGTACAAGCTTGTACAAGTGTGTACAAGCTTGTACAAGTGTGTACAAGGTTGTATAAGTGTGTACAAGGTTGTACAAGTGTGTACAAGGTTGTACAAGTGTGTACAAGTTTGTTCAAGTGTGTACAAGTTTGTACAAGGTTGTACAAATGTGTACAAGGGTGTACAAAAGTGTACAAGGGTGCACAAGTTTGTACAAGGGTGTACAAGTGTGTACAAGTTTGTACAAGTGTGTACAAGCTTGTACAAGGGTTTACAGGTTTGTACAAGGTTGTACAAGTGTGTACAAGGGTGTACAAGTATGTACAAGAATGTACAAGTTTGTACAAGTGTGTACAAGGGTGTACAAGTATGTACAAGAATGTACAAGTTTGTACAAGTGTGTACAAGGGTGTACAAATGTGTACAAGGATGTAAAAGTTTGTACAAGTGTGTACAAGTTTGTAGTAGGTTGTACAAGGTTGTACAAGTGTGTACAAGGTTGTACAAGTGTGTACAAGGTTGTACAAGTGTGTACAAGGTTGTACAATTGTGTACAAGGTTGTACAAGTGTGTACAAGGTTGTACAAGTGTGTACAAGGGTTCACAAGTGTGTACAAGGGTGTACAATCGTGTACAAGCTTGTACAATCGTGTACAAGCTTGTACAAGTGTGTACAAGGGTTTACAGGTTTGTACAAGGTTGTACAAGTGTGTACAAGGGTGTACAAATGTGTACAAGGATGTAAAAGTTTATACAAGTGTGTACAAGTTTGTACAAGGTTGTTTAAGTGTGTACAATGTTTTACAATTGTGTACAAGGTTGTACAAGTATGTACAAGGTTGTACAAGTGTGTACAAGGATGTACAAGTGTGTACAAGGTTGTACAAGTGTGTACAAGTTTGTACAAGTGTGTACAAGTTTGTACAAAGTTGTACAAATGTGTACAAGGGTGTACAAAAGTGTACAAGGGTGCACAAGTTTGTACAAGGGTGTACAAGTGTGTACAAGGGTGTACAGGTTTGTACAAGGTTGTACAAGTGTGTACAAGCTTGAACAAGTGTGTACAAGGTTGTACAAGTGTTTACAAGGTTGTACAAGTGTGTACAAGGTTGCACAAGTGTGTACAAGGTTGCACAAGTGTGTACAAGAGTGTACAATCGTGTACAAGCTTGTACAAGTGTGTACAAGGTTGTACAAGTGTGTACAAGGTTGTACAAGTGTGTACAAGGTTGTACAAACGTGTACAAGGTTGTACAAGTGTGTACAAGGTTGTACAAGTGTATACAAGGTTGTATAAGTGTGTACAAAGGTGTACAAGTGTGTACAAGGTTGTACAAGTGTGTACAAGGTTGTACAAGTGTGTACATGGTTGTACAAGGTTGTACAATTGTGTACAAGGTTGTACAAGTGTGTACAAGGTTGTACAAGTGTGTACAAGGGTGTACAAGTTTGTACAAGTGTGTACAAGTTTGTACAAGTGTGTACAAGTTTGTACAAGGTTGTACCAATGTATACAAGGGTGTACAAAAGTGTACAAGGGTGCACAAGTTTGTACAAGGGTGTACAAGTGTGTACAAGCTTGTACAAGTGTGTACAAGCTTGTACAAGTGTGTACAAGCTTGTACAAGTGTGTACAAGGGTGTACAGGTTTGTACAAGGTTGTACAAGTGTTTACAAGGGTGTACAAAAGAATGTACAAGTTTGTACAAGTGTGTACAAGTTTGTAAAAGGTTGTACAAGTGTGTACAAGGTTGTACAAGTGTGTACAAGGTTGTATCATAGTGTACAAGGTTGTACAAGTGTGTACAAAGGTGTACAAGTGTGTACAAGGTTGTACAAGTGTGTACAAAGTTGTACAAGTGTGTACATGGTTGTACAAGGTTGTACAATTGTGTACAAGGTTGTACAAGTGTGTACAAGGGTGCACAAGTTTGTACAAGGGTGTACAAGTGTGTACAAGCTTGTACAAGTGTGTACAAGCTTGTACAAGTGTGTACAAGTGTGTACAAGTTTGTACAAGGTTGTACAAGTGTTTACAAGGGTGTACAAGTATGTACAAGAATGTTCAAGTTTGTACAAGTGTGTACAAGTTTGTAAAAGGTTGTACAAGTGTGTACAAGGGTGTACAAGTGTGTACAAGGGTGCACAAGTGTGTACAAGGGTGTACAATCGTGTACAAGCTTGTACAAGTGTGTACAAGGGTGTACAGGTTTGAGCTCCCCTTTCGAGAGGTCATAGATCCAACCCACGCGACCGTCCCGGGGCTGCGACCCCAAAGACATAGTCGCTGGCGCGGAATAGGTCAACGAAGTTGTCACCGTCGTAGCCACTACCGAAGAAATTATCGGCCAAACGGGCGAAGACGCCGGCCACAATGACGATGTCGTCATCACCGACAGTTCGGAGCTAACCCCAGAACTAGTCGTAGCAATAGCAGACGTAATAGGCGTACCGCCCAGCACAGACGTCGTACTCGTAGTCACAACCATATTTAAAATCCAAATACCACGACCAATCCGAAAAAAAAAACGAAACCGATTAAAATCTATTTCACACCGTTATAATAAATCAAACCAATTATAGGTGTGAAAGTCAAACCACAAATACACAATAAGGGTTCTCACTCAAATAATATTCGATGCTAAAGCTCAATTAATTAGCAAAATTAAAATTACTAACTAATATCTATGTATACAACCACTAAATAAATTAGGGTTCACAACACACCACGCTGTAACAGAAAACAGGTTAGGTCTACCCAACCGACTATAAAATCACAGCAGGTCTGCCTAAAACTCTGCTCAACAGCTCAGGTCCGCAGCCAATCTGCACAAGTCCGCAGCAAATCTGCACAAATAAAATTATTTTGTTCGGGCGCCGTTAATACGTCAGCAACTCAGCACCACTGCCAACCTCAGTCCCTGTTCGCAGGCGCCATCTTGCGACGCTGCCTACGATGCACTGGAAAAATAAAAATTAAAAGTGCAGTCGCAGTCGCAACCGTTTGCCGGGGATAGCTCAGCCTACAATGGCTGGGTATTGTTCCAGGGTCTGCGATAAGGTCAGGGAAACCACTAGGCCAATAGCCGGGTCTAACCGGTATAGGACTGGCTCATACACGGGCACTGTGAACAAGTCAAAAACAAGTCACCAAAACAAACGTGCAATAATCACTACCAGGCCTACGCCGATTCTCCACACTCCTAGGGGGTCGTTGCTGACTACGCAACTCGGGCTTCGTCCTAACTATCCAATAGTTAAGCCCAGAGTGCCTAAAACACGGTGAGTTACACGACGACTTGCCAATAAAAACCACAACGCGTGTTATCACCAGGCGGGGTCTACTAGGCCACTATAATCCAATACACAACTCTAATGCCCAAGCTAAGAATCAAACAGTTCACTCAATAATCGTACAACATAATAATATACAAGTACACTATAGGTAGAGTGACTACACCACTAGTAGCTGGTCTCAATAAATACCAAGCCAAACAAGCAAAACTAAATGGCAATTGTACTATTAAAATATTGAGCTACTTAGTAGCAGATAAATAAATATTAAATACGTTCCAAACACTAGATATATATATATTATCTGATAGCCGGTACTCCGCTATCCAAGCTACCAAGATAACGTGTTGGACTACCAAACAAGCTGTTCAGGTTAAATTGAAATAATCAAATTAATAAACAATAACAACCCTACTACTGCTACTGCTACTACCAACTTTATGTTACTTAGCTGGGCTTCTGTTAATAGGCTAATAATATTAGCTACTAGCCTACTGGCCACGTGTTTCCAACTACGCACGCTAAATCGTGCAGCCTAGGTTTGTCGGGCCTCAGAGTTATTAGTAATATAACTAACTCCTGGTACAACGCAAAATAATAACTACTACAGTCAATAAATTATATTATTTGCG